>NC_135267.1:53548182-53860349 GCF_051311805.1 Agelaius phoeniceus
AGGTGAGGTGACTTTTCCCGCTGGCCAGGTGTTGCCATTGAATCTGGGGGCTGGGCACAGGGATGACCTCCCTAGGTACCTGCCCTCCTGCAGAGCACCTGTCTCTCTTCAAAGCCCCTGTTCATGCCCTCTGTGGAAATGGTTTTTGTAATATTTCAAACAGGTTTACAGTGATGAAACCCTGGAAAATAGCCATCCAGTGTAGAAAAGACTGAGTAAAAATACATTAAGAAATATTTGGGAGCAAATAATTTCATCTGCTTTCATATGCCAAATAAACCTTTGATCGTTTCTCTTCTTCCACAGCTAAAATTGTGAGTGAAAAGGTGCTGCTGAGGACAAAAACTTTCCTTAGGAATTTTTTTTTTTCCTCACTGCTACTTTTAATTTCTGTTTTATATTCAACAGAGGAAAAATAAAAGGTTGGTTTGAGGCTCTTTTCTGGAAACATTCTGTCCGAAAACATTCTTTGAGCATTTCCACCCTGAGAAAAGACAGGAGCCGCTTTTATTGTCTACAGCCTGAACATCTATTTTTCTCATGTTGCTAACTTTTTTACTGAAATTCTTGAAGAAAATAAAAAATATGTTTTAGTCACTCAGAACCTTGTAAATTAAAGTCACTTAATCAGATTTCCTTCTGTGAGAAAATGGTTTGTTTCTTCTTTTAATATTTATGATGCACATAAGCTTAAGTTAAATAACCACTATCTGAGGATTCTTGTATATGACTCCACTGCTGTTGAAGAATGCATCATAGAATCATAGAACTGTATAGGTTGTAAAAGACCTCTAAGATCATTGAGTCCAACCCCTAACCCAGCACTGCCAAGTGCACCACTAAATCATGTCCCTAAGTGCCACATCTACACATGTTTAAAATCCTCCTGGGATGGTGACTCCAGCAGCTCCCCGGGCAGCCTGTTCCGATGCTTGACAACTCCTTTGATGGAGAAATTTCTTCTAATATCCAATACAAACCTCCCCTGGTGCAACTTGAGGCCATTTCTACTTGTATTGCTCATTACCTGGGAGAAGAGACCAACCCACAGCTCCTCCTTTCAGGTAGCTGTAGGGAGGGATAAGGTCTCCCTGACTCCCCTTTTCTCCAGGCTAAACAACTCCAGCTCCCTCAGCCACTCCTCATAGGACTTGTGCTCCAGACCCTTCACCAAATTCATCGCCCTTCTCTGGGCTCACTCCAGTGCCTCAATGTCCCTCTATCAACAAAGTGTTGAAAATTGAGCACAGCATTCAAGACATGCCCTCACCAAGACTCAGGAACATGGGAATGGTCATGGCCCTGGTCCTTCTGGCCCCAGGATTTCTGATACAAGCCAACCTTTCCTGCATCTGCTAACTGGGCCACTTTGTCATAGAGGGAGATCAGGCTGGTCAAGCAGGACCTGACTTTTACAAATCCACCCTGGCTGGGCCTGATTCCCTGGCTGTCCTGCACATGCCACAGGAATGTACTCAATCTGATCTGCTCCATGGGTTCCCCTTGCATTCTTTTTCTTCAGTAAGAATCCCAGCTCTAGCAGTGAAGAAGTTATGTGTTTGAGATGCAGTTAATTTTTATAGATTTCGCTGTGTTTTGGACCACACCCATCTATTTGTTTTTTAATGCTTGATTATAGATTCATGAAAATACCTGTAATTTGTGAAGATTACCCTTCCAGACTTTAAGGATTTACACAGTATAGGGAATGCTGATCAGTGTTTATACAGTAATAATTTGTCCTCTACACCACTCCATTCAATTTATTTTAACTGCTAATAAGGCACAGTATTTCAGTTTCACAAAAAGTGACTAATTGCAGATATTATCAGAAAACCACAGGATTTAGTACCATGACACTAGGCAGTATTATGGAGAAAATTAATTCCTCAGGCCCAACTGGACCAGTGTAGGGAAGTCTCTGTGCCCAGGAAACTGTTTTTCATGCATGGATTTATAAACACTTAGATAAAACAACACCAAGGATGTGAATTTAGCAGTATTAAAAGAAAGCATGAGATATATTTATTACTAATAGGTAAGGCAAAGGACACAGATAAAGCCTCATTACTCCACTGATGATAACCACCCCCAGCAATTATTTAGGAGCCCAGTGACGTTAGTAAAGATGCACTCCCTTTTAGTAAAGAAAATCTGGGATAAAATTCTGACCATCTGGAATATTAGATTAGGTGAAGCAAGGACTTAATCTTGCTTGCTGAATTTTATTTTCCAAGTAGATATTTGCTCATGAAAGCAGGGTTTATCTTAACATGGTATCATATCAAAACTTGGCTTTGTCTTCTTTCTATCAGAAAAGGTCTTAGTTTAAGCATACACATTATTTTGGGATCAAAATGGTTTTATCATTCCAGAGATGCTTTCCAAAATGTTCCCATGACATGAAGTAGTCAGTGGACTTTTAATTCTGCAGATACCAATTAGAATCCAAGGTCTAAGAGGAAGTTCATTTCTGGGCAGTGAGAGCACATTGTGGGTGGTCATAGACGCCACAAAGCCTATGACTTCAGCCACCTGAGAAATTAAATAATGAACCCTGGCTGAGGAAGTTTGTGGGCATTACATCATTTACACATAAAAACAAAAAATAGATTTATAGGGCACATGGGTGGCTGTGAGCCAGCAGCCAATCTAGAAGTCTCAGCTATATCCAACAGACTAATGTCCTTTAATACCATTCTTTGTACAAAGGGATCCCACGAACCTATTCCTCCTCTGCTTCGGGTTCCTGTTTCTCAGTTGTTGCTACAGATTGACTGCAACTCTCAGATGTGTTGCCTAAACTGCAGCTGTACAGGGTGTGCTTTGCACTGAAGGAATAGGATGTGTGCCAGGTGTTTTTCCAAACCAGTGTAACCCTGGAGAGATGAACTGCTGCTGCAATTTTAATGGGGATTGGAAACCAGTTTAAGGGGTTCCTAGAGACCTGATGTGTTTGAAATATTTTATTATGCTGGTACTGACTACTCAGAAGTGGGAATAGGGTTGTTCTAGTTCAGAAATTATCCTAAAGAGTTACAAACAGTCTGAAAAACAATTATTTGAAAAAAAATTATTGCCTAATACAAAAGCTGGAGAACTAATAAATTGCAGTAGTAGCAAAGCAGCAACAGAGCTGCAGCCAGCAGTGTCAGAGGGCATAGCTCTGGTGGGCTTTGTTGGGAATGGGGAGAGGAGGTCCTAAGACTGGCTTTAAAGGAAGGAAGAACCACAGGAAGGATTAAATGATTTTGCAAAGAGAAGTGCAGTGAGGCTGATCAGCCATGGGAATGAATAGCTGCTGGCAAAACGAGAGGCACAGAGGAGGCAATGGTTGTTCCTTGGAGTCTGGGCCTCCATGTAACACAAAGACAATGAAAGGGTCTTTTTGAGTGCCACTGATCCCTGCTGCTTTAGGCTCTGCAACTCCTCCCTCACCCCAAAACACACCCATCACCTCAGGGAGTGGGTTGGACCACGACCAGCTCATATCCCTGAAAAAGCACCCTCTGCACACTGACCCTGAGCAGTCTCGCTGAAAGCATCTCTGAGATTTCTTTAATTAAAACTTTGATTCGTGCTCAAGCAAGAGAAAACAAACATTGTCTGGTTCCAGTGTTCAGATTCCTCAATGGAAGCCAGATGTCACAGCTGGTTCCTACAACTGCTCTCGGTGTGGCAGCATGACCTCCTGCCACACGCCACACAAGGGCAGCAGGCAGAGACGAGCCCAGTAGCTGCCCCAGTGTGTCTTGCTTTCATATTTAGTCTCAAAATATGTTTCCTGGACCTTATATACTCACTCTTTTCTCTCCATTCTTTTCTCTTTTCTCCTCGTTCTTTACTCCTACCTTGAGACTTGGCACACAGTGCAGTATCTGAGTAGCAAAATGAAGAAGAAAGAAGAAAGAAAAAGAAAGGAAGAAAGAGCAGAGTCCATGTCTCTTTGTTTCTAAGGCAACAGGTAGGAGCTGCAGAGCACTGGCACTCCCCCAGCTGGGGCTGCTCAGTGCCCCATGAGGACTGGTGGGAGGCTGGCTGTGTGTCTGTCTGTCTGTCAGCACGGGCACTGGGGAAATGGTGTGAAACAAATAAGCCTTGCTTGTGCTCCCGTGTCAGCTCTTCGTGCGGGGCCACCGCCGTGGCTGCCCCATCCCTGGCTCCTCTTGCTGGGTGACTGGAGACCAATGAGCAGGCAGGCAGGTGAAAAACATGATCTCAGGTGGCCTCAGATGACAGCTGAGACACATTTAAAACAACAGGGCTAGAAATAAATTACTTCCTCCTCCCAGGGTTACAGCCAGGTCATACAGGAAGGAGGACAGGATTATCACTTCAGGAAAGAGAAGATGCATTTGGCAGTTAAAAATTTTACTGAAATAGATAAAAGAGAAGGCTTTTTCATCTGTTTTCTTTCCTTTGGTCTCTGGACTTCCTTCACCTGCCTCCATCCATCGTAAGCAATCATCATGGGACAACACATGAAGCTGGGGTCACAGTCCAGAAAGGGCAGGGTGACACTCAGGTCAAAGTGAGTCGGAAATGAGCAATGCTGAACCCCACTGAGCTGTGTGGGCACTGCTGAAAGCCATCCTGGAGACCCTCCAGAGCCTTCTGCGTGCAGGCAGGGGCATGGGCTAGAGCAGAAAGAGGCTTGTGGAGGGGTTGGATGATAGCAGCCATAGGAGTAACATGAACAATAAAAAACCACTGTTGCAATTAGTGGCTGGCACTAATGCTTTTCCTGCCTTTCCACCGCGTTACCGGCTAGGAAACACTTTCATAGTGATCAAAACGTGACAGATGTGTCTGAGACAAGAGGAGATTTACCAGAGGCAGGCTATGAGAGCTTGGCTTCTTCCCTTCTTTTACTGGTGGAGGCACATGCTCCTGCAGCATGGGATGTGGGCCCCAGTCCTACAGACTGAGGATGGGACTGTGGTCTGTCTCCTACCCTGACTTTGCCTGAATGTTTTTGAAGGCATTTAACTTACTTGGAAAGGTTTCACTGAGCTGACCTGTCTCCATTTGCTCAAAAATATCAAGCATTCAAGTTTCCATTGTCTTCAAAACTAAGAAGACTTGGGGAAAGCTCTGCAGAATTTATTTCTGAGGTTTTCTGAAATATCAAGAGCTGACCTGCCTTTCTAGCTGTTGCACTAAATTTCAGAAAAAGCCCAGAGAGTATTCTGGATACTTTTTAACAATAAACTTAATTTCATCTGACTTCAATTAATGTCAGCTGAACCACTGGTGCCTAAAAAAACCATATGTTGTTTGTAGGATCCATGGGGAGTGCAGGAATAATATAACCAGCAATAAATAATTACAATTGCTGGATAATCTATGAAAAAAGAAATTATGCCAGAGTTCAGGATGCCAGTCTCTGTACTTTCAGAAGTGACCATAGGAGTTTCTCTGCAGGCAGGTATGTTGCAAAGCTAAGATTGTTGTCAGAGAAATCCAGAATAACCCTGTTAAAAAGAATGACAACATTTCTTTCCTAGATTATGATGATTAAATTTAAATATGGGGCTAATAAATCACTTCTTGCTCAGGCTAGTTGAGCCTTCCATATGTAGTAATGACTTTTCCAGTCAATGAATAGCTTTTTTCCAATTCCAGAATAGGTTGGGTATTGCCAGTGGATAGTGGGCTGTACATTGCCTACATCTGTATCTGTGTGTGGCTATGGCTGAGTGTCTGGAAGGTGTGAAGCCTGTGTGTGAGTGCTGCAGGGGATGTTCCATGAAAGTGGCAGTAGCAGCAAGAAGCAGAAATCACCTCTCCCTGATGGTGGCAGAGATCCACCAGCACAGATGCACGTGCCTCCTGCTCTAAGAATTGTCGGGCATGTACATCATAGCCAGGCTAGATTAATGAGATGGCTTTGCATACCCAAATAACCTCAGTGAATAGACAAAACAAGCAGGATTTCTTACTACACCTACTTACCATTTTTGATTCCTGTAGGATGGTTAATAAGTAATTTTTGCAGCGGTAAAACTTTGCTTGCTTTAGAAAATTTTTCTTGTCTTGGCAAAGTAATGCCTTTTATTTCTAAGTTAACACTAAAAAGACATGCATAAAAAGGGATTTTGAAGCCCCCTTAGTTACCTGTATTTAAAAATTCCAAGCAAGTACAGAATGTGACTTAATTTGAGCTCCAGACAGGGTTTAGGAAGCGTCTTGAAAAAGATCATAGTCTAGAACTTCCTTTCATTGGTATGTTAGCATAAAATATTTTGAGTTTTTTGTGGTTGCTTCTTTTCTACATTTGGAAGTTAATGTGTCCCCGATCTGTTGTACCTCATCTTTATTTATAGCCAAGTCTTTTTTTTCTGTGCAACTTTTATTTTTTAGTGTGGCTCCTTTTGAAAGAAGAATGATAAAAGAGAAAATTGAATCATACAAAAAAATGTGTCTTTCAGCTTGTCAGAGGTAAAGAACTGTAGCTTTTATTTTACTACAGGGAGCATGATTACCTCAAGAGCCACTTCATTTTACAGCACCAAGCTTTCTTATACTCTTTATCTCTCTGTTTTTCACTTTCTGTTATGGGATTTTTTTTCAAAATTTCCCATTCTATAAAAAATTGGCATATTGCAGACATGAAACTGCCTACTAATGAAAAAACATCAAAATTAAATTTCTACATACAAACATTTCTGGGACAGATGTGATGAGCAATTATACCATCACAACAATGGGGAGATGTGATGTTTCACAGGGTAAGAGATAACCAAAACCACGCTCTTTGCCCTACAAAATGCACACTAACGACACCCTAAAGAACCCCTGTGATTACAGCTCACTCACAGTTCAGGCAAAGAGGAATTCAGATCTGTGCCATCCCACACTTCAGAGACTCCAGTCTGATCTGGGCAGCACAGAGTTTATATTTTCCATGGCAGGAGGGGACGTAGTAACTGCCTGTATGACACCAAACTCTGGAAAATTGTGAAGCTTGTCCCAGCTGAAGCCCTTGAGTAATCACATGGCAAGTCAAACATTCATATGGAGCTGTCAGGCTCATAAGATTTTGTTTGGCCAAATGCATAAATTAAAACTAACTTCTCCTGGCTCTCCTAACAGCACCAGGACTTATTCTATCAAAGGAAATTTCATTTGTATATCACATATCCTTTGATTGCCCGAAAGGCCTGTACCCAGACATGCTGCATCAAAATGAGGCTTCTTTATCAAAAGCAAGAGATACTGGAGAGCTGCTTATGCATTCACTCTGTGAACACCACTGCATTTAGGTCAGTGCCTTTACAATGATTGTAATGGAAAAAGACTATTCCCCAAGGTTTGAGGAGAACAATTGCTTTCTAACACAATTGCCCTGCTAAGGCAGTTGGAGTGAAAAACCTGTCTGCTGGTCTTTCCACACCACCTAGGGGTGCTCAAAATTCTGCAAGAGCAGCCCAGGAGGGGTTTGTAGCATCTCTGCTGCTTTGGGGGTTGGCATTAGGGTCAGTGATGAGGCCTTTTGGCAATGCACAGCTTAAACACCATTACTGATAGTGCTAGTTGTGATTCTGTGGAGACCCTATGGCCAGAATGAAGGTTTCTCCCCTAGGGATGCTTCAGTTAAGGCAGGGAACCCAGAGGACTAAATCTTTTTTCCTAGAGAAGGCAGGGCCTCAGAGGCACAGTGCAGACTATCACATGTAGAAGTCCACCCAAAGAACAATATGCCCCTGAAAACTGAGAGACTTTTAGAGCAAAATGAGTGCCTTTGACAGGAAACTCACTGGCAAATACCTGAACAAGCAGTCTGCTCCCACGCCAGGTGCTGGCAGAAGGACAGCCCCTTCCTCCTACCCCCTGCACGTCCTGCTTCAGGCAAAATACCTGTAACCTTTAAACTATTGTAAGGTTAAAAAAAAAAATCCAGATCCTGAAAGATGTGACATTATCTGATGCTGACACCAGAGAATTGTAACTATGACTACTGAAGCTGCAGTGTTTCCTTTTTCCCCATTTCTTGCCCTTGTGGTTCCACCTGAAATGAAGGGGACACCTCTGTGAACTACAGCCCACTTCTCTTTATTACCTGTTGAGTTTTCTCTGAGGAGACAGGAGGAAGACAAAACTTCAGCTAGAATTATACTTGTTACAGGGATTTTCAGAAACATCAATGGCAGTTGCTTGATTTAAAAATTGCATCCCATTGCCAGCTTATAAATTATCGCATTATTGCACCTCTCCTTTCAACATTGCCCATACTCTTTGCCTGCTGAAGAGAAAGATGGAAAAATAGGAGGCACAAACACCACTTTCCAAGATTGGTTCTTATGTTCTCAGAATTTTGTGCCCAATAGCTTTCTGGTCAGGGAGGCATTGAAATGCTGAGCTTTCAAGCCAGTAAATGGCAAAAATAATCTGCTGATCCCCTTAGCACAGACAGAAATCTGTTCAGCTGGACTGTTTCTACATATGCTGTCAGGCAGAGAAAGATGTCCACCAATTGTCACCTCCTCCTTTGGCTTTGGAGGCGGCTCCACATAATTCACTGAGTGTGCAGGGATGCTGCTGGCATGCACAGCGGCGCAGGCAGCAGGGAAGAGGGCAGGACTACCAGAGGAAACGCAGCACAATGGGAGCACAGTTTAGCACCCCCCCACATGTGTGTATGCACACACACATATACACTCACATAGTGAAATATGAGAAAGAGGGAGAAACTGGGGAGCAGTGAAGTGTAGCACGTGTCCAGGGAAAAGGGGCTTGACTGTTGTGGCTTCTTTTCAACCACAAGGATTTAATGCAACATTAATCTCTGGTGGTCTTGACATCCCTGATCACAGTCTTCTGATTTCATGTGAGTCGGCATTTCCAGCACAAACGGCTACTTTTTGTGGGAGACCTGATTCTACAGGAAAAAAGAGACCCTACATCTCAGCTGGATACTGATTTTTATTCTCCAATTAATTAAAATAGAAAACTCTTTCCACCCTTGAATGATGTGAAAGCAAAGAAGCTCAGGGATAGCTGAGGTTTTTATTTCACTTAATTTCTGGCATTTAAGGGGAAACATGAAAGTGATCGACTTAAATATATTTGAAAAGAGATATTATATGAAAACAAGTCAAATATTTCAAGGATTATCAGTAGGTGCCTGAGAATCAAGTCCTTTGCTATTGATACAAGTGGCAAAGCTGATTTGGCTCAGCAGCAGCGGGCAGCAATCTCTGCATATGGCCATAACCTGATATCTGCCACTGTGGTTACATCTCATTCCCACAGTTTACCCTGGGCTAAATTGAGCCAACTTTCAACAAAAACCACCAGTGACCCCTGAGGCTTCCCTCTCGCCTTGCCATGCAGCCTGCCTCCAGCAGCAGCCAGCTTGAGCTGTCAGGGCTGTGTGTCAATGGAATTTGCACAAAGCATGAGTGCTCCTACTCCAGAAGAGAAACTGGGACACTTCTATGCTTGAAAACATGGGACAACTGTGGCAGCATCTTTGCAGTTGCAAGGACACCAACCCAAAGTGTGACAAAATATATATCTCAGGCTTTTTGTATTGTTTTCCAGAGCAACAGTGTAGTTCTGTAAGGTTGTCATTGACATTGAAATAAGCAGATCACTGGGGTCTAATTTAAGAGTGGGCAATGTGTGGATGTGCTGAGCTGCCAGAGGAACTGAAGGAGAACTGACTGCTGTGATTTTGTCTACCCATTTTTTTATCTGATGACTTTTCAGAAGGCTGTAAGGCAAGGGGAGGGGGCTGAGTTTGTGGAAGTGATTTTGGAGCTTATATCTTTACCAAGGGATTTAATGCTCTTCTACCTTGGTGTTTTGGGATTTTTTCATGTGACATGTCTGCACACTCTTGGACTACTGAAAATTTCTGCTGCATATGAAAACCAATGAGCAAACAATGCTTCTTGTCACCTCTAAAACAAAATACCAATAAGGGGGAAAATTATTTGGAATATTATGTGCTAATACAAATACAAATACAAAATACACTCATATAAGCTGTAACTTCTTTCTTTGGTCTAAAACCTGCCAAACAAATATCATCCATCTGTCAATATGGTTGTCATGCATGGTTGACAGTGGGAGTCCAACTGGTAGAAAATGTGCTTTGTGCATGCTAAGTGGCAGCTCTGTATGTGGTGAAAGGGTCAGGGAGAAAAAAATATGGCCCAATACAAATTTATTTTCCAAACAACTGTATGTACTGTACTGTAGTTTAAAGTCATTTTGGCATGGCTCTGTGAGTAGGATTCAAATCTACATGGAAAAAAGTTCAAGACAAAAAATAGTGACTTTAGAGAATACATTGGGAGTGTAAAGTCATTATGTCTCCCTTCAAGCTGTGGTTTCTCATGGCCTTCTGGAGCAAACTAGTAACCTGAAAGCTAAAAAAAATATAAATCTGCTTACTTGAAACATGTGTCTGAACACTTGGGGTACACTGTCCTTTGTGCCAAGAATTTTTTTCACATGTGCTGTACAAGAATTGATTGCCTTTGTAATTTTTATCCTAGCTGAAACAAATGCACATGTTGTTCTTATTTGTATGAATGGCTAATCCATTTTAATATGCTGTTTTGACACATGTACATGACTTTTGCAAGTTAATAGAGGTGATTCACATCTGTCATGCCTTCCCTTATGTACATTTTCCTCTATATTGGCTTATGTTAAAGATAACAGGGAAATATATTCTTGTGCCACTGATAATGAGATTAATTTTTTTAAGGGCTGATAGGCATCAAGTTGGTACAGTACCAGTAACCCCAACCAGCTTCCCTTTTGGAATGACCCTCTACAAAATCACCAGCGCATGAAATTCCTTTAGACATTTTGTCTCTCTTCCTCAGCTTGCCCCAAAATGCCTTCTTTCTGGAACACTCTGTGTGGGGGTTAGCATGAGGACAACCTTTTGGAACAAGGAATAGTCAGGGAGATTTGTGGTTTTTTTGATATTTTTTCTTGCCAAAAGGCAGGGGCCAATCAGGCATAAAGTGGCAATGAGGAATGGTACTTTCCTGTTTTATTTGTACGTGTCAAAACCATTTATCTGGATATTAACTGTTATCTCTGAAAATAAGCAGATGACTCAGCAAATATCCCACAAGCTGGCCCATTAGTCATCAGAAAGAACCAAAGGAAAGAATTGACTTGGCCTCACCTTACACACCTAATTTTGGTGTCATTGCCAGATTCAGAGTAGGAGCCTGCAGTGGGAGCTGTGAATCATTGGCTGGAGGAGCAGCTTTCATTCCACTGATTGTAAGTGGAAGTCTGTGGAGAGTTCACTTTGGGCAAGACGTGGGTTTTCTCTCTAAAGAAGTCAACAGTTCTATTGAATTCAAACCCAAAGTCCAAAACTTGTAATCAAGATGGTCTTTGGAGAAGAGGATAATCTTTTGCTATAACAGATGGGAGAACATGAAAATAAGAGTAGTCAAACTCTAAGCTTTGAGGAAAAAAAATAAATCTCCTATGGAAACTGAATATTTTCCTGATTATTTCCATCTGCACTACACCCTGGCTATCCCATGTGATTTTAACCGATTAGCAGGGAGGAAGAAAATAATTTTCCAGAAATATTTTGCTGCACTCATGCAATAAGTACATTCCGGTTCACAATTACTTTATATGTAAAAGCCAGGCCCTTTTACAGTATGTGTATGAAAATAATTATCTAAACAGGGGCTGTGTACATTGCAGCTGCCAAGGTGCTGACCACATGAATACCCTGTGACATAGATTTGGCAAGAATGAGATTAACCTTGTTAACTTGGCCAAATTCCAGAATAAGTAACAAAAGTTGGATAAACCTAATTTTCTCTCAATTTTAGCAGAGAATACTGAATGTGATGCTGCTGCTTTATATTTTAGGTAGTTACTCTCTTTATACAGGGGGAATATAGAATATTGCCCTCTTGACATCATGGCTATCCCAGCACTCCAGAAGTAGAAAAGACACCATATGAGGCAATCACATTTTACTTGGCTCTTCTAACTCTTTCCTAGTGCTGCTTAATAGCTGCTTCCTCTCAGTCAGATGATGGGAATATCCCCATACCCTCAGCAGGTTTCAATCTGTAATACTTTCTTTTGGCTTCAGTGAATTGTCTGCTTCCTTTGCTGAAAGGGTCTCAGGAAAGGTTTGTCCCAGGACCCTTGAGTCAGAGAAGTAATGTGGAGTGTACCAAAACTAACAACTTTATAACACACTCTACTCGATCAGTGGTGTACATTTAAATTTTCCTTGACTCTGTTGGGAAGCACATGGCATCCTATCTTCTCATTGCAGGGTGAATCCTGAAGCAATGTCAAAACTAATGTCAAAAAGAGATAAATAGCTTTGACTGGCAACAAGGGACTGCTGTTGTCATGGTAGAAAGCCCTAGATGCCCACAAGAGAGATCTGGGGTCCTTCAGGCAAAAGGTCTGTTCCCAATGTACACCCTACACATGGCCTTTGTGCAGGCAAAGGCTCTGTGCTAGCAGCACATGCTATTGACACTGTGAGCTGCTTTAAGAGCTGCTGGAAAAAGGGAGCTGGGCATGAACAAGGGAGACTCTGCGTTGGTCTCTGATTAGAATCAGGGCTTGAGACAATGCTGGTCTTGCAGAGAAGGCATTGGCATGGAGTTAGGATTCCTAGGAGATGGAAATGACTTTTTCTCCCAGGGCTAACATTCCCATTAACTGGAGACATGAGACCTCCCCCTTGCTACAAATTTGACTCGATATCAGACTCATTACTCAAGTTTTCTTCATTCAGGCAGTGTGGCAGGCAGCAGAATACTGGCCAAACATCAAGCAATGGGATATAGCACCCTGCAGCTAAGATCCAGAACTCACTAGTCAATTTCTCTATGCAAAAATATTTCTAAGATATAGTTTAATGTGTTTGTTAAAATGTTATGTAAATGGTGTAAACAGTTTAGATGTGTATGTAGTAACTACTATGCTGCAAAAATAGCTGACTACCAAAATACCCCCATCATTGCTATTGAAGTTCTTCCTGCTTGCAGGCATTTCCAGCTAAAGTTACAGGTCTCTTTGGGCTAGCTAGGTTGTAGACCACTTGCTTTTGTTGGCCTGTCAGCATTGACAGTACTTATATTCTTCAGCATCTTTGCTCAATGCAGAGTTGATAGCAGCTGACGGGTTCCCTGCTGGAATCCATGTACCATTTTCCTGAGCAGGAAAGCCCCAGGTTATGTCCCAGCTGGTGTTGTAACAAGCTGGGGGGTTGTGTGTAAACACACTCTGGATGAAAACCCAAGCTGTGCTATTTGAAACCCAAGTTGCCATTTCATGCAGAGTTACAGCCTAGCACGGGACAGCCTCATTGTGCCTGGCATCGGCCGCTGCTCTCTGTAGATCCCTCTGCCTGCCCTGCGGGAAGTGCTCTCATCTCGGGGCAGGTCAGCAGTGCCTCTGCTGCCTCCTCCTGCTAAACACTCCTGCAGGGAAGCGCCGTGCTCCTGCCGAGCCTCCCGCACAAGAACCCGAGCACCTGAAGCTGAGCCCGCAGCTCACGGCTGCTCTGCACCCATGGGTACCCCGGCATCAGCAGCTGGGGAAGATGGAGGAAACTCAGCTGGAATCATGCAAGAGTCACTCTTCTGAATGGTTCAGTTAAGCTTCACGTTGACAGGGAATTTTTTTGTATTAAGACTAAGAAGTACAGTGGTACGAGTTTACATAGCAAATTCAAAGAAAAAAAGGGGCTCCGTTTTAGCATTAATGATGATGTGTCACAAATTAGAACAAAACTTTCCTAAACTCCCTCTGACGTGAAACTAGGTATTGCAAAATAATCAGTATTTTAAATGGAGGTTTTAAAAACTTGGAAATGGCTCTAAACCAGTATGTTCTAGAGTATGTTATAGTCTTGCAGTAAAAAGCTTCTGCCATTACTGTAGGCATTTCTTAATATTAATTCAGTCTGCACTCAGTCAAGACTTTCACTGGTATCAGTGGGAATTTTCCTGCAAAGTGATTTTGCAAAGCATGAAAAGGCTGTTTTATGTGACTCATTTTTAGTTACACCCTCTGCCTCCAAAAAATCAGTTAATTTCATCCTTGCCTCCATAAACCCTGCATACTTCTCAATGCTGCCTTAACAGGGATCTAGATGAAAGTGCTTTGTGGAATATGGCTTTTGTCAGGGTTAGTAGAGCTGCTAAAATTCCAGTCTTTCCATTTTAAAAATGACATTTCTCTGCCGGCTTATACAAAGTACAAATACACACATGCAAGTATGTGAAGAAAAAAATGAAACAAACCCCCAAAACTCAAACCAAAAAACAATGCAGGGAAAATGAACTAGATTGGAGATTTGAAAAATGCCACAGAGTAGCCCTATCAGATAACATCCATTTATTTTCCCATCCATTTTCATTCATGTATTTTATTTGTTGTTCAGACACTCTATCCACTTATTCTCTTTAATTAAATAGAATATTTTCTTCCAAAATGTTTGATGTGCCAAAAACTAATGAAAGCCAAAGATTTCTCAGCTATGGACAAAAAGACCCCATTTTCAATGGAACAAATTCACCTTTTGTTGGAAAACCATTACAGCAGCCTTCCAGTACTTAAAGGGGAGCTGCAGGAAAGATGGGAAGAGGCTCTCTGTCAGGGAGTGTAGGGGTAAGATGAGGGGCAATGTCTTTGAGCTGAAAGAGGAGAGAATTCAATTAGATATTAGGAAGAAATTCCTTCCTGTGAGGGTGGTGAAGCATTGGGCTGTCCAACCTCCCTCAGCCTCTCCTCCAAAGTCCTGTGCTGCAGCCCACAGCCAGTTTGGTGCCCATTGCTGGGCTGGCTGCAGGATGCTCCTGTCTCCCATGTAGAGGGGAGTGTGGAACTGGAGCCAGCACTCATCAGTGCTGAGCAGAGGTGAGGGATCACCCCCCTCGACCTGCTGGTGATGCTACCTAAAGCAGGTCTGTGTGAGGACAGTACCTTTGTGGGCAACTATAGAAGGCAAAGAATCTCTTTGCAACACAGGTGAAATAACTCAGGAGGGGCAGAAAAAGTAAAGATGAAAGGATGAAAAATAAATTTAACAACAAGACAGGGCAGGATTTATGGAAAAAGATGCAAAAATGCATTTTCATAAAAAATGCATTTGGAATACAGCACTTCAGAAAAAGAGTAGTGATGTATAAGAGGGATGCTGTGACAAGACTGACTGAGACACACTGATTTTATTCTGATTCAGCATTATATTACGGGCGATGGGAGAGTGATACTCTAAGGAAACTGGGATGACAATTACTACAGCTGCAAAATTTGCCAGTGTTTATGTGGAAAATAAATGCCAGCAACTGAGCAAGCAAATTCAAGGCAAAATATATAAAGCAAACCTGACAAATCAGAGAAATAAGAAAAATATATTTTCTATATGCAAACAAGAAACACGCACATCTTTCCTTGTGAGTTTTACATGGATGTATCAATTTTTTTCTGCTTCTTTCCTGCTTTCATATGAAAACAGCTTCTGGGTCATCCCATTCAACTGTTTATGGAGTGTTTGCACTGAAGAGATGTTCATAATAAATAAATATACACAGTTGATTAAAATCCTCTTTCTCAGACTGCTGAGCCTTTACTTAGAGAAACATTAACAACATTTATTCTCCATTCATGCAGATAAATCTTCAGGAAGAAAAATATAGTAATGTGAAAAATGGGCGTATGCAAGCAAACATATTTAAAAAATATTTTAATGTTGATTTAACTATTATTTTCTCTCTTTGCCTCAGACTACAGAGAGTAAAAGAAGATGACAAACCTCTTCATCTCACTACACAGTGATCACTTCCACAACTATCTCTCTGATGTCCTCCAAAAGAAGGCCAAATCCTATTAAGGCTTACATAACTGCAAATCAATTAGAAATGTATTGGAATTATTGGAATTGCTGGTAGAATCACCCCACAAATCACAGAAGCTGAGAGTTCTCCTAGGACAGCTTGCCTCCTTTCCATGAGGTTTAACACTTTAACCAACTGTCAATGTCAATTATTTGCCATTGCAGCAGTATAAAACTGCAAGAACACTGTGTATGTGTAAGATCACTGGGAGAAGTAAGGTCAGAAATTATGCAGCAAATGTTCCTTATGAGGACAAAGCTTCTGTAAAGGGAAGTGACTTGCCTGGGGTTAGGTAAAAAAAACAAGGGCAGCCCAGCTTCACTGCTGGTTGGGCCTGTGTGCAAGCCTCAGGCACATATTTCTTGCCGAAGCAGCTCCTCAGCTATGGTCTAGAGACTCTTGCAGACTTTCTGATTCAACCAGTATGGTTACCCATAACAATTTCATTAAACTATTTCTGTACAGTCTTTTGCTTGTTAGTCTTTCCCCTGGTAGAAGTCTGTATGTTCTGTGCTCCACTCCTAAAACAAACAACATGCAGATAAATATGGTGCAAAGCACTTACCACAACTGAAAAATAAACTTCTAACCACAGTGAGGGAGAGGAAAAGAGCCGGGTATTTTGTGGTCCCCAAAGGAAATTGAAATCTGCTTTTTGGTGGAGACATGCTTCAAAAGATGAAACCAACCAAATGGAGAAAATGTCTCTTTTTCTCGGGTATGTGCGCAGCACATATTAATGGTTGCCAAAAGTTCAATGGGAAGCACTGTTGATATTATTGTCTGTTTGTTATTAAATAAAAATCATTCAAGCTTTGTTCTCTTCTCCAGTGGATTAATGAAAGACATCACCCTGAATCAAATGTGATCAAGTTTCCTTTTAGCATATCATGCCTTGCTGCAATACACTTCAGACAGTGGCTGCTGCAAAACATTTTGTTTAGTGCCTTGTTTATTATTGTTTTTCTAGTCGACAAATGGTCCCAAATGTAATTTTTTTCCTAAAATTCCAGTGGTCCACTATACTTTGAAAGAAAACAGATGATAAAAGCTTACTTTAAAATTTTATGTCTTCTTTTAGTGACTTTGTAAGTAAATTGAAATTATTCTTTAAAAGGAAAGAAAGAGAGAAGACAGGAGGAAAGAGAATAAGAGAAAGAATGAGCAAATGAAATAATGAGGGAAGGGAAGGGAAGGGAAGGGAAGGGAAGGGAAGGGAAGGGAAGGGAAGGGAAGGGAAGGGAAGGGAAGGGAAGGGAAGGGAAGGGAAGGGAAGGGAAGGGAAGGGAAGGGAAGGGAAGGGAAGGGAAGGGAAGGGAAAACTTATGTATATTTTTTGTAGTTGATGGGTTGATTTGTTTTAAATAAAAATTACTAATATTTTCTTGACTAGTATTTTTAAAAACATTCAGAAAGTCACAGAATCACTGAATATACTGGATCCTGTGGGAAGGAACCAACAAGGAGCATCAAGTCCAAGTCCTGGCCCTGTTTGTTCATCCCCCGAAGCATTCTAAGAAAATAATTTATGTGTGTTATTGAACCAGACATTTTCATGTCTCCACAGACTCGGGAATGATTCATGTCCTTTCCTAATGACAATAATACAGTAGGCTTTTGACCACTAGTGAGCCGAGCTGGCTTGAGCTGGTGACCTGGAGATGAAATGTTTACTGCCAATCTCCCGGGCAACCATCTCCCCCTACAGGCACCTTTCAATAAATCTGCCCTTCCTTATTCTCAAAAGACACTTTGGAAACATGCCATTTGAATCTATTGAGAAGACTTCCAAAAATCCTTTTGTTTAAGGCTTGTTTTTGTAAGTATTTTGTGTAAGACAGGCAAAGTTTTCTTTCCTTAAATTTTAAGTAACTTGCAGATTTTACGTGGTTTTGCTCCTTTCATTTCTCAATGTCTTATGCTGTAGCCTGTGGCACGGCACTTTGCTGGTGAGCATTCCCACATTAGATGCTGCTCAGGCACAAAAATCCGAGCTGTCATTTCTGCTCCCTTGGGAGGAACCAAAAATGCTCCCTTCCAGCTTCCCCTCCCACATTGCCTTACACACCCTAGGTACCTCCACCTCTGCAAACCCTTTATTAAAACTGAATCCTAAGATGAAAAAGAATGATGATGTTACAGAACTGGTCCTGATCTAAACTACTAAGTACGATTTCAGATAAGGGAGTATGAGAGTAAATTACTCCACTGTAGCCCAGCACACCTATGCAGAATTATGTGTAGAAACAGAGAAAATAGTACCTGACACATAGCTGTGTTCCTGGAGATCAGTTTAAAATCTCCATGTTAAATATCCCCAGAAGGCAATGCTTATTATTCCCATTAGTTTCCTATTCAAAGACATGCCCATCTGTTTGTGAAACTATCATATAAAAACAATGGTTCCCATTCTCCATGCCTTACTCAGGCCTTTGTGAAACCAGTTACTGGAATTTTTATCTGTGTCAAGGAATTCAAAGCAGGACAAAATAAATTCAAATTTAATATAATTAAACACTCAGAATGGAAATTAAGTGTAGGGGTTTTTTCATATTTTTTTGTTACTCTAAGTGCTAAGATGATATGCCCACCATGTTGGTAAATGCTGTATTGTAATATTCAAAATGGATAGTTTCTTTCTTTAAATTCCCATATCTGTAGAGTAAATTCTGTCACTTTGCCTTCAGATTCTTACTAGTTTGCATCTTTTAAAGGCATGGATGATATACTTAACTGGGATGCAGACTCAGACACCTTGTGTTTTGACTTTCAGCTACAATACAAGTCTGTATTCTGTAACAAATTTATTTTATATGAGTGATCCACTCTGAGCTTTTTCTCTTGAATCTTCTGTTCCACAGATGTCTAAATCATTGTATCTCAGCATGTCTGTGCTGAGGGCAGCAGCAATGCTCCTCCTTCCATGTGAGCTCATCCTTTGGTGGAAGGGATAAGACCCTTCCCCTTGTGTTACAAACTTTCACTCCCACTGCATTTTCTTTGCCAGTTCGAGACCTGTGGTCCTGTCTCATCATATCACTGCATCTGTCTCATCATATCACTGCATCAGACCTACCCACAGCCACATCTCTGTGTCCTGGTCAAGTTTCTCTGGGCTGATGCAGCTCATCAGCCACTCATGTACGTGCCAGCTCCACACTTAGAGGATTTGGGCTTGGCTGATGCCTGAAAATCCAAAAAATTTATTTGACTTTCATTGCCAACACCCAGCAGAATGGGCTGTACACCCCTACCCTCTGAGGAAGGAAGTGTCTGATTTTGAGGATATTTAAACTAGAGGGAGAGAAAAGATCTCACTTTTCCCTCACATTCCTGTTGAGATGGATGCAGCCTCCCATGGGGGAAAGCAGAGAGATTCTGTTCTGAGCATCTTGGTAAACCTGGTGCTTCTTCCTTGCAGTTGGAGGCTAAAATTGCTACCCAAAGACAGCCAAATTCAAAGACTTACTAACCAAAGTTAAGAGCACTGTTGCTGAAACAGGCAGGGGTTTGTACCCTGCGGTGAGGAGTAGGAACTCGGAGGGACCAAGGAGCAAGGGAACCAGGAGGACTAAGGAGAAGGGAAAGGATGAGCTAGAGCAAAGGGTACTTGTTTTGTTGCCAGCAAGCAGAGACCGGGGAGAGCATCTGGTAACAGGAAGTGGTTTGGATGATCTGATCTTCCTGGAAAACTCCATTTCTCTCTTTAGAAATTAAACTGTGATCTCCACCAGCATTATTATGTGCCAGAAACTTATGGCATAATAGCTACCTTTGTGGCTTCCTTCTATCTCTCTTTGTGGCTTTCTTCCCCTGTAAGGGGAGCCATCAGCACAATAGGGGATCTTACTACAGTTTGGGTGCTGCTTTCAAGAAGTTACAGGAGCCAGCAGTGCTCTGGAGCAGGTGCTTTTCAGAATATGAGTTGGATTTCTTGTTTCTGGAATAAGCAAATGTACCTAATCCATTTGATAATATATATTGAAATGGAGATGAGTAGAATACATGCAAACAAAAACAGATTATCACTTTCATCACTGACTGCATAAGGATCATTGCCATAGTTCCAGGTGACCAATTAATGAGCAAACTGCAACTCTTGATCATGGTCCCATTTTGAATGAGATGTGTCAAACTTGGGGGAGAGGACTTTTGCAGATACAATAAACTGTGAATGCTGCTGAAGGAGAGAGTAGGGGACAGAGAGCAAGGAGGAAATGAAGAGCCCTGAACAGTGCTAAAGTGGAGAAGATTTACAAGTTGTTGATCAAGAAAACAAAGAGTAATATGGGAAGAAACTTCCACAGGGAAAGTGTGCAGAAATCTGAAGCACTAAAGATGAATGGGTGGATTACAGGCAATTTTTCAGCTTGACATGCCCATTTTCATATATGACAACACAGCCCAAGGAAAAAAAAACAAAGAAAGAAAATTAAGGACAACATGACTTGCAGTTACTGGGAATAATTTTTTAGCTACAGTGAGATGGCAGTAAAACAGCAACACAATAAGAATTTTGAAAAATGAAATGTCTTAAATGTAGCATGCCATGACAACGAGCAACAAAATGCACTGGGATGCCAGCTTTGAAGAAAAGGAATGAATTTTGCATTTGAGAGGAGAAGCAGGTATTTCATGGAACTGCCTGTGTATATCATGATCAGATGAGGAATTGAGCAACATAAAGAGCTTGCTCCAAGCCAGATTTAAGAGGCTGGGGCAATGGCTCTTGTCTGATGCTGTTAGAAATCACGTACTTGATTGCTCAACAATGCAGCTGTAATTAGAAGAGTAAAGACAACTCTATGGAACAAGAAAAAAATTAGGAGTTTTATTCTCCCCAATAGGATGGTGAAAACTGATGAAGCAGAGCTTGCATTCCTTCTCACAGGGCACACATATATGCTCTGTTACAGTGTGGGACTGCAGAGACTTTTGAGGCATCCTCACAGACCCATCAAAGATGGTGAAGGAAAGGAGAGAAAGGGCTTAATTTTGAATAAGAAAGTTGGAATCAGTTACATTCACAAGGAATATGAGGAACTTCTCTGATCAGGCAACTCAGCAGGGATCTCTAAGCATGGAAGACAGCTGAAGGATTTTAAGTGAGCTGCACTAGTGAAAAACCATTTATTTTCCACTTTTGCCTTTCTCTTTTTGAGCAGCATTACAATTGCTTCAGATTTTGCTAAGTACAGAACAGGTCTGATTTGAGACGCTAATAGAACCAATGAATTCCTAGCAAGATAAGGCACAATTTTTAAGAGCCATCTTTGTGTTCAACACTCAAAATTTATTAGACAATTTCCTTGGCTACCAATTTAGATGTTTCCAGCTGTGCAGTAAGCAAAGGCACATAAGATTCCTCCTTTCTACAGGGCATTTCTGTTATTTTTTGGCAAGAAGACAAAGGATTGATAAGAGAACAGAAAAAAAAGAAGCTGTAATTTTAGGCAGAAGCTTGGGAAAAAAACAGCAGGGAAATCTTTCTGGACAAATCTGGTCAAGGCCTTAAGAGTAATTGCTAAGGTTTCCAAGATGGAAAACAGGAAGATAATTTTGTTCTTACCTTGTGTCCAGCCATGACATTTGCATGTTAAAACTATAAGGTTCTGGCTGATTGTCTGGCTCTTCTATCCCCATGCAGTCTGTGGATTTTTTTTGTATGTAGCCTTTTGTAGGCTTATGTTGAACATAAGACAATACCAGGCTCTTCCAGGGTGAAGCAGACTATACTGGTTACCTATTAGCACTTTCTCCCTGCATCCAGTAGGCATAGCAAGGTTCTGGGCAGTGGCCAAGATGGAAAAGGGTCTTTGATCCAACATCAATGTGCCATGGGTTTTCCAGAGAGGTGAGTAGGCTGCTGAGTAGCTTTGGAAAGAGCAGACTGCTGCTAGAAACTTTACATGTTTCCAAAAATGTATTCTAGAATCACAGAAGTACAAAGCTGCTAAGTACCACAGGGGATCATCTATGCCCTCCTTTTTCTCAGAGGTAGGATGATGTTTGCCAAGACGATCTGAATGGGAGGATTATCTTACTTCTTCCAAAAATCTCCAGTGAAGGAAGACTTCTATTCACCCTAGGCTGCCTATACCAGCTGTTTCAATGTTTCTTTAATAAGAATTGCTTTTTCCTTATACATAACTTAAGTACCCTTCACTTAATCTGATTATTTCTTGTCCTAAATCTAGTGAACATAATGAACAACAAATTAATCTTTTTTATAACTGTTTACATATTAGAAAACTGCCACCATGTCCTCCCTCATTTTCAAGCCTTCTAGACTAAACAAACTCGCTTCCTCTGACCGTTCTCATCGGTCAAATTTCCCTACCCTTAGCTCCTTCTTCCTTCTATTCTTCTTAGTACATACTTCACATGGGGTAGTGTCCTGGGGTCCCAAGGTCATGTCACTTCCCTAGGTAAGGCTTGGACTACTTTTCTTCAGAGGAAGAAGAGACAATAACCTCCTACATTTTACAAATGAAAGTTCTGAAGCTGCACTCCAGAAGTCATTCTTCTTTTCTGGTACACTGTTCATCTACAATAACTAAAAATAAAATGTAGGTGGGAATTCCAAGGTCCTCCTTCACCTTGCTGGTGGATGTAAGGATCTTGGTTGACTCTCCTCAAACTGAGCTGTAACTGTATAATATATATTGGTCAAATTAATTTTTTTATGACTGATCTTCAGTTTTGGTTGATGAACAGAACTGTACTGTAAAAATATTTTTGCCTCCAGATGGGACAAGGTGGTAGAAGAACAGAGATAGACTTGTAGTACTTTGACAAGGTCAGTCAGTCTTTTGCTACTTAGAATCATAGAATCATTAAGGATGGAAAATATCTCCAAAATCATCAGATCCAATCTCTGAACAAATACCACTGTGCCCACTGAACCATATCACACAGTACCACCTCTGCTTGGCTTTTTAACACTTCCCAAAAGGCTGACTCCACCACTTCCTAGGGAAACCTGTTTCCATGCTTGTCATTATACTATCCTGTCCTGACCACCATCATAAACCTGGATTTGCAGTGATTTTGATTTTTTCCTGTTCTCTCCATCAGTAAATTTAACGAAGAAAAATGCAATCTGTCTGTCAATTAAGACAGGAATGACATGCAGTGTGGACTTCAGTTTTCAGAAAGCTCAGGTGTCAAAGAGTAACAAATGGCCACTGATCTTTCAGAGTAACTAAGTAGCACCATGAAAAAAGAAAAAGGATTTCCACAAAGAAAACCCCATATAAATTTTGTAGTCTTTATGCAGCTCACCAGACTACTTTTACAGGATTTTTTTAATAAAGGTTTCTCCATTGGAAAAATTCAGGCAATTACACTCTACCACAGGAAGCAAGCTCAAGATATAGCTGCACGGAAAGATCCTCAAGGAATATTTTTCAGAATATCATAAGGCAGTCTGATATTGATTACATGGCTGTCTCAGCAGTGTACTTTGTGCATTTAGAACAAAAGCATTCCATGTAAGTGCAGGGATAGTAATGACAGACATTTTTAAGACAAAGTGTTTACCAGAAACAGCCTATGAGAAAAGCACATAATAGACAAAACTGCCTCTCAGGCACTTGCTGTGGATTGAAAGAAGCTCAGAAGTTTTGGGTGGGTTATTTTTGTACTATTCTGTTTCTTTATTATCCAGGATGAAACTGAGAGATCCAAGACAAAAGTTGTACATTTTGGACTTTTTGAGACCTCGAAGAACACCTTGTCTTCCCATTTAATGAAAGTTTTGGGTTTTTTTTGCCAAGTAATTTGTTTCAGACCATCACAAGTATTACAGAAGTTACCTTACCTGTGGCCATGCTGTCATAATTGAAGTTGGTTGCTCAGTTACTGGCTGAAAAGTCTAGCAAAATGACAACCCCAAAGCAGCTGGTAGACACAAAAGCAGAGGAAGAGAGAAGAAACTCTTTTTAAGTCTTGGTGTAAAAACAGGAAGTGTTTGACATTCTGCCCTGGCATCTGTGTAGTGTCCATAGGTGTTATTTTAATTTTGGACATTTTGGTTCAATGAATATGAGAAAGAGAGAGGGAGGGAGGGAAGGACGGAGGGAGAGGAGAGAAATACTCTAAGCAGAGTATCTTAAAGTAGCAGGAAAGTACCCCAGAAATGCCAGGAAAACCTGTTTCAAAAGCAATGTAATAAAATGCACAGGATGATGCCCTCTTACTGCAGTCCATACTGGGTCTTGTCCTGAGTACACAGACACAGATTTTACTTCATGTGTGACCTACAAATTTCAAATAACATGAACTAACCAACCCTGGCAACACATTGATGGAGGAAGAGGGATTTTACATCTTGTTCATGATTAGCTGCTTTGAGAACCTTCAGTAATTTGGATTTTTCCTCTACAACACTGAAACCAGTAATAGCTTTGTCATTGCCATTAGTGATAAGAGAGGGAGAGAATGATTATTCCATAATTCTGAACTTGGGCAAAGCCTATGTGTAATAAGCACATTAAACAGGATGGAAAGAGGATGATCTGAAAGCTGTAAATTATTGAGTGCTATCTAATCCTGCACAATTGCTTTTTACTAGAAGCACTTCCTGGAAACTCAGGCATTTGTGACCTACTACATAAAGGCCTTCATTTAAAAGACATGAATGTTGAGAGACTAAAGATAAGGCATTCAAAGGAGGTTGTATAGTTTTGTCCTCTGTATAAGTTGCTCTGTGAAAGAAAAACTTATGCAGTGTCATGAGCTGAGTCTTCATTTCAAAGTCAAAGATGTTTCCCACATTTTTCTATGTTAACCTTTTATATGTGTTATCATAATGTTTCTCATAAATGTTATCTATTAGTAGACAAGCTTCCCCCTGATGCTCTCCTAAAAAGGCCAGCACACCCAGCAGGAGCCCAGTAAATTCAGCTGTTTTTTGCTAGAAACCCCACATCATCCCTGTTTTATCAGAAATTCACATTTCCATGTAGGATAGCAAAGGTGTGAACCTGAGTTTCAATGCTATGCTCAGTTTTCCTTCCACACTCATTAAATTTGCAGAAAGGAAACACTGGTGTTCAGACTTAGGCAATTCTGTGTTAGCCACAGACATAATACAGTTACTGAGATTTAAGGTAATGCTATTGAGAGACATTTAACACCAACTGATTTAAAACAGGGTGTGAAGGGACTACTAGGCTCTCATGCATTTTTAAAATGCAGTTCTTAGCCTTTTCTCTATGGAGAAACACAATGAAAATATAAATTATTCCCCCAGGGGAGAGATATAAACAAAAAAAATTGGACTAGAGTATTAATTACAATGGTAACATTAAAAGATAATTAGTGTTTATAAACCAAGGGTGAGGTTTCATGACTGGCTGTGCCCAGTCTGTGAGCAAACCTGGCAACCTTCTGTTGGGCTGTTCAGCCTGGAGAAGAGAAAGTTGTGTGGACATCTCATAGCAACATTCCAGTATCTGGAGGGGGCCTACAGGGAAAGCAGAGAGGGACCCTTCATTGGGATCTGTAGTGATAGGACAGGGATTAATGGGCACAAACTGAAAGAGGGGGAATTTAGGTTAGAAATTAGGAAGAAATTTTTCACTGTGAGGGTGCTGATGCACTGGAACAAGCTGCCTGGAGAGGTTGTGGATGCCCCAACCCTGGCAGGGTTCAAACCCAGGTTGGACAAGGCCTTGAACAACCTGGTCTAGTGGGAGGTGTCCCTGCCCATGGCAAGGGACTTGGGACTTGATGATCTTTAAGGTCCATTACAACCCCTTAACATTCTATGATTCTATAAAATCCCTTTGGGGCTTCCAATCTTATCCATGTATCATGATTCTGATGTGCTTATTCTGGGTGTCTTTCAGGACATCAAGATCACAAAGTCCAAAACATTGTGTTTGGCTTCCCAAGGATAACAGTGGGTTTCTGGGGTCTTTTTTGTGTTTCTCAAGGAAGTTTGGGGAAGTTTTCAGTTGGTTGGTTAGTTTTGTGGCTTTGGTTTTGATTTTGTGAGTTGGTTTGTTTGGTTTTTTAAAGAGGCTTGTTAAAAAGAAGCTAGAAGATGCTGCTAAGAATGTGATAACAGTGCAGAATTGAGTGCTGAAATCTTGCTGTTGGTTCCTTATTTGTTACGTATTAGGTAAGACTTGTAAAAGGTTATAGGGAAGCTTCTGTGATTAAATATCAAAATTTGGCTCTTTATTATAGACACAGGATATTCTTCTGAAAAGATGAAGTTGTATCCAGGCAAGGAACTTACACTATAATACACATTCTAGCAGATAGAATACAAAAACTTAAGTAAGCCAAGAACAAGAAACAAATGCTGAAGTACTCAAAACCAAGTCTAAATTATTCTAGCCCATTAGGAAGGTGTAAAATGCCCTCTAGACCGTTCAGAAGCTAAACGCCATATCAGTGTGTGATGTACTCGTCTCCTTCTTTTGAAAAGGGTCTATTAAAACATTGAAAGTGCAATGAAGATGAGAATGGCACAAAACATCTTCTCCAAGAGGAACAACTAAGTAGCAGTAGTAGCCTTCAGACTCAAGAAGAGACAACTTGAGCAATATGATAGATCTCTACAAAATCATGAGTGGTCTAAAGGATTTAACGTTGTATTGTCTACTCCCATATATGAAGTAGGAACCATCATACAAAGATGTAAGATCCAGGGCTGGAGTAAGCAAAAGGGGATGTTTCTTCATGGGACAAAGATATGCAGCTTTTCATGTCTGAGGAAAGACATATGGGCACAAAGACAGACTGGACAAACAGTAGGATCAAGGATCCATTGAAGGCTATTGAATAAACAAACTGCATCAGATCCCCAAAAGTTCTACTCACTTAAAAAGAGTTGGACATGGCAGAGGACCTAAAGAGGGAAGAGCCATATATTCTTGTCCTGTCCTTATTTACCCTTTCACCCATATATGGACATTTAGGGAGAAGGAAGACCAGGTAAAAGGGACATTTGCTCTCAACTAGTACAGACATTCCTGTGGCTGCTCCCGCCTCTCATGCTTGTAGAGTCAGATGAAAGCATTCCAGATAGATAAAGGATTTTTTATTTTTAATTTTTATTTTACTACACTAGGTAAAGTATCTCTTCTTGGATTTGTTAGATGCAGAGATCTGCTTAGCTTTTTTTCTTGTGATTCTTTCTTGAAAAACAAGTTGACCCTTCTTCTATTTTCAAGCAGTTCATGGGGTCACAGGGTCTTGGACAAACACTGGTCCCTAGTTCTTTCTAAGTACTTTCCTCATGTATTCTTGTCAGGCTTTTGGAGGGATTGGGGTAGGGGGTGGGTGTGGTGCATTGTTTTTGGATTTCTCAGGAGAGCAATTTTCTGTTTCCAAATTTTCCACTTCCAATTGACAAATGATATTTCATCCAGTATCTTTTTTACACATAAGCCAGTCTAGTGCTGTTAGTTTCCCAGCAGTAAAGCCCTAAAGATCCTAACAGCATAGTTCAAGAGGTGTACTTACTTGTTTGAATATGTTCCTTCTCTGAATGAGGGTTTGAGTGTGTGCACACATGGCTCCTCAGGAGAATATACACATCTGCTCTTGCAGTAGCAGCTGGTTAATGCAGAACCATCTGTACAAAATGTCAAGGTTGTAGACTGTGAGATAGCTCTCTGCCATTATATATTTTAAAAATAATTTATACTCAAAATTTAATACTGTGTATTAAAGAAATTTTTTTCACAGGTTATCTGAATAGAAAATACCAGCTGCTCAAATGGTGTCAGTCAGGACATGTGTTTTTTAGGCAAGATTTGTCAACAGCCCATAAAACGTAATTCCTAACCCTAATGAACTATAACAAAATGAGTTGACTTTGTACACATGTGTAGGCAGAGTTCTGTCAATGTACTTTAGGGAACCCTGCAGGTAGGTCATGAAGAATATGACATGACTATAGTGGCAAACAAATGGAAAGGGCTTTTAAAAAAATTAAAAAGGATTCCAACTTCACAGAGTGGTTCAGGTGTTTTTTCTTTCCTTTGCTCTTGTGTACTTGCATATATGCATATTTCATTAGTGCTGGAGGAGATTTTTTTTTGAAAACAGAATACTGCAAGTATTCTTGTATATACATGTATTTTCCAGGAGAAAGGGAAAACACGTAGAACATTAAATGAGGGTGCCCTCCCTTTCCTTATCTAGTGCTAAACCCTTCCACCTTACTAAGAATGCCAGAGTTTTGCCACAAAGGCAATGATAGTATGAACTAGGTAGAGTCAGTAAAAGCCTATGCATGCAGTTAGTTGACATCAGTCAGTTGACATGATAGCAAGAGCTATCATGCTCAAAATATGTGCAAATAATATGTATAAGATTGCACAGGCATCTGGTAGAGAGAAAATTTTTTGCTTAAATCCAGTACTGACACAGACACTAAGATTGCTGTCTTCAGAGCAATAAAAATGCACTCATATGGTTATGCTGAGTATGTGGTTGCTCAGGGAAGATGTTTCTCAAAGACTGTCAGGAAAGGGAAAACACAACCAGGACTGCTTTCGTATTTCCATGTTTAGTGGTTTACAGCAGTGGAATTCAGGGCCTGCGATCTATTATAGTGGGAGTGAGTATGTAAGTCATGGCATCATCTGGTTTAAAGGCCCATAGCTGTTGTTCTTTTCCATCTAGGATCAGACAAAGCAGCATAAGGCTCCACATAATTAAGAGCAACTATCCCACAGCGGCAAGGAAAGCAGAAAAGATTTCATTGGGAAGGAGGACTGACTACAGTACTTTAAAGACATGATTGTAAACAGAAGAAGCAAACCAGAGAATGTTTAACAGGAAAATAGCACTCTGACCCTCCCTGGATTAAATGCTATCAATCAAGTTTAAATTTAGGTCCTACATGGTCCCACATGAAAAGAAGGCAGTGGGGGCAAGGAAAGCTTAACGCCTGAGAATATTTGTATTGCATGGCAAGAAAAACAAGCCTAAAGTCAACAAAGAGCAGCCTGTAAAAACAAATAGTCCTGACGAGAACAGCACTGCCACCCGAAAGCTCATTAGCAGCCAGAAACAGAAGAATTGTCTCTCTGCTCTTTCTTTGCTGACTGCCCCCAGCCCAGCGCTACCGCAGCGCTTCTGACTCAGCTGCTGCCTCCCTCCTGCCCTAACCCCTGAGCCCTTGCCAGCACCCACACAATGCATGCCCTCAGCATGAAGAGTGTCTCCCCAGGGTGGGCTGGGCTGCTCTATGGTGGGAGGCAGGAGTGGAAAAAGAGCAGGAAATATCTGAGGGTTTTTTTAAAAATAATAGTAATGTATACATACACGTATAGTAATTGTCTTTATCTGTTCTAAGATAAACCAGAAGACGGGAATTTTGGGTGTAAAATGATGGGAAGAAACACTGCCATGCCCACCAGCAAGCACATGGGATTTCAGAAATCATGTGAATTCCAAACCCAACGTCCCATCTGTCATCGCCTATTCACTGCTGGTGGAGTCACAGCTGTAGGGCAATGAGACGCTCCATTTCCTCCTGGTGCATGGGAAAACACAACCATGCATTTGGACACAGCTGAGATGTCTGGTGATCAGTAAGGAACACCAAAGACACTTTTTAACCTTGAGAGCCAAGATGTAATTTTAACAAACTTGCATTTAGGTACCTGAAAAAAGCAGTTGGATAGTATCAGAGCCCATTTACAGCACTTTGAGATTTTTTTTGTGCCTGTAGGTTTTACACTAGTCATAAGATTCTGTTCTGTAGATTAAGTTAAGCTTAATATGTGGCAGAGTCTAAGGTCTCCAAGGAGACAAAGTTATATCTGCAAGTGTTATAAAGGATGTTCAACATTGCAGTTTTATTTGCAAGTGCCATTTTTTCCTCTTCCCTTCTCTGTTCAGACCACCAAACTGCAGATAAATGGACAGAAAGGAAAAAAAAGAAACATAAGGGAATTTCTTCAAATGTAGCAAGTTGAAAGAGAACATCTATTATGCACAATAATCTGAATACTTTCCTGCATCACTGTAGCACCTTTCAGATTCCCCATCCTGCTGCACTGACTCCTTTCCTCTTCCAAACCTGCAGATGCACACCAAGCAGCCAACACCTGGGCAGGGCCCTGGTGCCCTGACTACTGGTACATATTTGTGTACCTAAACATATGACTACACACAGTCTGTTTACGAGATTTATGGGTTTGTCTGTCTTCTGGTGGTTTATGCATTTGTCTGTTTATTTGTGGAAACTGAGGTTAGTAGATGCATTGCCTACACCAAATGCATTGGCCTAGTCACTATCTATTGCCCCATGATGGAAACCACTGGACTGTGTATAACTTGGAATATGTGGCAGAGCTAAACCTGCGCAGTAGGAGGGTTCAGACATGTTGCTTGCGAAATCGGGGGCAAAGTTCCAGTCGATTCACCAGAGAAATCCTTGCTCCAAGGCTGACTCTTCAGTTCCTTACCTTTACCATTCTCTCAGGATTCAATGGGAAGATGAAGTTCAAGACTAAGAATACTGCATTTAAAGCACCTGTATTTGTATAACACACTAATACACAGCTTTGAGTCAGCTTCATTTTCTGATGTCTGTATCATTTTTCGTCAAATTACATACACACAGAATAAAAAGGATATCCATCAAAGTAGAGGACCCATACACCATAGACATGCATTTAGAAATAAATTTCAGCATTCCATTTAAGAAAAAGCAGCTCAGAGTAGAATCTAACCTCTTGGAAAGCATATTTAAAATGAGATAATGAGAACATACATTGATCTTTTATATGTAGTTTTCATTTTTTAGAAGACATTGAGCTACAGCAGTAAAATTACAATTATGCAGGTAAAGTATCTAGGTTTTCTGAGGAAAAAAATAGGAATGTCTGATTTTCAAGAATTTTTAATTATCGGCATACATCTATCACTTCAGATCTTTGATTTCATTAATCTGTAATCTTAAACTGGATTTTCTTAAGTGTAATTTTACCCTATAGAATCTGGAGTTAAACAAGATTCTTTCTCACTCTTTTCATGTTCTTTTGGGTTTTTGGTATTGCCCTCATTTGCAATGAGAACTGTAGCATAATTGCATTTTCTTTTGCAAGCAGAACGGGGAAATTCAAAACAGGCACAGGTACCTATCATACTTCTTATATTGAGATGACTTTTAAGACATAAGAAAGAAAAAAACTAAGTCTACAATTATTAATTAATTTGTTCATGAAACAACTTGCCTCACAACTTTGCATTGTCTTGCATCAGGTTTAGACCAAGATTTCTATGAAAATGAATTTGAGGGTCTTCCACTAGAAAATGTACAGATAATAAACATAAAATATGAAACTAACAGGGAAGAAAGGTTGAAGTTTCCCTATTTTGCTTTGAAGAATGTGGGAAAATCAAGGACGCTTTTAGACTGACATATTATTTTCCAGAAGTATTTAAAATACCTCTTTGATTCAAGTCCTCTTTGAATCCCTTGAGAAACACCCTTGTCCTTGTATGTTTAGTAGAAAGAATGCTGGCAAAAGTCTTTGAAAAGTCATACAAGTGGTAAAATGTCCATAGGTAAAAAAATTGGGTGAGTCCCAGTAAATACTCTCCTTTCCAGCTCTGCAGCATGACAGATATTTACTTTCAGAAAAGTGCTCTTCTGCCTTGGTGAATATGAGCATGAGGAGAAAAGAAAAAAGTTCCATCTGTAGGTTGAGTTTTCTTCAGCTTCTGCATGTGTTCATCCTTGATTGCTCAAGAGACACTGTGGGAAATCTTGCTGGCTCATCTCAATGCTGGTGGCAAAAAAGGTGACAAATGCAGAAAGCATCTCCATTTTTTCAGGGTTGTGACCAAGCTCTGACTGTCCCGGGTTGGCAGCAGGCACTGGAAGATGTGGTGTGGAACCAAGGAAGCACCCCTCATGTCTCTGGTTGCATGACATTGCAGGGTGCCCCCAGGACAGCTTTACTTGCCTCTCTGCCTGAAGACCTGAATCAGAACAGAGAAAAAAGAAAAGGCAGAAATCTCAGAATCCTGGTGTCAGGCATTCAGGATCTCACACAGTTTTACTGATGTCAGCCAGCCTGCAGCCAGGACTGTCAATAGAAGCGTTGAAGATCTGTTTGGGTGGGAGTATGCCTCCATGGGGTGCCTGAGACAGGCTGCAGGAGCTGAGATGGTGGGTCTTGACCTCCCTCTCCATCCTTCTCCCAAGGGCCTGAGCAAGGCTGCCTGACTGCCCTGCAGAGTTGGGTGGCTTCGGGAGCACTTCTTGTATTAAACTCTTGTCACAGGTCAGTTACTTCTCCCATTTGTACTTCCTCTAAAAATACCCATGCCTTATGGCTTCTGTAGACACATAACTTCATGTCTCCCTTACTCCTTCCCCAGAGGAATGAAGAATGTTGAGCTGCTGGCAGCTAAATTGTATTTAAAGACATTTTTATTTTCTGAATCATACTCAGTGTGATGCTTGTTTTAATTATATTTTATGCCGAGTGCTGTAAGATGCATGCATGAAAGCCTGCCCATAAATAAACATGTCTTTAAAAGTCCTTATTTATTTTCCTTGAGTCAATTCCTGCTCCTTTGCTGAGGTGCACAAAAGCTGGGATATATGTTCTCCAAAGCCCAGCCATGGAACCCAGACACCACATGATGCCAAAGAGCCTCTTTGCACCACTTCTGTGTGGGCTCGCCTGTGCTGTGGCACCAGGGGGACACCTGCCTCCCTGATGGTCATTCCAGGGGCCTGAAATGTCCATGACTGCCTGGGGAAATCAGCCATTGTGCCTTCTGGAGAGGCAGGCACTCTCAAAAGCCTCTCTTTGGGCAGTTGTGGGGGGAAAGACAAAAAACTCACCAGGCAAACACATTGTGAACACCAGGCAAGCTCTCAGAAGCTGCTCCTGTGCGGGAGGCAGAGCTCAGCCCTGAGCACAGGTCCCAGTGGAGGTGCCGTGACCTGGCTGTGCCCCTTCCCGGGGCTCAGACCCCCTCAGGGCACCTGTGGGATGAGGGAATGTCACCTGCTCCGGGCAAAGCGTTGGCTCAGCAACGGGGGATCAAACAGCGATGGCAGGCGTGGGCCTGCCCATCAAAGGAGCCTTTTGAGGCCAATAAAGAAGGGATTCACGTTCTGTTCCTGGCTGGATCCCGTGGACGAGGCTGAGAACAGCCTGTGAGCAGCGTGGCGTTGGAGGGCGGCCAGGGGAGGCCGTCCCGCCGGCTTTCACAGGACCTCTCGCTGCCACCGCTCACCCGCACGTGGCCCCGAGCGAGCGTGGCTCTGCTGCCCGGCCATGGCAGCCCTCCCCTGCCCCGCACCCAGCCCTGCCGGCTCCTCGCTCGGCTCTGCCAAACCAGCTGTCTCCTGACGGGAGAAAATAATCTGGGATCAAGGACAGGAAACTGGATCCGCGCACGCAGGCGAGATGAGAAACTCGTGTTTTGTGGCAACCCCCCTCAATCAAAGTGCTCCACCTCCCTCTCCTACCTCCAAGCAATGAGAAATGAAAATAAAAGGAATGGAATAAAAGCAGGTACACATCACTATTTTTTTTAACCTTTATATGGGGAAAGAAAAGGGAAACGAAAGGAAAGCATCTAACCGCTTTTTTTTTTCTGGCATCAGCATGCTCTTCTGCTCCCATTTATGTGACAGCTCCTGTGCCCTCACCACAGACACGTGAGACTGTCCAAATACAGAGGGGTTTTTGGGTTTTTTGGAGAGGTGTCCCATATAGAAAGCCCCTGACAAACACCAAAGAGGGTAGAGCAGCAACCCTTTATGTCTGCAAGCCCCAGCCACTGTCTGCCTCTTGCTCCTGCCCCTCGCACATCTGTGTTTCAACACCCCAGTGGTCCCTCACACTACTGCTGCAGCCTGCGCTGCCTGGAAATGTTTCGAGTGACTGAATGTGTTGCTTAGAAGAAGAAAACGTCCTTTGATATGTTTCTCGAAAAGAGGTAATTAAAGAAAAGCAGCCCAGAAGCCTTCTGAGCTGGCTGTCCTTCTGGAAAGCAGCTCCCAGTCAGCCCCGCACAGAGCGGTGGCCAACTGCTGGGAATGAGTGGAACCATCTGGTTCTGCTGCCCTCCGTCCCCAGTGCCCTCGGGGGGTATTTAGCAGTGATGTGTTTGCTACACCAGCACCATTGCCTTAGCAACACAGCCAAAGTGTTTGTCAGCATGCGAGCAGCATGAATGATGGCGCCTTGTCCGAAGAGTCTGGGTTGCATGTGTGGCTCTCCTTCACAAAGCCAGTCTCACCACTCGCCTCACAAAGAGCCCGAGCGGGAAACTGGGAGCTGGGAGGGAAACTTTCCTGGGAGTCAAAAGCATATTTTCCTTGTAATTGTGTAGGAACTGCCTTGGCCTTTAGAATCAGTGGCGTCTAAACTAATAAATAGTACTAGTCTAAAGCTGATGAGACATAGCTACATTTTAACAAGTGTCTGCTATTTTTAAGTAGTAACAGATCTACTGCAGAAGTGCTGGAGGCCAGTTATGACCTGCCACCGGACTGCATCAGCCTTCTGAGAGCCTATTTCCTTCAACCTTTACTGAATTAGGTCTAAGGAAACTGCTTATATCTCCCTATTGTGCTTCTGTCAGTAGGTTTAAATGAAAATCTATTCACTGAAATCCTTTTTCTCATCAGCCATTTTCCCCCAGATCAGATCAGATGTCAATACAGTCTTTATTGGGAAGGAGCAGGGTCATGCCTGAACAATGTTGTGTTCTTTTAATGAACAACACAGCTTACTTTTCATGCCCTCATGTTCTCAGGAAAAAAAAATCAAATTCCTTACTGCTATCCCTTATGACACTTTCCTCTTCTCTCCTTTTCCTGCTCTGGTTCATGTCAAAGTGCATGTTTCCCACAACCAATTCTTCTTAATGCACATCTCTTCAACTAACAGTGCAGTTACTCTCCATAAAAGAGATTGCAGAAAAACTGTTCACCAAAAAGCTACAAATACATGAAATCTTCCCACTACCTGGAAGAAAAATGGCACAATGGATGAACTTCTGCAAGGCATATCACAGTCCTTCCTCATTCAGTGAACAAATCTAAAGTTGACAGATCTGGAGGAAGAAAATTAAAGTTGAGAGAAAGTTGATCAGTCGAATGGAAAGATAAAAAACATGTTTTTGCACTTTCAACCTAATCCAGGAGGGTCCTAAACTAAGAGAAACTTTATATCTTAAAAACAGGCAGCCACGTTCCAACTGACTTCTAAACATGATAAAGGTGTAGACATTTAGATCCTCAGAGATGTTCAGTCAAAAAGTTCTATTGGAACAGTCTCAAATATCTGCTATGAACAAACTACTTTAAGGCAGCATCACTGATTTTCGGGGTTTGTTTGCTTTGATTTGGTTTGTATCAATCCCTTTAAATAATGACTTCACATTAGATTACACAGCTAGACAGTGGAGGACCTGAGCTTGGCTTTTTCCTTTCAAATCCCCACTTCCTATGAGGCTGTTCTGACTGCCAGACTATATCTCAGTGTGAAAGGGGCTCTCTCTGCCTTCATGCTGGTGCTGGATTCAGAACGCAGGAAAAAAACAAAGAACAATTGGGGAACAGCTGCTGGTTGCTGCTTCAAAAATTGCATTTTATGGAATGGATCTTCCAAGGCAGGCCCTCCCTCCTCCAGTTGCAATTGCAGGCAAGGTTAGCATGCTAACTTTAGGTTGGTCCGTTCTTTGGGTGCCACTGTCTGGGGAAGCCAAGGTGCTACTCAAAAGTGTCTTTCTCCAAGGCTAATGCTGAATATGTACAGTACAGGGAGTCTGAAGGGCCACACAGGGATTCTGAAATTCCTCTGTGTTGTAGAAAATATAGACATTGTTTTTATGTACGTAAGGACAGGACTCAGTTAAAATGACCTAACCCTAATATCTCCTGTGAGTGTGGGTTACCCGCCAGCATTGCCTGGTGTACTCTGTGGTTTTATCACTCAGCCACAGAGCCTCTTCCCTCACCTTCCAGACTGATATAGCCCTGTGGCTCCCACTGAAGTCACCGAGAACCAGGAATTTTGTGCATAAACACCTCATTTTCTGCAGAGAGCCCCGAGCCTCTGTGGATCCTGTAAACACTCCTCCAGAAGTCTCTAGCGTCCCTGTAATTTATACTGTAAACTCCCTGCAGTGGAGCAGAGAGCTGAGCTGCATGTGGAGGGAGAGAGGTCAGAAGAAGAGACTGTCAGTAGGATTTCTCTGTAGTCTGAGTGCAACATGAGATGTTCCCCATAGTGTCCACACAAACATCTGTGTACATGAAACAGAAAGAGTTGCAGCCGCAGAGGGAGGAGTGTTTTATGTGGTGTACTTCTGTTTGGAGTATGCTGTTCTGGATGGCTTCCGTGCGTTTTCACAAGCAAACTATGTTCTTGTGTTTGTATTAAAATGTTAGTTCTTCTTTTTTAAGTTTTAAGCCACAGTTTTAAAGATATATGTGAAAGACCTTGCCCCCTGCAGATGTGTATCAATCTACAAAAGATGTAACATGACTTGCAATGCCAGTAGGGCTGGTGTAGATTCTTTGATGCTTAAGCATGGGAATTTATGAATGTATTTAGTGTTCTCCCATGTGGTCTGGTAGAAATAATGTCAAAAGAGGCATTGAAAATTGGATTTGGGTAAGCACAAGTACAAAAGGATAAGTTTTTAGGACCACCAAATTATATAAACACATCTCAAAAACAGGGACCTGCTACAGTCAGAAAATACTGTAGAAATGTTGAAGGCAACTGTTGAAGGAAGGAAGAGCTGTGTATCTTGAAGTGATGACACTGACATAGGATGAAACAGGAAGAGTAACACAAAGTATTTTGATGCATCCAATTTATTTAGGCTGAAAAATAAAGTGCTGTCAAGGTGGGGAGAAAGGGCACCCTTTCAAAAAATGTTTACCCTTCATATGAGCGAGCAATCTAGAGGTGATAGAGCAACTGAAAATTTTCCATCATTATCTTTTAATTGAAAAATGGAATGATAAGTACATAGCTGCACATAAAAAGTGCATTTTCCTAAAAATGTGAACATTTTTTAAAACAAAAACAAGGTAAAAAACCACAAGCTTTGTTATGGTTGGGACAACTATATTTGCTAATCAATACTTGAATACTTTTAAGACAAAAGTGCTATTTCACAGAATCATGTTTTCTTTAAATTTTAAAGTTTTAAAACTTGGTGAATGTACTGCCAAGTGGCCACTAGATTTTATTAGATCTTGTATAAAATTCTAGGCTATATAGAAGGAGGTGACAATAATGAAAAAGCCATAATTTGTCAGTCTTGCTTTTAGTGGTATTTGTCAGTGGTGTATGTAAACTGACATCAGCATTTCTTGCTTTGTCCAAATGCTTTTCCACAGACAAGGTTCAAGTAAAAATCATACTTTTGGATGAGTTGGCATGTGCTTTAGGAGCTTTGCTTCTGTGAGTTAAGCATTGTAAGAAAAGAACCAGATGATTAAAGGCTAATATATTTTTGTTTTCTGTGTGCAAAGGAAGACTAGGGCTGACACTAGCCATGACTCCTCAAGAGAAAGATAAAGAAGCACCTTGCACACTTTCTCAAGGGAAAGATAAGAAGTAAAGCCTTAACTAGGAACGGAAATGCTGCCTGGATTTTCAGCTTCTTTGTGTATTTTATTTTTCTGAATGAAGCTATTTTCTCAGTAAAATTTTCAATCACTGAGACACCAGTTCTACTCTCTGTATCTCAGTTTTGAACTTCTGAAACTACAAATTATTTTAAAATATAGTAGAAAATCCTTGTCTTAAAATCCTTATCTTAAAATATAATAAAAAATCTTTATCTGAATTTCTGATACTTTTTCTGAAATGTTACCAGGTTCCAGCTCTGCAAAAATCCTTCTTGGTCACATCATAATTATTTCCTGCATCAGCTCCTGTAACTCTCATTTTAATGGACTCCTGAAGCCATATTCACTGAACTTCAAAGTGCCTAGAAAACTGCAGTCAGACCACACAGTGTTTGCTAAGAAGCTTCATCTCCCTTAACTTTATTCACCTACTATCTCTCTGCCCACAGAACTCAAATCGACTGCTAATTCTTTCAATTCACTTTTGCCTCACTCTGTATTCAGCCCTTGGCCTAAGCACAATCCAGTTCTCTTCTTCCAAATTTTGCCTTTATTATCATTCCTACAGATCAATTTCTATGAAATACCTACAAGCTAAAGTAAGGAAAGTGGAACTTTTCAAGAGTTTTCTGCAAATTTTCCCAGCCAAAGAGACAGAAGTTAGAATTCGGCCTTTGAAGAAATACTTCAATTTTGAAAAGGCAGCTACCAAAATGGCCTACCTTTTTTAATTCTTTCCTGAATTTTCTGTAAGTCCCAGGAGTAAAAAGAAAATAAATCAGATAAACGTATCTGTTTGAACTCAAGCAGATAAACATATCTGTTTGAACTCTGATCCTAATCTCCTATGCCTGTCTTTCCCTTTCTTTTACTGGGCCATTACATTGTAGAAGCATAGGAATTAGATCTTATTTTCATCTTCCTTTTTTTTTTTTATTTTAACACTCTCAAGCTTCTTAGACATCAGTATGCTTTCCAGGAGAAAGTCCTATCTTATCAAAATTGTGTTACTCTTTTTCCAGGCAGTAGTAAACCTGTATACAATCAAATTTGTCTTTTGTTTTTTCATATGCTGTCTTAACTCTCTCATTTGTATCACACTTATTCTTGCACAATAATTACTATCTCAGCTTCTAATCCAAGACATAATGAAGGCTGCTGTAATCAATCAAATCATATTCTTTTTAACTAGTAAGCATCTACAATCAAGAGATTGATTTCTGGGTGAACCACTTAACAGTGGACTCTTATGCCTGCTAGTGTTCATGAAATTGTAGCACTAAATTTTTACTCTTGGTTTCATTGCTCCAGCACATCAACCATATGTGGTTGGAAAACTTTAAGATTGAACATCAGAAAAGTAAGGGAAAGAAAGTTTCCTTTTGCCTCTCAAGAAAAAGCATTGTTTAATTCTTTCAAATACAAATGGAATGCACATACAAAGCCACTAGGATGTGCTTAATTTCTTAAAGATGTTTTTCCATTTGATGAAGTATCATCTGACCCAATAAACCAACTCTAGCCTGGGCTTGAAGGTTCACAAAACATAAGCGTTGCCCAACAAACTTCCCACTTCCTTTTCTTTTGGTTTTCTGTTTGAAAGAATCCCTTTCAGGGGAAATGTTAGAATGATATTTTCAGATATCCAGACAATATAAGACCAGACCACTAAATTAAAGTATTTTCTTTGTCTTAAGATAGCTTTCTTCTCTAAGTATGAATAAACATTTGGATCAGATAAATTGTTTTCTTTGAATTATAGGCAAAGAGAATTAAGTGGTTAAGCATACAGTTTAATGATATTAAGAGACAAACACTTTCATCTGATCACTCTTTAAGCTTTAATATTGATTAAAACACATTCTAAAAATTAGTGCTTATAAGGAAGGCCACAATGTGCTTGGAATTTTGTGCAAAATGTCAAGTGAACTAATAAAATGTCCTTTTACGTACGCAGTGCAAATGCTGTAATTTAAAAATAAAAAACCTAAAAATACACATTATCTTAAATTCTATGTAGAAAACAGAAAATTGTTCAAGTGACAAGAAGAAAAAGTTAAAATACACATGTCACTACTCTCTCCTGGATGGTCCCACTCTCTTACAGCTTCAGGCAGGGATAGCTGTAATGAGGCAGTAACATCTACATTTTAATGTACTGGGAGTGGACAAACAGCACTTTCCTAATAATGTGGGCAAGTTAAATTGCTTTGATGCTTTCATTGTCATGCCACTCTTGTGTTATTTGCCATGGAAATAATGAATGCTCAAATGCATCTTACCACTTGCTTAGCTTTTTTTTTTTTTAATTATTGGATAAAGGTGCATCCCTGAGGAAAATGCCCAGGAGGTACTGGCTTGGGGAGACCAATGGGATCCCTAAATTTTAGAATTTTTCATTTATAAAAACCTTGTTAAATATAATTCACTCTCAAAATACAGGCTCTAATTTATAATATCATCACACTTGTGTTTCAATGAGTTTGTGCCTGATTTAAGTAGATAACAATAAGGCAAGTGAGTGCCGAAAATCAAAGTATCTGAACCCAACAAACATTTTTGAGATGTAAATGGTGAGGAAACCTTTCTATTAATTTGTGCTACTCAAACATACTTTTATATTGCCATCAACCTAAAAATCGTATAAAGTTAAAAATTACCTATAGAACTATGTATTAGATCTCATCACTTATTAATCATGACCCATATTGATCCGTTTCTTATTAAAAAATAAACTTTTGCTATCTAACTTGTGGCATGAGGATCTTGGCCTCTGTCTGGAAGCCTGTCTTTGACCATGACACTATGCAAAACCCCACAGAAAATAGAAGAACCATCCCAAGTGACAAGAACTGGGGTTACTTTTTTTCTTCTCACAGTGTTCCGTACCCAAGAAAATATGGGGCTTTCAATAAAGCAGAAACTCCAGAACTATGACAAGTGTCCTACTTTTGTGCCTTATCAGACGTAAAAAGGATCAAAAAATCACAATGCAGCCAGTGTTTGGGGGAATTTAGCCTATATTTCACCTCCTTGCTTCCTCACCAGCCCTGGGACAGAGGTCTGCGGTTGGGTGGGACTCCCAAATGTCTCTCCTCCTCCCATGCTTACTCACCCAAGAAGAAAAGATAACTTGAATGGACAGAAGCATAATGGGTACAGTTACCTTCCCTCATGAAAAGCCTTTTGTCATCTCCTGCCTCTCTGCCTGTGTCTGGTTTGTTCTTCCTCTGGAGGCAGAAATAAAAGAGATGAACCATAACAAAGGGCCATCTTAGAACTGTCTGATGTCTAAATCAGAGAAGTCACCTCAGTTCCTCAGGAAAACACAGTAAAAGCTGGCAGCAGTGTGCTTGGGTTTCTAGCAAAAGCTCCCCATGAGTGAGAGGTGCCTACTCCAGCAGGGCTGACTGGGTCACATGCTATTGGTTTTCTGTGTTCATGAGAACCAAATGTCGCTTTAAAAGTGGCAGAGGAATGAACAGCGTTTAAAATAAGCCAATTTAAAGCCTGGGCTTTTGCTGAGCTTTTATAATCTGCTATTTACTGAAAATATCTCTGTGTGTGAGATCTTTTCCCCTAAGAACATATGTCCTTCCTGCTTGTTCAGACTCTGATCCTAATCTCAATTGTTTGATGACATAATCTGTAGTATGGGAATGCAGGGAAATGCCTTCAAAAAAACCCCAGTCCTAATTGAGAGAAGGTGCCTTCTGGGGATTTTCTGTGTGCAATAGTTTCAGGAATGATTGGAAGAAAGCATATTAATCAATTTTGCAGATGATTTGCAGTGGGAAAAGATCATAAACCACTTAAAGGCTGGGAATAATACAGAACACAGTTTTCATAAAACAAAGGAAAACTCTAACATCACTTGGAGCATACTGGACATTCAGATTGCTTCCCACAGCTACTCAGCAAACATTTTTGAAAACATTTTGAAAACCAATACACATGAGAGAATGAATCAATGATAATTAAGAAATACACTCATGCTTTGAATATTGGAGGCACCAGGAAGAAACAAAAGTATTTTCAGTATCTAATCTTATTCTCCCAAACTCCAGAAAGGATAATAGTAGTCTTTAGCAAAATTAGTGCTGTGGTACCATGTTGTTATTCTAGCAAGCAGGGTGTGATAATAGCAATCTGATATCCACTTCAAAAACAATTTATTGTAAGTGCCACTGATGGCAACAATGAACATCTGTAGAGTGCCTTTTAATATCAACCCTCATAGCAAGATTTGGCCTTCACCCTAAGAGAATAGGATTTTTTCTAATGAACTCAAAGCAGTTTTTCCTTATATTCACTAGCAATTCCAGCTAGATATACAAATCTCATGTGACTGCAGAAAGGCAATTGCCCTGTGTATGTTGTAAAGATCAGTAATTTGAAGCTTCCAGCAAGTTACATCAAACATCGTGGACTTTCATGAACATGCAGATATTAAATACACTTGCTAATTTTGCCTGTAACCCATGAATTGCTTTAGATAGTATTGGCACCATCTTGTCAGAATGCTTAGAGTTGGAAGAGTCCAGGCTTAAGTAAGCACAGCAACAGGATTGGTAAAACATGCTTTGAGAAACCATCTCAGGCCTCCAGACAAATCCATCTGAATGTTTTCATATCGCCTTTGATTTACAAAATATATAATCTTTAATATAACTTTTTCTGACTTTTTAATATTTTTATGCCATTATCTCAATATGGTTTTTTTTCCTTCTGAGAGCTCACATTTCAGAAATTCATAAAGCATGGCCCCCGTAATTGCTGTGATTTGACTGTGGAACATAGAAAATGTGCATTACACAGTATGCTTTACCCAGGTCTTTTGATTAGCAGTCTTATCATCTGGGGGGATGAATAGAAGAATGAGACTCAAGTGGTCTCATCCTATCACAAGCTCCCTAGTCAAGCTATTTTACATTTTTGCTTTAGTGTCCTGATTTGTAAAAATAGAATTAAAAACCTATTTGCGTTAAACAGATATTATATGGGAGTTAATTGATAGTGTCTGTACACTGCTTTGAACATCTAAAGAACAATATGTGAATGGTAAGAGCTGCTTTCTCTTTCATTTTTCAGTCTATGTCTCGCACTCAGATTTTACCTCTCTTCTCTAAACTCTTCCTACAGTTCTTTTATATTTCTACTATTGATAAATCCAAAGTCAGCTCCTTGAGTCAGTCTTATCGAACCTGGAAAAATCCTTCTATGGGACCATGTTGTTTTTTCTTTTATATTCCTTGTGTTATACTGTCTGTTCTTTGTTAATTTTATATTTCTTCACGCTATTAAAAGCCAGATGAAACTTTTTGCCTCATAATACTTATTCCCTTTTCTTCAGATTTCTTCTCTTTTCTCTGAATCCTTTATTCTTATTTCTTTTCTGGCTGTTCATATGCAAGAGTTTTCTGAATGTGCACTATGTGCAACCACTCAAAAAAATCAAGTCAGTTCTAGCTTATGCATTTACAAGAGTCAGAGAATTTTGTATTCCTAGTGTGTAAGATGATTTTCTCATAACTTAATTATGGTAAACAAGAAGGAGCAGGCCAAATGAAGAAAGATGGAATGTTTTGTTTTCTAATTAATTTCACACAGACGTAGCAGTTTCTCTCGTGCTGGCTTAAAACAAGGAGCGCGCAAGTGGTATGAACAACACTGTCAGCAGCAACCTCATTTGTTTAACCTCAGCACATTAAAAAAAAAAGAGATGAAGTTTTTTGGAATGCAAATATTATTGTGAAATGGGGAGGGGAGAAAGGAAAGGAAAAAATATAGGTTACACATGGCTGCTTTTAATGGAAATAGTATGATGTCGTTTCTCCCTTTCTTCATGGTTTGAAGTCAGCGATCCCCAGAGAGAAAAATTCTGAAGTGGTAATGAAAAGGGATCATTTCAGAACACATAACAGGCAGTTCCCTCTTCTTTTATGTTCTAGGGAGAGAGAATGTTTCCATTGTATGTGGCTTTTTGATATATGACTTTGAAAAGAATACTCAATCCTTCCATGAAAAGGTTGAATATTCTTCTTTGCTTAGTTCTCATTCCTGAATTACATTGAAATCCCACTCCCTGGTTATTCATAACTTGCTAAAGTTTCCCTGTGAGGCTTAAAATCGTAGCGGTCTAGTCTAGTGTAGACATTTTAAAAAGAAATTCCAAGCTAAAATAAATAATGCATTGCAGAATAAACAATATCTGAGACATAGCAGAGGGAGAATCAACACCATCCTTCCCTTTTTCTTTCCCTCGTGGTGACTACAGAAAAATTTATGCCAGTAAAGGGTTTTGCTTACATTAAATTGTGAGGCCATTTGTTGGTGCAATGCATTTCAAGCTCAAAAAGTACTGGGAGGCTGAACTTGAGACATTCACACTATGTAATAATTGCTCCACTTAACAATTAAATCTTAAGCAGTTTTGTTACTGGATTACTTTTCTGAAGCCTGGCTTGAAAACCAATCCAATAGTTCTATAGCAGCATCTAAAAGAAAACTGGAGCTTCAAAAAATGTGTGTTGGACATTTTTCACTGTTGTTCTTCCTGAGCTGCCAGTGCAGTTAAATGTTCCACAGTATGAAGAATTTCTTAGGACAATTGGATTAAAAATAGATTTCAAACAACAAAAGGTGCTGCAAGCAGAGGTTTATGTCTGTGGAAGTAGGGCAATACAGTAACATCTGTAAATATCAGCTGAAATTTTAATCTTCTTTTAATTAGACGTCTTAGAAATAATTTCACATGCTAAAACTTGAAGTAAGGAGTCAGACATGGTGCTGCTGCACAATTTCCAGCTGGCTGATTAGATGTTTGCTTTGCAAGTGTTGTGTTCTACTAACCTGAAGAGCATTCTGTTCATCTTCCCTGACATTAGACTAACAAAAATGTCATTAACCTAAATATGTACCCCCATATCCTTTGTAGAAAGGGCTTGCCAGTTGTTTGTGTGCTTTTTCTGGATAAGATGACTCTCACTGTGAATTTTTCTTTCTATTGATGTGCAAAGGAAGTTAGGTGATCAGTCCAAACATACCTATTATTTCAATGTTAATTCATGGAAGACTTGTACTGCACCAGATCTCATGGGACTTGGAATACTGCTTAAAAAGTGTTCTCAAGAATTATTAAAAGAGTACAGACCTCACCAAAAAATCTGGGTATGGTGTGAACTCAATGTTTCGTGGCAGGGATATGCATTTCATTCAGCAACACCAGGGAGCACAGGGAGTGATAGGAGTCACTGCTGACAAAAGTTCTAGTCCACAGGCTAGATGACTTTTATGAGCACAGATCTCTTTTAATGGATCTGAGTAGTTTTGTGAGATTTAACTTGTCTTTTAAATAAAGTATGCAGGATTTAAAGTTTGAACTGACATGCCCAGGCAACTTACATCTGCATTAAATATTTCGGGATTTTCCAGCAGTGTCTTGTGGTATTCATTTTCTATTTCTGTAGTAGAAAAGGCAGTGATTTTTATGAAGTAAGGCACATAGGTTTAACTCATCCAGTAGGGCTTCATTCAGGGTGCCTTCTTAACTTTTTTTTTATATCTGTTGAAAAATATTAAACTCATAGTAAATAGTTTTGTAAATTCCTGCTTAGAAATGCAACCCTCTCCTGTCCAACACACTCTGTAGCTTCTGTAATTTCTCTTTTGTGCAGGATTCAGCTGACCTAACCCAAGACATAAAAGGTTAGCACCTTGCCTTAGTTAATTGTCCATGCAACTTCTAGAGACACAGGTAATCCCATCCTAAAGCAGATGTTTCACATAGGTGCACTGGATTACTTTCCTCAGGTGTATCCCTCCTTCCAAAGGAGCAGAGGTGGCAAATGTGGACAAGACACCTAACTTGAAGAGAGATCAAATGAGCTCCAGCACAATGAAGTTCATATTCTATATTTTCTTGGAGCAGAATCTTGTTCAAAGAAGTTTCATGGAAGATGGTAACTACCTCTAGGCTTTTTTGAGAATAGCCCTTTCTACTGGAACACTGTTTCACAGAATAGAGATGAGCTTTTCCCCTTACTCTTCATTTTGTTTCCATCTCATAAACCCCTCTGAATGAATTCTGATGGTTTACAAAGTGCCCAAAAAGAGTTGAGGAAGAGTGGTATGGGCACAGGCAACCTGAGCAGAGAGCCTAGCTCAGAGAGAGGAGCCTGGGATTCAGGTGAGGCTCACATGCTGTTGTGTGGTGAGGGCAACAGCAGATGATGGCGTTTCACAGCTGAGACTGAGAATGACTGGGCCACCAGAATGACACTGAGCGATGGGGAGTGACATGACCATAGTGGGAACAACTGGGGTTATCAGCTTAGAGGGAAAGGTCTTGTAGCACTTAGAGTAGAACTTGTGTAGGACTACTGTTTCCCTACACCACTTTACATTCTGGCCACAAACACATGAAATTCACCAATAGCACAGGTTAGCTCATCCCCAAACAGTAAAATTGGATGTTTTGGCAAGACTCCACTTAGTCTGATATAATTTGGATTTGTATTTTGCTGGATTTGTACTTTACATAATGTATTTCCTTGTATGGTTTCTACAACCAGTTAATTTTGGTCGCTGTGGTTTGAAGATAGACTTGACCAAATTCAAATCTGTGTCACAGCCACGTTAATCACAGTGTAATTATAGATTGCAGCATTTTTAAATGGCCCATATTCACAACTAAAATCCAAAAGGCCCATAGATGAAAATCTGCAGCATGCAGCAATCATGTGCTTAAGCATCATTCAACAAAATCAGCGTGCAGTTGGGTAATGAAAATTTGAATCAACACGCTCTGGTAACCAGTAACCTTACACTGAATGCCAGCTGAACATTTAAACTGAAAATGCAAAGCAGAGAAGCACAACGATTCGATTACCAACTTCCTTTCTATAAAGAAAATATTGTTTCAAGTGAGCTGTTCTAATGATCAAGTATACCACAGAAATGTGTCAGCAATTAGAGCACTCAACATAGCATGCTTTTTTGAGCTTCTCCTTATCTAGCATCTTCTAAACACTTAGGAGAGATATATCTTTTGGCCCCAGACTATATGTACAAAAAATGCTGGAAACCAACTTTAAATAATTAGGCCTTTAAATAATTAAATAAAGATTTAATGCAGATCTAAGTTGCCTGGGCACATCAGTTAAAACTTTAAATGCATAGACTCATTGTGTGATCTCTCATCTCAAGCAATACTTGGTTTATGAAAGAGTAGTGAGCTAAGGGACAGTGCTATCTCCTGAGGAAGATGCAGAGAGAACTGAAATGAATCATGCTTTTTGAGCTAAAACTTGAAGCTCATGACTAGGTGACAAGAATGAGTTCAAAACTCACTTCAAAATTGATGTCTGCTTCCCCAGACACGAGGGTTTGTGCTAGGCAGGGTTGGACTTTTCCACCCGTGGTCAGAGAAAGAACAGAGGTGCAGGAAAAGACCAGGAGGAGCAAGATAGGCACAACTTCCAGGGGATGCTAGAATTGAAAGCAGAAACTGCCTTGCTCTTCAGCACTATCTTCCTCCTGGCTTTTCAAGGCTCTTTCACTGGCAAAGTTTTGCTGCCCTGTTACAAGCAAGATTTGTAGCAACTGTTTTGAGGTATGTAGTGGAGCTGGGTTTAGCAGGGTGACATGAAGAGAGAAGAAAGGAAAGAAATAATTTCTTAGGAAAAAAATACTCTGGGGCACCCTGTTAGCACAGTGCCTGAGAAAGGGTGAAAATTTGTGCCAGGCTAAATTCTGAGCACCTGTACATGCTGGAGGTGCTTCACCCTGGCAAGCCCAATTGGAGTGCTAGAGAACATCATTATTCTGAGTCCAGTGACAGCACCTTCAGCATCTACAGAGGACAAATTGCCATCTATAGCAATTATCTAGTGCACTTGTGGCACATTGAATTGGAAATTTGGAATGATTCACTTGCAACTTAATTAGGACTGGAAGCCAGTGTCAGTCAGGGGGTTTGTGTCGCCTACCATATCTATTCTATGCAGTCACTTAAGTATTTCCACAGCACATCTGTCTTCATAATTCACTGAGTAGTAGCCTAGTGCTCCACTGACCTTGCTCCTGAATTCTTTCAATATAACACAACTTCAGTATAAGATTGCCCAGCTATCACAAGTCTGGGACATTTTAAAATGATAGTCAAGATATTTGAACAGCACTAACTCCAGATTCTAAGTCAACCAAAAGGTAACAATTCAATCATTTTTCCCTAAAGACAGAGATACAAAAGCAAATACTTGCACTCCACCAAAGGCAACAAGAAAATCTTAGTGCAAATGCTGTTATATAAGTAGGTTGCTATTACTTGTGTCTCACATTTCATGCCTTTATGGAGCTTAACAGTGTGCATGATTTTAGATATGAGAGGATTTTAATATGTGAACAGGCTTGCAGGTGAGAGAACAAACAAATGGCAGGTATGCCATTGTAGCAACTGTGTACTGTGGGTAATTCAGATTTTTGCCACAACATTGCTGAAGTGCTGGGAGATGTTCCAAATTACTTCACTAGCTCATCACAATTACATTGTTAAAAAGTTGGGGAAGATGACATGAGCCTGGGGCAGTAGGCAAGAAAGAGGGGAAAGAGATAGATGGGAAGGGGGTGTGGAGACAGCAAGAGAGAGAATGAAAAAAAGAAAGAAAAAGAAAGAAGCCTCAGAACTGTTCTTTCACTTTTCAAATGTTTTTCAGAAAGTATCAAGATGTATTGAGCCCTAAGGCAACAGCCTAAACGTTCATCTAAGTTGTACGTGGAGAAAACAGGAATAATACCACAGGTTTCAACCATGATTTATAATAACATGAATGAAAGCTGACTCTGGCAGAGCTCCATCTACTTAATGAAAAACTTGTTGAAGAGGAAAAAATAGTCTAAAAAAAAAAGACTGATAGAAGATTAGCAAGAACTAGCATGAACATGAGTACAGCATTTGTATATCTATCATTGAACACCATCTGATTAGTAACAAATATTTTGGTTCCAGCTTTTTTAATTGCACTATTCCCATTTTGAATCTACAAAGCCATGATTATCTGCCAATTCCTTTTAAATGTCCCAGCACATAAAAGTCGTGGACATGGATTTGAAAACTTCCAGTGTTATTCATGGACAGTATCTGTGCATGGTGGTGTAGCAGAAAATATAGAGGTGGCAACATGGAATGTAGACCCAAAGGGACACTAATAAACACTTTGCTTCTCAGCTCATTGTAACTCTATCAGTGTTTGCCTCTAGCCCAGCATCTCACTTTTGAACACTTCAAAGAAAACATGCAGGGAAATCAGTTATTTGATTATCTCCTCTTTTATATCATTCCTTCTGAGGCTCAGGCCTCTGCTTAAGAAGGCAAATAGCAACACTATATCCTCAAAGGCATAGAAATAAGAGCTGAACAGCCATCTCTTACATCACTTAACACAGACTCTGCCAAGAAGAATTGCTCCCTACAGTACATTCATAAGTGTTTCCTCCTATGCAGCTCTAAATTACCAAAGGGATCGGGCTTCCATTATCTTCCTGGGGAGGTTTCACCACAGCCTATTCAGGCACACTGTTTGGAGAGCAAGAGACAGTGATTTCATTGTGCCTCACATCTCTGGGTTTCCACTGAGAGGTTGGCTCCATGCTGCACCTGGAGCAATCTGAAACATCCTGATGACGCAGTGCTGAAATTTCCTGTTCACTTGTCATCGTGAACCTGATGGGCAACACCACCGTCAGCCAAAGTGCAAGTGAGCCAAATTCCTAGTCAGCTCTGCTTGAAACAGATTCCATGCTAGGATATGACCCTCAAGTGAAAACATCTTGCAACTCTGCTTGGCTTCAATTCATGTCCCTTGGAAGCCCATGCACAAGGGACAAAGCTCTTTTGGTAAGGTCTTTGGGACAGTGACTAGCAGCCTGTGTATGCTGATTATCATAAGTAAACAACAAGAGTTGTCAGAAGTCAATATGTACAGTTCTTCCAGTAAATTGACATGCTATATACCTGGGGCCAGAGCCAGGAAATGCCTAATTCCCTGATTATGAAAGAGGTGGAATTGGAGTACTAGCTATTTTCAAGATATTAATGAATTACACATTGTGATACAAGGTCTGATTCTGATCTAACTCTTCTCATCTGCTGGGGTAACTCAACTGGCTCCTGTGGGGCTCTTCTTGACTAACATCAGTGCAGTGGAGCAAGCTTACTTCATTTGTAAGCTGTGAATGTTTGGTAGCATATGCATTGCCTCTAGCATTTCTTTCTGAGAAACACTACAGATGTTGGTAGGATGCTGGCACCAGATATTACCACAGTGGTATAAAATATTTGAAACCACTAAGTGGCTCATCTTTCTTCCATTGGATTAAATACGGTCCAAAATATTCTCTTTGTAATTTATTTAGGCTGCTACTTTTTGCCAGGCAGATAAAAAGAATCTTAGTTTAATAACATATTTTGTTATGATATTGGGGTTTTTTGAGAAGTACCTTTAAGGAACATGGCACAGGGAGATGTTATTTGGAGGTTATTTATTCTGGAATCAACCTCCCTGAACTCCTGGTAATGGTTTCTAAAACATTTCTGGAGCTTCAAGAATTAAATACTTAGCATTTTCATATGCTGCTTTCTAGTGCTGGTGAAACACTGGAGTCACACTAGCTGCAGCCTTCTGCATTTCTTAGAAGTACATATTTTCAGAAGAGCTTAGCCTTGGCATGATTCTGTTTCCTGTGATGTAAAGGAAGATTTCTTGCAAACTTCAACAGCAGCAGGTAGGGGCAAATGCTGAGCACAAAGTCCCATCCTTGGTGACTTGCCCCTGTTGCAGCTAACTTTTAGGAAAGCCAATATCACAGCAAGGGTATTGACTGTTTTAAAACTACTTTGCTTCTTTCATTTGTATGTAAGATCTATAAATAAATTCAGGCATTTTTGTTCCAATAAGCTCTATTCATAATGACACTGTCCTTAAATAGCAGGAAAGCACTATAGCAATATAATGAATTCTTTTCTGTGTTTTGTTTGCAAGCTGATTAAGTGCAATCACAGTGGCTTCGTTCAGAATTCTTCCTTTATGGAATAGATTTAAAAATAAAACAAAACACAGTCACCCGTGAAGGACTTCATAAAATGTCCAGGCTGTGAAAGGCAGTCAGCAATCTGTGCAAGTCACGTTCAAAACCTTTGTTTGACAAACTTTCCCAGAAGATTGGCAAAATGTTAAATAGCAACTGTACATGGAATTAGAAAATGAACAGAATCAGCTGACCTGAGAAAGATCTGAACTTGTAGTTCTTCCCACAGCCAACTCTATCATACAATTTTTTTCAGAAACATTATGCTGATAAAATCTCCCAGGCTCTGAATATTTACTGCTCAGTCATTTATTGTCCTTTTTAATAAACAGGTCAGGGGAGGTATTTGAGAACACGGCATATTTTTTCCCAAAATAATCAGGCAGCCAATATTTTTCAGCACAATAGCCTACTTGTCTTGGGCAACTTTTTCATTCTGAACAAGGGCATGAATGTTTCAAGATTAGCAGGACAAATGACTTATTTATGTTTATCCCTCTTTTTGTTGTACCATTTCTTTAATACCCTTTCATTCCATTCAGCTATCCTTACCTTCACTAGCTGTTGTAGATAGTCTGACTTGTGCTTTAATTATTTTATTTTTATTAAAGAGTATCAGACTCTGAGGGTCCCACTACTGTAATAAGACCACCTTAATGAACAGATGTTTGCTTGCATCTCTTTGCAGGGTAATGCAGTGCAAACACATGGATACAATCCCTTGGGTGATATATTCAAAGCTGCCTACAAATTAGCTACTTACAGCAGGCAAAAACATAGGTTTTTGAACTTCTTTAGTGTTAGTTCAAACTTGAGCTCTATATTTCTATACTCATCAAAGTCTGCCTGCTTCAAACCTTGACATTCCATTGACTTTTCTAAACAAATGAGCAATATTTTTGTCCACTTGTTATTTGCATTACTTTTGGCAGTGCTTAGTGTGCCTGCCCTTCCTCTGTCCCCCACAGGATACCTATACAACCCCGGGATCCCTGGAAGTCAGCAATGCCTGTGATGTGCTGGTGGAGATGAGAACTCCAGAACAGGAAACATGGCTGTGGCAGGACACTGCAAACACTCCTGGTGCTTTGGCTAATGCTCTGCTGGGATGGGGCATCAGAGCAAAGCATTTAGTTATTCTTAATGACTTCCTCCTTGAACAAGGACTCAGAGAATCTTAGATGGAATGATCAGCTTTTTACTTTGCCCTGAGCATCACTGGACTTGATTCAGACATGCTGTTGTGGAACAGGCACTCCATAACAGGGACCAAATTAGGCTCACATCCAACATACTAACAGAACCAATAAAACCACCCAATATGTATGCCATCATGCCTAATTTCAAAAGGTAATAATGTAAAAATGTGTTTAAAAACATGTAGGATTACATAAAAAATGAAACCTCCAACTTTTGAAGAGTAAAGTCTTTACTGATGGTATGCAGATAATTCAAAGATATTTGTCCTTGTTTTGACTGGGACAATTATCTTCCTAATAGCTAAATGCAACCTTTCCTTTGAGAACAACAAATCACTGGAAGCTAGGAGAACATCAGGTGATGTACCACTGCACACTTATTTTGTTCTTATACTTTCCCTACACACTTTCTACAGATGACTGTCAAAGGCAAGATCCTGGGCAAGGCAGGCCTTTGATTTGGTTTGATTTGATCCTTACTTTCTCATTGCCTTTTGAGACAGTCTGTGTCTCAGAGAGAGATCTCCTCCCTGAGCTACTGCTGGGACAGCACTTTAGCTGCTGTGAGTGGTTTTCGAGGCTGTCTCCCCTCAGTGTTCATACTGAAGGATTTCCTTTGCCTGTTAACAACAGGCTGGAGCCTAAACCCAGCCCAGGAGGGTGAGCCCTCCCTCCCCACCTCTGCCCTGCTGCTGTTTGGCATGGCACACCTGTGTCAGGGGAGGAGATTTGGAAGATAAATAGCATGGGAAAAGAGCATTCCTTTTTCAATTGCTTAATACAGAGACCAAGACGAATGGAACTGGTTTCCAGTGTTACCCTGGAGATGGGGAAAGCCATAGAGATGGTGATATAGTGTTGATCTAGTGGTCTCTACAGTGTAAGCACAACTATTGTTTTATGACTCAAAACAGATTTTGATTTTTTTTTATGTTTAAAAAGCTTTTAAGGGACGCCATGTGTTTTTTTCAGTCTGTTGTGATACCTGAGTTTCCACAGCAGAATGTCACATGATTTTTCTAAAAGTGCTTTTTTTTTTCCACTCAGATGAGAAAGAGACAGGTTGGCTGCAATCAGCCTATCAGCTTTTCATTCAGCCATAATAAACTGGAAAGCTGGCTGTTACACTAAACCAAAACATCAGACCCACCCCTGATGGGTGCCAGAACCTGGGCTAGGGAAAGCATGCTGGAGGAAAGTGGTACAAGTTTGTGTAATCTGAAAGGTCAGAGAGGCAAGATACAGAGAAAGGATGGCCTTGAGTAGGGTGGTCAGATGCAAATTTCTAATCAAAGGGAATTAATAATGTTTTTACTTGTGTTGCTTTTCTCACAAAGGTGGTATTTCTATTACAACTATAAAAGAGATCTGCCAGAGGTGGGGAAACCTCTGGAAACCTGTCTGAACTGGTGCATGCATGGACAGGAGCGGGTAGAAGAAATCCACTGTGGTAAAACCTCCAGTGATTGATGGAGTATTTCCTAACAGTCAGCAGGCTTGAAATAGGTAAGAAATACTGAATGTAGATACGTGATGACACCACAGCTATCCAAACCACAGAGCCAACAAAATAACTGTCCACAACAAAAGAGCAGAGAAAAAGGGCAGTTTTCTGCTGTGTTTTGTACATTAGCATCGTACAGGGCAAATGGTAGGCTGATATTATGGATTATTGTATAAAATTTGCTGTCTTTTCTTCTATTCCTTCTGCAACCTGTACCTTTCAATTACTGTGTCTTACCATTATTTAAGGCTAAACTTTCTTCAGCAGATTATTGGTACAGACTTTTTGTTACATGGGTATACATCTTCTAGGGTTATGAGGTCTGTTCACGAAGGTCACAGCAGCACAAATAATAATACAGCTATATATAGGTAGAAAAATTAATTATAAACTACTTTTTAAATTAAATACTTATTTCAATGCATTCAGTAATTATGAATTTTTATGAGAAAATGTCATCTTGGAAAGACAGTATTGTATGTTAAATAAGGTAATGATAGAAAAGGGATGGTGATGCAAAGAGACTGAATATCTTATATTGAACACTTACAGGGTCTGATTCCAGGCTTGAAAAGTAATTGCCTGTTAGAAGAAAAATACCTATTACTTTATCATTCAAGGAATTCACAAGTGGAATAGGCAGCCAACGAAGACATTTCAATGCAAGAAGAGTGTTTATAGGGAAAAGTAATATTACCTTACCTAATTTACAAACACCCTCATTTAAAATTCTCTGACATTCAGTGTTAACAGATTGGCCTCCATTGCAGTAATCAGCTCAGTTACAAAAAGCTTCTGCTATCTATAACACAAATGGTACAGAAGGTGCTGCTCTCAGCAGGCAAAGGTAAAACCAGACAAAAGAGCAATGGTACAGAAGTACAGCCTGGGTGATCACAGCTAGTAATGAAAGCATTCAGCTTCAACCAAAGTTTTAAGGGAAGAAACTTTCTACCAGTACAAATAGAGGTGATGCAGGTGGACCATATCTAATGGTTCTAACTGCAGAAAATTATTTTGATGCATCTGCACATGCCTGCCAGCTCGGCAATTCTTAGATCTGTGTGAGAAACAGAGAACCTGCTTCCCCTTCAGCAATACAGTGAAATAAACACTTTGGACCTGCTTAGGTCTAAGGACAGCAGGAAGCTGATTCTGTGATAGACAAAGCACTTCTTTTTAGAACCTTTTTCCTTTTTTGATAATTTGTAATGAGCACTGCATAGCACACTGAGCATGCATGTTGTCAGTGTGGTAGCACTGGAACAGACAAACACAATTCAAATTACTTCATTTGACTTGTGTGTGCACCCAGAGCTCTGCAAGAAGCAAAGCTTTCTGATGCATTGACAAATATCAGCTTTACTGAAGTTCTCATTCTGCAGAAAGGGTACCAGCTAAGGCTTTGGGGATAGATTTCTCTCTTCTTATGAGGGGAGCCTGGGGACATATATTGAACAGGTTTAACAATGAAAATAAAAGTGTTGCAAACATTTTCCTTGACATGTCAGTGGAAAGTTGCTAAGCTGGTTTTAATCTGCAAAAATTATTCTGATTTTTCTGAAAGGAGAAAAGTGTGTTCCTGTTGTAGAGAGCTGTGACTCTTTTACAGCATACCTCCAAAAGCCTATCTACTCTACTCATTTACAATGCAGCCCAGGTCAACTCCTACACATCATGGGAAAACAGACAAGTATTTATTCTTCTTACACTTGCTTAAAGTAGAGGAAATTGTACAATTTCATCAGGCCTTTTTTTTTTCTTAATATGTATCAGATCAAAAAATAGACCCAGACCTTACTTTAAATGGATTTGTGTGTCAGCTTTTAACTTCCAGCAGTGGTGTTAGTGGCAAAGCAAATTAGAAAATTGAAAAAGCAGTAGGTGAACAGGAGTTCATACAAAGAAGGTTGGGAAAATATCCAAGCAATCGGCATCAGCAAGAGAGTTTATAATTTAATTAAATTATGAAAAGAGTAAATGGGTCAAGTGATGAAATCAACAATACAGCCTTTCAAGGCAATAAGGATTAGAGAAGCCATCTTCCAACTCACAAAAAAATCAGTCCTTCATTCCAGTAACACAAGAGCAATTGTAAATTCTGTTGATTAGGTTTGCATGCAGTGAGATATTAGATTTGCTCTAAGCTCTGCAATGTCTTCCTTAGCAACTGTGCCACAAGTGCACAATGAATATTCTGAATAATTTTATGCCCATAGGATGCCTATGGACAACAAGTGTGAGTTGAGGTCACCATACAAAAAAAGAGCTATGAAAATGTTAGGATTGTCTAAAAGTTTCATTTTTCTTGATCTTTTTACATCACTAAGATACAGGCTGTCAAATTTAACACAGAAGCCAATAATTGCTGTATAGACACCACAGAAGCAATGATTTCTAATGGCATCTCAGACTGAGCCCATTCTGCAGCTCTTCCTTCCCTTCCTCTTACCTTGTTTCCCCCTTCATTCCCCATGAGCAGAAGGATCCAGTTCCTGATTGACCCATACAGAGTTTTTGGAGTACAATTTCTTTTGATGCTCAAAATATTTTTCCTTTTTCTGAGTTGCTTTATACTTGTTGTTTGTTTTGCTTTATACAGCTAAATTTCTTCACATTGTGACAGCTTTGGAGAAAGCATGCAAGGAGAAAGCAAGTGAACTTTTAGTATACATGCAACAGCAATGCCTGACCTGAGGTTCTAAACTGTCTTAAGTGCCATAGCCCCTTCTGATAACTTTTTTAAAAAGTGCCAGTGGTCCAGAGATACACTGGAGCTTTATAATATCTTCCTACTCACAGTAATAATACTATTACTGCAATTTATGATTAATAGAATTGCTCAACTATTTAGTTTATAAGCCTTTAGTCACTTACATTGCCTGTTAGCAAGATGGAGTTGACTGCCCAGATCCCCAAGCTATTTGTGATGTTTCCTGTTTCATTTCTTCATCCCTTTGGCACCACTTGTTCTGTTCAGGAGTTCAAAATCACTAATAAAACATTAGCAATTGCCAGCAGTTTGTATATGAGGTAGTAATAATAATAATAAAATAGAATGAAGGTTTTGAGCTTGGAAACTCTTTTTAGAAGACAGCAGCAGGATAGATCTATTTAGACTGTGCCAAAAGAGGAAAATGATAGGGATACTAACAGCAAATATCTTCTCCTAGACCACACTGACATGAAATCTGGGATTTAATTGAGGAAACCAACACACCATAGAATGAAGCAGATCAGCCTCCAACAGAAAATGAACTGGTTTAGTGGGTTACAGTTATGGGAGATGTTTTGTCTTGTGTCCACATGGTAATCCTGGGCCAAAAGCTTCCTTAAACCTCCCTTGGGTTCTCAGTGCTATTGCAGAGATATGAAAAAGGATCTATCCCTGCACTGATCTTTCTTACAACTGCAGCCCTATAAACCTTGTTGCTGTCTTCAGAAGCCCTTGATTAGTGACTACTTTACTGGTGATGAAAAGGCTTGCAAGAATAGTTGTCTAACCACCTGATCAAACCATCTTAGTTAGATCTACAGCTAAAATATAATAGTAGTAGTAGTATTAATAATAATAATATTAATAATAATAATAATATAGCAGTAGTGATTTAATTTATATAATTAGTTTGTTACATTTTAGCTACAGTGCTGAACAGGATATTTTGATCATGTAGTGAAGAGACTGAATTATGTTCTTCAAGTGTTGTAATAAGCTGAATTGTTAAAATCCTTCACATTTTTTCCTATATCTGGACTGCAGCAGATGATAGAGAAAGCTGCTAACACAGAAGAACAAGACATTCCCACATGAAAAAATATGAACAACAAGTAGCAGAGGACTGTGTTTGATGCATGAAAGAGCTACAAATACTGAACAGATAAAGTGAGGCTTATTATCTCTTACTTCGTGCTTCAGGAGTTCTCTCTCTGCTAAGAGACTCAAGAGTTGAAGTGCTGTAGCAGGAGTCATCTGGAGAGCAAGAAACATTGCCTAAGTGCCAGGACTGCCAGGCTGTCACATTCCTACCTGGGCTGCCTCTCAGACAGAAGTGTGGCCAGAGGTCTGCAAGTGTCTTGAATACTGTGCATACCACCAACAAACTCTGAAAATGTTAATGCTCCAAGGGTTGGGATGATTTTCTTTTATGATTTTTAAAATTATTCATTTGTAAATAAAATTTCAGTCATTGCAGTTAATATCCAAGGTTTAGGGTGGCTTCTTTTGCCTGTAATTATAAGATGTCCAGGCTGGGAATATATTACTTGAGGAATGGGGGTGAGGTAGAGTATCTGTTTTTGCTAAATGCTAGATACTGAGCAAGGTTGGAGCCAGTATCTTCTGTAATTTGAGAACAAATAGCTTTTCTCATGGTGAGAGTCTCCACAGCTTTCCCATGAAAGTAAGCAAGCTTCTTGCTGTGGGTAAATAGGTGAAGTTCCTCTCAAGCTGATGAAAATCTGGCTTTGAGGAATTGTTTAGCAAGTGCTCCTTGTTTTGAGTATTTTCCTTTTATAGACCATTTGTCACTACTGGTCAGTCAAACACTTCCAGCAAGCCAGGAACACTCTGTAACAGAACCACTGATACAAATACCCTTGTCCCAGCTAATGCAATATTAAATGCAAAAGAACTTTATAGTTCTGGGACATGTTTTCAAGTCTGAAAGAAGCTCATTTTTGTTAAGGAACATGACAGGGATCTGGAAACTGTTGTCATATGCGACTTAAAAATAGGTTGTACAGCAAGGATTTTGACTTTTCAGAGTTTGGGATGTTTTGGAGCGTGGCCTAGTACTTGCTTGGTTTTTTGTTTTGGGATCAACTACCCTTTGTTTGGTGGGCTTTCTTTCATTTCTAAAGCTACTTCCAGTTCCATAATTTTTTCTTCAAACCTTCCCACGTTTCTAAGACCCCAAGATACATTATGTGCTCCTGGCTAAATTTAGGATATATGTGTGGGGCCAAGCCTGTTCTCTTACATGCTGCTGTAAAAAAGGTCAGCTTTTTGTCATTCACTTCTCCCTTTCCTTTTCTGTTTCTACATGAATCACTTCATTGGCAGGCTATAATTTATAGTTTCCTCCCTGTAATATAAGTGCAAATGGTTCATTTTACTGACATAAATTATATGCAAAGGAGATTCTTAGAGTTGATCAGGCTTACGAGCCTGCTCTTACAGCCTTAATTTGTACCTTATACAAGAAGAAAAATAATAAATGAAAAAAGAGTGGCATAAGGGAGTGTGACAATTAAAATAGGTGGGAAGAGAGCAGGGACTTCTCATTCTTGTAAACATTTTCCTTGGAAACTTAATTAACTCTAGATGAATTCCACACAAATAATTTGTGATTTATCTCTCAGTGTGTTAACTCTGTATTTTTGCTGAAATAAAAGAGAAATAAGTATATAGCCTTTAATAATTATATAACGACCCTTCTGGACATTAAATTAAAGAAGAGAAAAGAAAACCAATCAAAAGACCCTAAACAAAAGGAAGTGAAGTTTATAAAATGAGAAGCACTGTGTATTGAAATTTGGGATAGGGAGCCAGCAGCAGTGCAGCAACATGTCTGGGTAAAGCAGGAAACCCCAAATCCAGTGAGTTGTTTGTAATTTAAGATGCTGATCTCAGTGCCTGTAACGCTAGCAATGTGTCATTTCTGGAAGCTAGGATGACAGAAAACCTGTGTGGGAAGGAGGGAAAGCAACCTACAATGTGGGATTGTTTGCCTTTCAATGAAGGATAGCTGAGAAGTTAATTGTACCTACGGGTTTTTGATGAATGCAAGTAACCTGATCCTGTGAAATCTGTGGATGGAGCTCACCCTTCAGCTTCCTGTGAAGCTTGGCATGGGGGCTGCTATTGTGCACAGAATCACAGGAGACACCAGAGCCTGGGAGGCAGCAGTCAGCCCTTGTTTGCTTTCATCAGCCAGCTCCGGGGCTGTGATTAGGGCTCTCCCCAAATCATTCATGCTTTCTGTAGGAATAACCTGCATCACTACATGATACACCTTCCTGTTAGTAGACTAGCTACTGTATTGCTTGAAATTCAATTATCTTACTTTAGGTATTGCTTGGAAGCTTCAAATCATGTGCTTTAAGGGAAAGCAGCTACTGCATTCCCCTACCAAAGTGAATGTGCTGGTGTTAGATTTTACTGTCTTCTTCTGTCCCAATGTGAGTAACATCAGTCCTGTTGGGACAAGGATCTTGGAGATCTGAGAATCATCACAGTGGAAAACACTAGGGACTACTTCTACCAAAAACATAATTAGCTTGACAACATAATCTGTTTGGGGTTTTTTATGTTTTTTTGTTTGGTTTGGTTTGGTTTGGGGTTTTTTTTGTTTGTTTGGTTTTGTTTTGTTTTTTTTTGTTGTTGTTGTTTTGTTTGGGTTTTTTTTTTTTGTAACCCAACTGATTCCTTAATTAATTTAAAAGTACCTTTGGCTACTCCTTCCTGGATATTTTAAAACAACAGGGAGAAAAATCTAAATTGTGTAGCATGGTATGCTTTCCAAACATCAAATTAGAAAGTGGTGGGTTGTTTAAAAAATAACCACCTTGACAATAAGAAATAAATTTGTGCTAATTATAAGCATTCTATACAACAATTTTCTCTGAAATAATGCTCCCAAATATCTACTGTAAATCTTGCAGCTTCTCCAGACATAATGGACTCACTTTGCTCCCTGGAGTTCATACTCTTCTGCTCAGGTTGGTGGCCATGAGATTTATGACATGAAGGTATTCTGTCTTTTCCCATTATACCTCAGAATTAGGAAACTGCAGCAATGGAGAATATATTAAAAAATGCACCCACATCAGAACCTGCCCACTTAGTTATCAGAGTCAGAAAAACACTCCCAAAGGCAGACAGACCATCAGTTAGCACAGCATGTCTTGCAGCAGCCTGCATTTGAAAGACTCCTATTAAGCAGAGGACTCTGGAAAGGTTGACTTAAAGCTGTGGAAAACAAATGAAGTCTTTTTTCTGCTCTTCAAGAATATTCCTGTTGGACTATAAAAGCCAAATGGTGTTTCCTGTGAACAGTTCCCTCCCAAGTGACCCCAGCCTGCTGACTGCACCTGTTTTGCCCTAGAGCATGACAATAAAGTACAGTTTCTCTTTTCTGAAGAAATTAATAAAAATCCCTCCTACTAATGCCGGTTAAACATGAAAACTGGACAGTTACTCTTCTGCAATATCCAAAATTTCACCAGCAACAGGCTCAACACATCTGGGTTTCCAAAGGCTGACATTGGTGTGTCACACGTATAAAGTAGATTATATAACTCTTGCTCAAAGGAGTAACTACCATTAAAATAGTAGGGATCTTCATCCTGTAATATCAACACTGTAATGCCTTCCTTCATTTTTACTTCTGCAGCATGAATGAAGAAATTCCTGTGAATTATGGATCTGTTTCAGAGGCACTGTAGACAGAATATCACAGTCCTGGGTGAAATCTTGGACAGAGCTTGTCAGTGGAAAAACTCCCAAGACAGCACAATATTTAGCTTAAGATCATAGTGTCTATAATCTTATGAGCTGACTGTAGCTAGGATAAAGGTACTGTAGCTAGGATAAAGGTACTGTAGCTCTGAAGTCCTTTCTTCCTTTTTGACTTTTGTTAGCATGGATCAAAGACAATCTTGACACAAGTTAGTTTTCTTTTATTATCACTCATTGACAATAATGTTGTGCTGTGAAGCTGAGGTCAAAAGGAAAAGAAGAATAAATTACAATCACTTATACTGGAAATTAATTCAGAATCTCCTTTGTGACTCAGTGAGGTATATTGCTAAAGTTCACAGCCAACTTTTTTTTTTTTTTAATTTTTTGAGATAATTCTAGAAAAAGCAGCTTAAAATGGCTTTTTAAATTTCCAGCAAATACCCATGTTCAAAGCACCATTTTGGCTTGATATACTATTTTAAAGGAAATTGAGATTTTTCCTTTACAAAAAATTTGAAGACAGTTTAATCAGGCTAAAACACAAATCCAGATTGAAGCTAACTGAACAAAGCAGATGAACTTTATAGACTCAGAGAGCGAGGATTCATACTGAAACAAGCTGACAGCATAAATAATAATTCATTAAAAATTTTGAGTGCACCTGAATGCACTTTTGTTTGAATCAGGGAACATTGTCCACTTCCATACTGATGTTTATTTCAGATTTATTTCAGTAGTCTCCATGGATAACTCCAAAAACAGCACGGTTTTTTTAGCCAAGGGTAGAATAACTGAGTGCAATCCTCTCTTGATTTTCATGGCGCCACAACAGTAATGTTAGATTAAGTTAACTAGGATATTTAGCCTATTTAGTAGTGGTCAGTTATGTGCATTGCTCATGAACATACACTGTTCATGATTCAGAGGAAATTCAAACCTCTGGTTCAGTTGCATGCTATTAAAAGATTAAGTTTCACCCTTCCTTCCACTAAACAAGTATAAAGTCAGTTCTTATTAGCAGTGGAATCACATCCTTTGCATTTTAGCAAATAACAAGTATTTTCAGTCAGTGTTTAATATGCTTGCTGTTCTAACTGCTACAAACTATCTCATTCAACCAGTCAAAAATAGCATTCAAATGATGCTATTTGCTTTCTCCAGTTAGCTCAGGAGAAATTATGGTGAGATGTTATGTGCAGCTACACCTACCTTTGTCACTTCTTAACAGGGCCAGAGTAACAGCCAGGAGCACAGGACAGGAAAAGACATTCCAGGTAAAGCTTGTCCTACTGCTCCCCTTGGTGCCATGTCATACAACCTCTTCCATTAACTTGTCAAGCTCCATCTTTACAGCAGGTGACCTGGCTGGGAAGTCAGTCAGCCCTCTGGGAATCCCAGCCAGTGCTGGCTGCTAAAGCACAGCCAGAAACACACCATGCCCACCCACTGGTGCTGGTCCCAGATTCCCACCAGAGCACATCTAAATGCGCTCACATATGGCACCAGTACTTGATGCCAGCAGATCCAGTTCCTGCAGCATGGGCAAGGCCACACAACATAGTGCGGAGAGCTCTAGGCTGAAAACCTTCTCTTGAAAGTGAGGTGCTTGTGGTTGTCCTGGTGCTCCTGAAAAGAAACTACGTGAAGGAAAGAAGTCCCTCTAGGCTTTTGCGGTTTGGCAAATACCCCCTTGTGACTCCCATGGCTTTCTTTCCATTCACACCACACTTTAAAGGTGAGAAAACCTCTTCCAGGAGTACCTCACATTAGAATTTAACAGTTTAAAGAGGACAGGTAGGGCTCAGACCTGGACATTGATTTTGATTTAATGTCTAGTGTGATCTTATCCAAAGAGCAAAAATTGCCTGCCTCTGATAGATATTTCCAATGTTATTTTATGTATCTATCAAAATACTTGTTTATCTGAACCTACACCAAGCCAAACTCATCCCACCACTGAAGTGGTGTCACATCCAAGAGCAAAAATCTCGGGGTATTAGAGGGAAACTTTTTACTGACTTCATGCTGTGCTGGGCTGAGCCCTTATTTGGCTATTTTCCTGAATGATGAAAAAGGGGGAAAAAAAGCATGTGTCTTCTCCTGGGAGACACAAAGCACCTTGTCTGCCTCTCATTCAAGGTTTCAAATAATAATTCTCCTTTATAACTATGTATTGTTTCTGGCAATAATTATGGTTATAAAGCCAGATAAGTTTGGTGTAAATTAGCAGCACTCTGTGAAGTCACTGGAGCTGTGCCAGTATATACCAGTTGAAGGAATGGCACGGAATGTGATGTTCTGGAGCTGTGCCAATATATACCAGCTAAAGGCATGGCCCATAATTCTCTACATGAGCATCTCTGTGCTGCATTCCTTTATCGACAGCTGCTACATATTCCAAAAACAGAAAGAGAGTCCTGTCTCTCAAGGTCTGTGGAGCACAGGCAGTTTTCTCATTGCAGCTATTTTACAGGGTCTTTGAGAAACAGACACCATATGTGATTAAGGTTTCTGGGCCCTTTCCTAGTGCAAATGAAAAAAAAAATTGCATTAGATCCGTGCAGTGTTTTTGCATGTCAAAGGTGGTTTGGTCCAAGTGATCTGGATCCTTCTAAACTCTAAAAGATGCAGAGAGCTGCTCCCTTCAGTTCCTCATACACAGGCATTTGGCACACAGGGGGTTCTGAACATTGTACTGCACACAAAAGACACAGGAATCACCTACCTACATCTGAGCTGTACTTGAAGACAAGTGCTCGGGCATAGGGCATGTTTATATTTATTCAGTTATTAGTATAATTTCATATGTAAATATTTGATGAATTTGACTGTGTATGTATTAAGATGATTGAATGTTGTTTTCGTTGCTTAAAGGTAAACCACTAAATTTTAAGCTCCAGAAGGTATAATTAATAATAGTTGCAGTCTGCAGTAATTAATAATATTTGCAGTCTTCAGTTATAGTGTTCTGCCCTGTATTCTAACACAGGACATGAGTTTTGCTCCAAGGTATTTAGAACTTAATGTTGCCACAGGTAGTAAAATTTCTTTTTTTTTTTTTCTTTGCCTCATCTAATTTATTCTAGAGTCAGCTACACAGCTAAAGCCTGTAGCTGCCACCCCCAGACTAATACTTGAGCTAGACCACCTAAAAGCACTTCTCTTACACAAAACAAACGAGGACAATTGCTAAGGATGCGTGTTTCCCAGCAGACAATACAGCCTTTGTTCAGTTGATACGTGCTTGGGTTTTGCTGGGTGGTTTTTTTTCCTCTGAAAGAGTGGTAGCCAAATTACAGCCTTCCCATTTTTCCTTGGAGCCTGGGATCAGTGGACTGTTGAGTGCGATTTCTTGCCTTATCTAAACCTCTCAGTGATGGTCACTCGGGAGCAGACAGGCAATGCCACAGACGTTCCCAGACAGGAAAAAGTGGCCCCAGAGGAAAAGATTGAGCAGGTCTCTGTTTAAATGGACCTGACAGCTTTGCTTAGGGAAAGATGTTTGTCCCTCTTTATGGATGTGTCCTTTTCCCCCCTTACGATTCCCAGGACCAGCAGTACATTTTCTGTGTGTCTGACTGTCTGCTCAGGGAGCCGGAGGTCATGTGTCCCACAGGCAGTGGGGATGGGTGAGAAATAAATCCACCAAGGCTGCTATTGGCAAGGGGGATGAGTCTTTTCCATAACATTTCCATCATCCTATTTAAAGTTTAATTCCCCAGTGACAGAAGTCTCTCCGTTTATGTCTGTGGAAGTACGGTCAGTGTCTGTCCTAACCTGCACATGCACATACATTTTCACACGAGCCCTGCTGAGGCTGGAAGAACAAAAATGTCAAAACCATTTTTCTGGTATTTAAGTTACAAAGTGAAATCAATTGGTAATCAACTGCTTGTACTGATTCACGAATTTTTTTTTTTTCAAGCTGTGTTTTATATTATTTTACTTGTCATATAAGATAACGACTATTATTTTTAAACAAAAATATTCTATAGATTTTCTTTTGCCAATACTTGCATTTTGAGGACATCTAGCAGAAGTAAGAGAATCTTCAGCCAGAGTTTAATTTTAGAAAGGAAATATGGTATCATGCTTGAAGATTTTCTTAATCAGTCGGATTTGTCCTGACTTTTAACTGTAGATAAGAAAATAGACCATTTTATCACAAGGTTTTAGTGTGTGTGAGGTTTAGTGCCAACCAAAAATGGCTCCCAGTATCTTAGTTATTAAAGTCACATTTGCTGGTAATTATAGCTATTTCCTGCATAAAATGAAGTTTCCACAAATACTTAATAAGTCAAAAGAAGTTAAATAAATGGCATGCCTCTGGAAATATGAAATGAATTAATATTTTTCTGAGATCTGAATATCCCATCTACTGGGTTAAACGCATGCAGGAACTTATATTTATTCCTGATAATGTCTAAAACATCCTATGCCTAATAAAACTTCACCAAATCATTGTTTTTATCTTCCAAGATGTTGAAACTCTCTCTGTGCTCTTTCCTCTTTGGTGCAGAAGATCCAGACACTTTCCACCACTAGACAGAGTTAAAAAATAGCCTTCTACTGTGATCACAATATATGAACTCTGACCTCTCTTTAAAAACCCAGAGATTTTTATAATGTTTTCAGTTACTTTAGTCAGTGGTTTTGGTGATTTTTTTGCTAGAAACTTTGAGATATATATATATATATATAAAAAATAGGTTAGCGGTTTTTTTAATGCTTATCTAATAAGTTTTTTCTAAATCATTATCTAAAAAGTAGTATGTTTAATAATGTTGCTATTCATCAGAAAAATATGGTTGTTGTAAAATTGAATTCAGTCCATATATTGAAGGAATAATCTTTTGAAAGTGCACTAGGCCAGTCAGAGAAAAGAGGAACTTTAAAAAATGACAAGACAAAACAATACAAAACAAAGCAAAAAGTTGTTCCAATGCTTTTTCTTCTACTTCCCACAATCTTGTGTTTCTGAAATAAGTGCCTGAGGAGCTTGATCCAAACCTCTTTGAAGATGAAGAGAAAATGCGCTGTGGAGGCTTTGTCTGAGCCCTGTGGGTGCTCCTGGTGCTCCAGGTTTAGCAGCCCATGGCTGCCCATGCAGAGAGGCTGCCCCTGGTGTTTGCAAGGCATTGATTAGCACAGTCCATTGGGCTCTGACAGTCCTGTGCACCTCATGCCAAACTTCTTCCATAAGGACAAAAGAGGCTGTCTTTCCCCTGACTTCAGTGAATGTGAGTAAAGTCAGATATGGGAAGAGTATTTTGGAAGAGCCATAATGGCTGCCAAAGAAGGCACAAAATCTAATAAGACAGCACTATTGCAGTTCACAGAACAAATGACAGAGAATGGAAGGAAAGTTTAAAGTCCACGGTCAAAAACAATAAAAGTCTAATCTTTGATGCAGACAGGAACAATTATTTGCCTGAAGCTGTTCACTGGAAACAACCATAAACTTGTGAACACTGACAGCTCATGATCTATTTAGTCATTGGTGTACACACCCTACAAAATAATGGCAGGGTGCTAATTATATTGAACCTTATTAGTATATAGGTTGTAGCTCATTTTTAACTCTGGAAAACTGCCATGAAATTAATCAAAGGTAGAAACTGAAGGACTTGGTCTATTGCAGCTTACAAGCAGGGTTCTACCACATAATTCTCTGACTAAATGGGTTTGGGCAGCTGGAAATTAAAGTTTTGCTGGTTTGTTCTCCTTAATGAAAATCTCATTAAAAATCCCAGAGATACAAATTATTTGCAAAAGGCACCATAATCAAGGCCCTTAGTGTCCACCTGACTCATCTTTCACATCTGGAAAATCTTCTCGATTCAACCAAGCTTTCAGCAAGTGCTACTGTACACAGAGTTTGACGATTACTCCCAGGAGTGCAACTAAACAGGACATCATCTTGTGATACCACGACATGCTTGCCTTGAATATCAATAGAAGGAGTATATAAGTTCCTTGTGTTTGGCCCCAGATTCCAGCATTTTCACAGCTGCTCTCCTGCCCATATATAGTATCTTCACATCATCCGTATCACTGCTTCTTGTTGACTGCAGGAAGAAGACAATTCCAGATGGATTTCTGCACCAGGCTGCTGTCTACAGAGAATTCAGAGGTTTGGGAAGGGCTCCTAAAGAGGACAGGCAGGACTCACTGCCCTTTGGCTACTACAGATAACTTTTCAGCTGACCTGAGTATGATTCATTAGGAAATATTGACCTATTAACTTTTTCCCTGCCACTTCTTCCAGCAAAGAATCTGAAGGTAGTTTGTCGTTGTCTCACATTCACTCCTGGTGAAGAAGAACTCCCATATTTCTAAAATGCCTTGTACAAATGCAAATATCCCTATTTGCAATGGTATCCTTCACCTCTGAAAATGGGAGCAGCTCATTCAGGTAATTTCATCTGCCCTCCCTTCTCCTCAGTGCAAGTCTTTCGACTATTGGGAAGGTAAGAGATCTTGAAGACTTCTGACATTGTGAGACTTACTCAGTTTCCCTCCTCATTTGCCAGGGACTCACAAACACACCTTGAAGTTTCTGAACAGCTTCCAGTTGGCTTCAGCGGGTGTTAGATTGGACTTGCAGGTACAACTCCAAATCTATTCCCAGTAAGGCAGTGTTTCTGGCCCCGTAAATTGGTAATTTGGGATTCCCTGCTTTTTTTCCAAACCTAAGGGCTCCAGCTATGGCAGACAAAATGCTTGAGCCATGCCAAGAAGCCAACTAGAATAATTTTCTTCATGAGAGCTAATTAGGTTAAATTGGGTGTCCTGCTCTGAGGGATTCAATCACAGAGAGGAGAGTGAGAGAAGCAGTCTGGCTGGTTTGGCAGGAGCAACACTAAGGGCTGTGATTGTGCTGGGCTGTGAGAAACCCAGGGCTGGTGAGCAGTCTTCACATGATGTCACCTTTGAAAAGGTTGACTTGTGCAAAGATTGCAAGGACCTGCAGCAATCCTCCCAGAAAGTGAGGTCTTGTTGTTCCTGGATGCGGAGTGTGTGGCTGCCTGGGCACACACCTCACCAGGAAGAAAGATCCGTGTAAGGCAAACAAACCCTCTCCAGGAGTGTTTATCTCACGGCACAGAACGCCGCATGCCCCCGGATCAAAGCTGGTGGGAACAGATGCTGTTAGCAGGGCAGCAGCTGCACTCAGATCCTGTCCACACCCTTCCTGTTTGCTGTGGCCTACCCAGGGGCTATTATGTTCCCAACAGGGCGATGATTGCCCCTCCTTCCCACCCCTGCTGCCACTCTCCAGGGAGGGTGCACTGGCGCTCGCCTCGATGTCTGCCTTCGGGTTCTCATTGTTCCTCTCGGAAGGTGCAGATAGTGGGCTAGACACTCCTTGGCTGCTGCTCTGATAAGGGGCTGGAAATTGTTCTCATGTGTTACACAGGAGCTCGCTTGAATGAAGGAACTCTACCCAAAATAACAAAACTGACCTCAGGGCTCATTATTTTCTTTCAATTAAGGAGCTTGAGCCTGTACAGACTAGGAAAAAAGAAAAGGTCAGTGTGGCCAGACTCTATCTTTTACTGGACTGGAGTATTGCAGTTATTGATGTTGCCATGCTTTCTTGCAAGTGCACTGGAGACTGCATTCCAGCTCTGCATGCAAGGAAAACTCTATTTCCTCGCTGCTCTGCAAAGACTTGACTGTTGTCCAAGTCATTTATATAAAGTTTGGCTTAACCAAAATAACCCTAACTGTGAGCAGCAGTAGTGTAATCTTTCTTTGGTAGGGTGGAGAGAACTGCACTCACAGTAAGAGGAGGTGACTGGAACGCAGAGGTTCACCAAGAGGATCTGGGCAAGAGGGAAGCATGTTCCTTTTCATCCTGGCTGTCCAATAACCTCTGTTCCATCCATTAGTTTATGATGGGTTCAACCAGTAAAACACAGCAGACTTGACTCTGATTTTCACTTGTGAAAATCAGGAATACTTTCCAAAGGTATGACTGGAGCTAATCAATGGAATTTGGATTTTTAAATGCCTTCTGTTTTGCCTCTGTAGCAAAGACAGAAATCCTCTGGCAGCTTTGGTCTGGCATTGTCACGTAGTAACACAAATATTCCTACAGGTAAAACATTTCCTATCTTGCTTCTAATGAAGCCTGATTAGTTCAGAAGTCATCATCTTCAAAAGACCATTTAAAATACCTAGCAGGTACCATTTGTGGTTTATTTTTCAGTGCTGCTTGCAAGTTCAACATCAAATCTGATCCACCTGGATATAATTTAAAACTATTTCTCTCAGAACAAATACAATCCTTCCCCTCTACTGAGCCATAGTGGGGCCACATTTGGAGTATTGGATTAAATTCTGGTCTCAACAGTTCAAGAAAGACAAGGAGCTACCGGAGAGGATCCAACGGAGGGTCACAAAACAGAGGACCATAAAGATGATTAGGGTTCTGGAGCTTGTCTTATACAAGGAGACACTGAGGGAAATGGGCCTATGCAGTCTGGAGAAATCTGAAAGGGGGTCTTATCAATGCATATAAATATCTCAAAGGTAGCTGCCAGGAGGATGGTACCAGTCTCTTCAGTGGTGCACAGTAACAGGATGAGGAGTAACGGCCACTAAAACACAAGAAGTTTCACCTTAACATAAGGAAGAACTTTGCATTGAAGGTGGCAGAGCCACTGGAACAGCCTGCCAAGGAAGGTCATGGAATCTCCCTCTCTGGAGAAATTCAAAACCCACCTGGACTCGCTCCTGTGTAACCTGCTCTATATAACCCTGCCTTGGCATGGGTGTTGGTGATGATCTCCTTCCAATTCTAACTATTCTGTAATTCTGTGATTATACCAAAAAGATTAGATTGCCCACTAACTTAACTTCTTGAGACATCTTCGTTTGCTGTCATACTACATCATAAAGGTGGAAAGAAAGCAGCAACTACATTGATGACAAAAAAGTCAATTGCATTACCTCACATCAAAGAGAATAACAGGATACTCCAAGTGACCAAGCCAGTGAGTGAACACACAAAATAATGATAAAAATACAATGGGCTGAGAAATATTAAAAATGTTTTGCATTTTAGGATCTCTTTAAACAAGAGGAGATATGAACTACTCTTTTAAAAACTGATTTGTAAGCGGAATTACAGCAGCAAGCAACAGACACTTGTGCCCTCTCAGAACCATGTTGGTCACCTATTGTCTTACATGCCTGTCTAACCTCCTCTCAAAGTTCTGGTCCTTGCCCACTCTTCAATACAGGATGTTGGATCACAGAGAGAGCTTTTGTCATTTCCTATGTCCCCAACATCTTTGCATCATACTTCTCCCAATTCAGCTTCTGTCCTTACCATCAAACACCATCATTACATGATGCTTCTAATGGGAGTGCAAAATGCACTGGCACCCATAACTGTATCTGTGATGATAAAACATGCTGAGATCTGGGAATGTGTTCTCAATTGTGAACATTTTTAACTTTCTGAAATGTCCCTGGCCCTGTTTAGTCATGCCAGTTAGCAATTCTCCCAAAGCATTCCTGGTCACAGCTCACACGGGGCCTGTTCCCAACAGGCAGCCTACCCATGGACACCGTGCTTTGGAGGTCAGCAGAGTTCAATAGCCACAGCTGTGGCCAGGCTGTATCTCCAACTTTGGAGCCAGACAAAGGGCTGTTTAGTTTACTGATAAAGATGCAGGCAATGGCTTTTAAAAAGCCTCTCAGTGTTTTCCTGATTAACCTTTCCCTGAAATAATACTGCAGAGGGAAACTCCCTGCTTACAAATCCTAGATCAGGCTGTCTTTTTCCTGGGTGTTTTCTCTCTATTAATTTGTTATTTTCCCTGACAGATTATTTGTTTTCCCAGTTGTGCTTTCCTATCTGCCAATATGTGCAAGTTGCACAAATTGTCCTTTCCTACTTCCTCTGTCTCTGGTGTTTCCTCTCCCACCATCATTTTACCCTGTGGCATCTGTGGGAGGGGCTTTCCTTTCTCCTCATCACAGTCCATGAGCGCTGACTGCAGCCCTGCAAGCGGGAATGGGGAGGAAGGAAGGCAGCTCTGCCTGGTGTTTGGTGTTGGTCCCTCTCCTGTGCAGGGACTGTCCCAGGCTGCTGCCACACTTAAGAGGGTGTGGGTTTTGATCTCTGCTGTCAGCCTTTTTCTGGCTTTCCATTTTTTTCACCCCAAGCCTCTGTAAGGCAAGAAGCGTGTCTCTGTCCTGTGCTCCTCTGCACAGTCACAGCATCAGTGCAAAATATCACCTGGGCACAAACACAACAGGCTTCCAGGATGGCATCTCCAGTCTCAAATGCCTTGAATCCCTTCCCACTGTGGAATGAGTCCCCTGGTTTCTTTTCTCTAAGCAGTCTGAGTAAGAGGATCATTCAAGCAGTAATATAGCAGCAGCCACAATGTGCCCATCTCATTTTGGTCATAGGAAATGTCCCACAAAGGGACAGATTGTCTGTCCTCTGTGGGGGAAGACATCTTTGCAACCTTAACCTTGTCTCTGACAGCTGGAACTGGACAGGGTTTCCAGTGCAATTCCATATCTTTTGTTTTCTATTAGCTGACCATAGATGACTTTACAGTCAGGACACTTTGCTAAAGTGATAAAGAGATGTAACTCCAACCCTGAAATTACATTCTGAGGGCCAAGTACAAAGTTTGTAGTTGTATTGTCTTTTTCTTGGATCTAGCCCCAAACAGCTACTAACTGTGAAATACAATTCAGGGAGTTAAAAGTCGCAGAAGAAAAGAAATAACACAGATATTAATGGAATTGCTGCTTATGACTGCTGTCTCCACAGCTAGCCCAGGTCAAGAAACCAACAGGAAAGAATGTGTGTTTATAATACAGCACAGACAAACAGTAACACCAAGATATTTTGGAAGACAGGTGACCATTGTGTGCATGGCTGAACGTGCATGCATAAGAGGCAAGTAGAGGCACAAGAACACACACACTGCAGGAGGCATGAAGTGTTAGAACACTGCAAAATTTGCCTGCAGAGAAGTGATGTTTGGGTGTGTTTTCTACTCAACAATTTTGTAAGGTTTTTTTTAATTATTATTGTTTTCTTAAACATCATTCAGGACCCCAACATAAGCCAAGTGTCATTACATAAATGTACCTGTGTGTTTCATCCTCCTAAAGGCTCTTCCTGGCAGAATGGCAGAAAACAGTAAGGTGTAAGTAAGGTGTACAAGAGCTCCATAGCTCTCTCCTTTTTTTTTTTTTTTTTAACAGTAAATAAGTGTTTCTGAATAACATACAATACTGATGAAGTTAAATTTCATCCTGGTTGATGGCTATGCTGGGACCAATCTCTCCTAGAGTTCCTAAGAACCACTGCTGCTTAGTCCATAGATTCCAGGTAGGTTCTGTATCCAAAGAATGAAGAGTTTGATTCAAAAAGCACCTGTGTTTACCAATCATAGTATTCCTGCCATGGGAACTGATGTTGAGAAACTCCAAGATGGATCTGATATTTGAAGACATTTCTGTGTTGCTGCAAGTTGAAATAACAAGGAAAGTGGGCTACAAGGCTCTCCTCATGACAAGAGAGCTGGATGCTCCTGGACCTCACCTTCTGCTTATCTGGATCCTTGACCCCTGCCTGCACCATTTGATCCACATGCCTATGACTGCTGGGGACGTATCTCTCACAGGAGGAATTTGCCTGTGCCTCATGCACCCATCTTACAGCCCACTTACAAAGTGGATTATGGGACTAACACTTCAACGCTCACAAGTGGGAAACCTGAGAGCAGGTTATGGTCTGCATCACAGGCGAGGTGTAACAGAGTCAAGTGGGAGGTCAAGCAGAGCTAACTGGGTGAGGCTCAGCATTTTCATGGCCCTCCCCAGCCACAGAGGCTCTAGGTGTTATCAGTGTAAGAGGATCCCCAAAAGAAAATTTAGTAGCTAAATAATTACTTATTTCATTGAATGTAAGTAATTTTGTCCTCCTGCTTTCTTTCCCAGATTTGATCTTTTCAAAATAATTTTATACAGGTAATGGAATACTCCTTCTTAAGGCATCCTACAGCCAGCAATACTGCTTTGGCCAGGGAAGCCAGGAAGAAAAGCTTTCTCCCAAAACACTGGCAAGTTGCAGAAGAGGAAGGAAGGTACATACTGTAAAATTACAAGTTGTTTGAGAGGAGACTTGTCTTCCATCCTAAGAGAAAATATGAGTTAGATGAATTTTTTTGGTGTTGTTTGTCCATTACACTATATTTTGGTCCCAAATTATTTCTTCTTCTTCCTCTCCCATATTGGTATATTAGTAATTTTCCATGTATTCTATATGTGGCAGTCCCAGCTTGGTGTTTAGGATACATTCATTTTTCAGAACTCTTTTGTTGTACTTGAACATATTGGTTCTTCCCACAGCTCCACTACCCATTATGCCATTATTCTAAGGGAAAGCTACAGTTTACTTTTGGTTATGGCCTTTTGGGCTTTTTATGGAGCCCACTATTTCTTAAGGCTTGTGCTGGGCCAGTTGTATCTTCCAGCCTCTTGGCTAACTGGCAGAGAGTGAACAACATTTCTTAAAAATGGAGGACTTTCCTGAGGAGCTTCTCTAGCAACTTCTTGAGCCATTAACTGCTGCAGGGTGGAGAGGCAGGAGGCTGTGATCACTGCGAGCAAGCATTCGGTTTTGCCTGGTGACACATGGCTTTCTAAATTAGAGGGCTCTGAATAAAATAAAAAATATCAAAGCCATGTGTCTGCTTGTGGGTGCCACATTCTTTAGGATCACAGTGGCCATCCTTCTGCACGAATGTCACAGAAACGGCTCAGTTTCATCCCATTTGAATGATGTGGCAATGTTGTGAAACAGGGTGGAAAAGCGTCCCAAAACCCGTCAAGTGAAGGAACTGCTGGAGAGCTGAAAAGCAGCTGTAGAGACCCAAGTGCTGTCACTTTAGAGGGCTGATGGGCCTGTGTGCCTTTGAAACCATTTATCACAGAAGCCGTAACATCTGCCACCATCTTGGATTCATTCAAGAAGTGCGTCTCAGTAGCCATTTTCAATATGTTTGTTTTCAATTCAAAACACATAATTAAATACAGGCTGGGGTAGAATATATGCCTTGAGCTGCTTTGTCTCACCCTGGTTCAAGCGTGGCTTTTTCACAACTATATGCTTTGAATTGAAAGCTGTTTTTCTTTTTTCTTTTTTCTTTTTTCTTTTTTCTTTTTTCTTTTTTCTTTTTTTTTTTTAGTTTTTTTGTTGGGTTTTTTTTTCCCTGCAGGGCCTGTTGTTTCTCAAGTATCAATTGAAAGTAAAGCTGCAGATTTAAAGGAGCCCATCTGATAGGAGTCTGAGCATCCTGAGGCCACAGGGGCTGCCCAGGTTCCTGGGGCACTGAGCAGCTCCTTCCTCCAGGATGGATGGAGCTCAGCCCTCACAAGCTGCAGCTGAAGCCTTGCTGTCAGAAGACTAAGCTGTGCCTTGTGTTTAATTTAGCCATGTTCCACTTCTCACACAAGGGACACTCAGATGATTTGTTGTCATGGAAGGAATGACCAACCTTGTTACAAGTCTCCAGAGAGGCTACCAAAAAGGTAGTTATGTCCTTAATGTACTGTCCTTAATAAACTATTCACGTCCTTTTTCCAGACTTTCTAGGAGGCACTTCAGAGGGACTGCATGAAGACATACTTGTCTGTTAACATTGCCTTCAGTTCAGCTGACTTTTATCACCATCACTGACACGTTGCAAACAAGCCTGGGGAAAAGACGAGCAAATGCTCAGGAATGAGCCACTCCAGACAGGCAGGGGATGGGTTGAACCTGCAGTTCTAACGTTATCTCCTAAAGAGACAGGAAGAAAAGCAAGTTGCTAATACAGGAATGAGTCAGAAGCATAGGCAGTGCAATTCTCTGTCTGCTCTTTCAAAGAAGAAGAGGTTTTTGTGTGAGGCTGGGACAAATCCATCTATCTGAAAATTCAAGTCACACAAGTTTCCTGAATGACCAAGGTGCTCAGATGCTGGGGCTACGTATGTGCTGGTGCAACATCCCCTTTTCTCAATTCAGGCAGGCAAAAGAGAATAGGTGGGTACTTGGGGATTCTTAATAGAGACCTGCTCCCCACCTCTGTGCCTCCTGGGGTTCCTGTGCTGAGGAAAACCAGGTGTACAAGTGGACCAGGATGTGCAGCATGCTTTAACCATGAATTTCAAGCTGAGATGGCTTCTGAATGATGGCTGAACTGGGGCTTTGCAATGTATCATAGTGAGCAGGTATGTGAAGCTCACACTAAAGAAATACAGAGATAGGTTATCTCAGATTTCAATAACTTCATGCTTTTAAACATGACACCTTAATTTTAAAACACAGTGTATATGAGGCAGTTTTTCTTTCCTGAAGTTGCCTGTTAACACCTGAATTCAGAACTAGGCAAACAAAGAAGACCCTGTCATATGTCTGCAGTGAAACGAAGAAACAGAGAGCTTTTGCATAATTTATGCTCCAAATTTCTATAGGAGATACCTACAACAAATATGTTCTTTGGATGATTAAATATATTCACTATTCTGTCAGTGTTTCAACTGTAAGAGAAAAAAAAATGGAGGAACACAGAGGAAACTAATGAGAATACTACTAATAATAAGAGTCCCTGCAAGAGATTTCTGTCTGTGGTCACAGTCTTGTACAAAGGAGATGGGATGCATCTGTGTTGAAAGCAAAAGTATCTGCTTGGTATGCACTCCTCGTGCCTGTTTGGGAATAGATTATAAATCTGATGTGGGGAAACTGAGAGCAGAAAAAGCAAGATACCTGCTGCTACTTGAACTAGCGCTTCCGAAACATGAAGCCAAAGCATGCTTTTAATTTTCTACTACACCCATCTTTTTGAAGTGTCTCACATCCATACAAGGGGGGTGTTGTTATAGATTTCAAGGAGGAGGGGATTTGCTTTCTTTTTTCTCACGAATCTGTTTCTCATGGGCTTTCTTCTTTGGGCACGCATTCCAGCGCTACAGATGAGTGCTGAAATTACAGGGGTGAGAATTCAGCCAGGAATGAGTAACATGCAGCCATAAGCACAAAACAGAAAACATCCTCTTTGACTAGGTGATAATTAGAAAGGCTGCCACATTGCAGTGTACACAAACAAAGCACATCCCCTTTGGGAATGCATTTTCTTTCCTCTGATGTGAAATATTTTTGTTTGGTGGAGGACAGTTTTTCGGCCACTCACTGACATACTTTTAAACATAGTTCTTGCTGCAGCAGCTCTTCCACATATAGGCATATGACCACTACCTACATGGGTCCAGCTGGTGTGTTGGAGAACAGAGCTAGTGTCTGATTAGAAAGAGTTGATAACTTATCAGTGCTCTGTGCTACCAGACTTAAGCCAATTAAAGGTGTCTTGGAAATAAGCTACTATCTCCTCATCTTCAGCAGAAACAGACTGATAATCCTATGCCACAGCTGCTGACTGACAAGCTGAACCAACTATGAGCAGCTGACTTTTTATTCCACTAAAAGGCTCATCTTCTAATCTGCTTCCCTGGTATTCAATCCAGAATGCAGGGGCTTTCCTCTGGATCTGACCCATCCTCTGCATTTCTTCATCACGGTCTGACTGTAACCCCAACAGCCTAGAATGACCTTCTCAGAAAAGCCATATCTCCCCATGTGAGCTATAAAGGAATAATTTATGAGTAGCAAACAGATGCAAATATGAACTTTTTGCACTGAAGTTATGACTGGGTTGGATATCTGGCAGTGACACATCACTGAAATCTTTTAGGGAAAGGAATTAATATACTTTTTCTGAAAAGGAGGAAGAAGGAAGGAAGGAAGGAAGGAAGGAAGGAAGGAAGGAAGGAAGGAAGGAAGGAAGGAAGGAAGGAAGGAAGGAAGGAAGGAAGGAAGGAAGGAAGGAAGGAAGGAAGGAAGGAAGGAAGGAAGGAAGGAAGGAAGGAAGGAAGGAATACTTATTTTAATAATATCCTTCCTGTGTACATTATCTGCATGAAGAGGTATAACCATATTCAGAACCAACCTCCTCTTGCCACAGTGCCTCACAGGAAGACTGATGGTGTTGACCCTCTCCAGCTAAGCTTGGCTACTGTTCTGGTCTACATAGAGGCAAAAATATCACAACAACACTTACAGTGTCAGAGAAATAATATCTAAATTATGCTAAGATAGATGTGTAAATAGTTGCAGTTCTTTTTGGTAGATAATTATTTCAAGTTCTGTGTGATCTTCAGGAAAAAGGAGTCATGAATTCAAAGCATAACTCATTAACTAGTGTACAAAGATTCGTACAGTGAGGAGGATATTAAGGTCGAAGCTGAAACTTGATATAGGTTTTATGTTTTTATTAAGTCTTACTAGACGTTCTGCCTTGTATTCTACAAAGAAAAGGACATAGCCCCATAAAAGTTAACAAATCTTAAGGTTGCTATTATCAGCGAGGGAAGAAATGGCAAGATATCATTTGCTTTCAAAGCACATCACTTCCAATATCTGGATGTGATTTTGTATTCAACCAAAGCAAAAATAAAAGATTGTTTGATAAAAGGTTCAATAGAATTTAAATGCAAATTATGTAAGATGGAAAAATGTTTTCTGCCTTCCATGTACAGTGATAGCAGCAGGCAAATACTGATGTGTTTAAATGTATTCAAAACATATAATTTACATTTTTCTTCAAAGTTTTAGAATATATGCACACAGCTTTCAAAATGGGCTTTTGAACTGAGATTTAAGTAGGACTCACAAAAGCCACTGCTAAATGAGCACAGTTGAAGAACTAAAAAAATTTGCGCACAAATTTCAAAACTGGCTGTAAGGCTCTAAATGCCATTATATTCCAATGCCATTGCATGTAAAAACACTCATGTAGGAAGCAGGTGGCATCTTTTAAGACTTAACAAGATGAAATAGAGGTCAGGTTTGCAACAGGATTTGTACTTTATAATGCACATATATGGTATATGCAGCAGCACTTCACATTTCTGCAGTGAGACACATTTCAGCACAATCGGGTCCTGGTTCAACAAAATCTATGATAACATACCCGAATTTTGGTGTCTAGCAGAACCCACCAACACAAGCCAAACTTCAGTCCCACCACACTCAGTTGGTCTCCATCAAATATTTAGAGTCAGGCTCAGGCTAAGGTGATGTATTCAAGACCAGAGTCACCCTTCCTCACCTTTTATGGCTGGGGTTGGAACACCTCCCTACCCCCCTGACCCAGCTCTGCTGGCTGATGTTGGTCCTCAGGCAAAGGGCTGGGACTTTGCCATAGAAGGCAGCCAGGAGCACAGGGCAGCCCATGCCCTCTAGAGAGGCTGACTGGGGCCATGGGGCAGCAAGGCAGAGGAGGTTGTCCTGCCCCTCATTCAGCCTCTCCAGCTCAGAGCCAGCTGCAATTGGCTTTAAAGGGCTGCACGAGCACAGGGTTTTCAGCAGATTGACAGGAACAGTGGAAACAAAGCATATGGTTTTATCTGAGTCAGAGCAAAATATGCCACAAAGACCTCTTTCACCTTAAAGGTGTGCAAGTAAATCTTGGCCAATATCTGTGTGTGAAGTAGAGTTCTTCCCCTAGTAATGCCCCAGAGTGGTAGTCGTAGAGAATCCAAGGGCTTTCTGAAGTTAAAAAAAAAAATAAAATCAAACAACAAAATAGAGGCAAAGCTGTGTCACTGAGCTGAAATTCCTTTGACAGATGCAAAGTTCTTGGTGACAGTTATTTTCCAGGTCTGCAGCTCAGCAGCCCTGCCCCTGCATGGTTTCCCACATGAAGTGTTTGAAGAAGTGGTCGACGTGTGACTGATCTCCAAGGCCCACTGCCTGGTCTTCTTTAAGGATGGGGCAGGGACAGAAGGAAAGGTGATGCTGATAAGGGAATCTGAACCAAATGTTGTCACATTCTAGACATGATTAGATGCCCTTGCTGTGACTTATTACACAACCTGAAAGTGGAAAGGGAAAACCTGGGGTGAAATGCAGCCACAAGAGGGGGAGATGCTTTCTCAGCAAAGAGCAAAAGCCAAGACAGAAATTATTGTAGATGCCTAAAACAGGTCAGATATCAGAGCTTCTTCTGCTCTGTGGGAGAGAAGTGATGCTGCAGTAAATTTCCTCTCAATCAGACCTACTGTCATTTGCATTTATACCTCCACAAGCTGCTGATTGTATAAAAAAAAGGCTTGTCTTTAATAAAGAATAGGACAATGCTAAAGGCCATTTTTTATAAATCTGAGTTATTTCAGGTGTTGCTTTTTCCTTGCATGCTTGAATGAATTAAAGCTTTGAAGCCTAATGTACATAATAGAATTAAGAGTCTTAAAATTGGAATGTTCTCCAAGCTTTCAGAAAATGTTTGCATATTTGCTTCTAAGAAAATTTATTGATTCATAAATTTCACATTCTTAATATTTATCGTGGTCTATGAAATAACTCAATTATCATCCATTTCTCCCAAAATGTTTTTATCAAATGTCAAGGCCTTGAGGCAAGGACTCCAAGATTTAATAAGTTATCACTATGCATTTTTATGTATATATTTATTTGTAAATATTTATTGTTTGTAAATAAGCATTATTGTATGTGTTGGTAAAACAAATTGTTGTGCAAATACAAGGGAAAGTGCAAATTTTCTAGTCTAAAGGAAAACCTGGCAATCTCCTTCTTAACTGGGTTACACACTTCTCTCCAGGCTCAACACCTATCAAATATAGCCTGGGTTTGTTCCACTTCTGGATGTGACATTGGTGACTACTAATTATTCCCCAGTTTATTATTTATTTGTTGAAATCCTGACTGAGGATGTGGGTGTGAGGGAGGATTTAGTCTAAACTGGATTTTAAGTCCTGTTGATACCTATTTGGTCTGGCTCCCCATGTTCAAAATAAGCCTGCTACAACACAAGTCTGCTCTGCCTGGGAGGCACCTGGCTGCCCCTGAAGTTGAAGAGTAATCTGAAGAGCAGCCCAGGGCCATAAAGACCTTGCAGGGGACACCAGCTGAGCAGGGGCAGCAGCTCTGCTGTGACAGGCTCAGCATCCTGTTGTCTTTTCCTGATGTAGCTAAATAGCCATTTTAAATGCTAGCCTTTATCAGGCCTGCATTTCCCTGAGTAATGTCCCATGGTGACTATAATGATCAGAAAAAGATCCATAGTCTGGGAAAGATTAAAGTATGGGCTCTCCCTTTTACCTCACTTTTATAGCTCAAGAGGAACCATGATGAGACTGAGGTTTTACCACAATGTAAATTATTGGTGTGGGTGTCCGAAAAAATGCACGTCGGGAGGCAGCCAGGTGGTGAGCACTGCTTTGAAAGCAGCTGCAGGAGTGCTCTGTGGAGTTGAGTTCAGCAGGAATTTTGGGTGGAAGTGTGGCTGTGACAGAGAGGATCTATGGCTCAAAGTTTCCCATCCCTCTGACACATATTGTGACTCACTGTATCAAGCAAGAGGTTGTAGGAAGAAAAAGAGCAAAATAGGGACAAAGAGAAAAAGAAATCCTTTCCCCCTGGTTCCTATCTCCCCCAGTGTTATACCTTAGCCATTTGAGAAATATATCTTTTTTATCTCCTTCTTCAAGTCCATGGAATTTTAAAGGCTATCCATGTTCTACCTTCGTACCTTTTACTCTCCTATTTTCCTTCACCACAAGCCCTTGCCCTCAGATAACCCTGGGCACATTTGTATTGCAGGCACTGGCAGAGGAGGACAGCTGCCTTCAGCACACCCTCTTTTCATCCCCATTCTGCCCTTCACCAGGTCTTCAACCCCTGCCTGACCCATCTCTTTGCTGACAGTCTCACAGGGGTTTGAGTGGCTCCTCCCTGACTTTGGGCCAAAATACACCTGGGACACAAGGAAGGGTGCTGCCTTTTGTTTTTTTTCTGTTCCACACATAATCAGGAAGCTTTACAATATAGTGTTGCAGCACAGATACTTAGTTTGCAAACTCCTGCCACATGTTCATAGAGTGTCTGCCAACCAAGAGGTCCAGACCATAATAATAACCATACCAAAGCCTGTAGGAGCTTTTTGAAATATATCGACATGCAGAATGAGAACACTGGACCTGCAGAAAATGTTATATTGCTTTGAAAGATGAGTTGGGCAGCTTGCTTAGCTCTTTGTGTGATGAGAAGAGTGAGGTCCCTGTCCAGATGTCAGGAGGGCCTGGCTGAAGTCTGAGCTCAGCAAGAAGCTAAGAAGGACACAGCAACATGTGACAGCAGGGTGCTGCAAAAGCTCTGCTCATAAATGCACACCAAGTGGGGTTTACCCTCTCTTTCCCAGCTGCCAGCTCATTGAGGTACATGGCGTCATCCCGCTTTATTAAATCAAGGCTTCCATCTTGCTTTGCCAAGAAGACTAGCTCAGCCCTGTTTTCTTCCTCAGACATGATATCCAGTTGTATTTCTGGGTCCTTGACATAGTCTCATTTCTACAGTCACTCTGTTTAGCAAGGAAGTTTCAATCCCATTTTACAGGTGTGAATGTGAGGCACAGAATGCTGAGAGACAGCACCATGCAAGGAGCTTTCCTCTGTTTCACCAGCTCTCTTCCATCTGTTAGTTTGCTCTTCCTAAAAGCAAGAGGGGATGCTAAATTTCAGAGGCAGTTGCACAGGAGGAAGCAAGTAAAGAGGAGAAAAAAAGGAAGCTCTGGCATTGACTGAATGATGATTTCTTGCCATGCTTTGCTAAGCATTTATTTAGAGGGAGCAGCTGAAGGTCTCAGTCCAGGCTGTCAGAAAGTGATGGAGAAGAGTGCATGATAACCAATAGGGGGAAAAAACTCAGTCAGAAGGTCAGTGGTGAAATCACCCCAAGTGAACTCATAAGGTCCACTCCATATCCCCCACAATTTGTACCATAAAAGGGTGCAAGAGAGATTTTTCCCACTCACACATCCCTTCAGCAGAGATGGTGGGGCAGGAGGAACTCTTACCTCTCTCTATCTCTTGCAGCCTTCTATTCCCTTTTTATGTAACTGGGTACACCTTGCTAAAGGGTTAGAGCCTGCTCTGCCCTTCCAGCTGCTGGTTCAACCCTCATTTTTGAGGTCACTTTATGCTGTAGTCTGGTCTACCTATGGAGATTATTTTTACTGCCAAGCTTGCAAAAGGCACATAGAGTGAGGATGTCACAGCTCCTGTGATTGCTGCTGAAAGATGAGCTACATGGCCCCACAGATGCCAAGCCTGGGGAGAAGTGGGAAGAGATGAAAGATGAAAAGGTGGGAGGGAAGTTTTGCTGTGTCTGAGGAAACTAGGACTTCACTCAAATTCAGGTTTTTGCATCCCTGACCCCAGGGTGACCTCCTGACCTCTCCTCCCTGCCTGGCTCCAGCCCAGCTGTTTCTCCTGAAGGAAAGAGGCCAGACTCACCTCCTGCACTCTGCTTGACAGCGTGTCCAGGCAGACTGCTTCCTGCCAGAGTAAACACAATTACAGAGCATCATGCACAGGGTTCAGGCCACCTAATACCAAAGAGGTCAACAGGATAGGCGCCCCAGAAAGCCCCAAAGTGGCAGTGCCATCATAACAAGTAAACAACTGCACATGTGCAACTCTTCTAAGTTTGTTGATTGCATCAGTAAGAATTGTTGGATGTTGCTTGTTCTCCACATAGATGTAAAAAACTGTAAAGTAAAGGTGAAGCAACCCACGAGGTTCTGAATACAGCTTACAAAAGATGCCCACTAATCATTTTTCTAGCAAAAGACCCTAATAAAAAAAGCTGTGGCAGCATGAAGACTAAACCATCATGGACTAATAAAGAAGCAAGAGATGTCTGGCTAGCTCCTGAGAGAAGAATTACGTGAGAGGAAGAAGCAATATTTAAAAAGCAGTCAAGAAATAATCTAGTCCACAGCCAGGACAAAGCAACTACAATTATGGGTGCTTGTAATAGGAAGGGGCAGTGATTCCATTACTAAACTCCTTCCTCAGGCAAGAGATCAAAGGAAATGACACCCGTAAGAAGAATTTCTACAATGCCTCACTAATTAAATAGCAGTTGTTTCATGTAATATTGAAATCAAAAACCATGTAAACAAACCTTGAGACAGGTTTGAATATTTTCCATTCAGACATGAGCCTGAACAAACTCAATCTTGCACTGTTCCTGACTTTTGGAGAAGTTTGAATCCAGAGATGGATGAATTCAATTTTTTTTATCTGGATTCATTTTCACTTAGTGTTAACAGAAGTCAAATCCTTAGCAAGGAATATACAGTAGCTTGAAAGAAAATGCAGAACACAACCAATGACTGATAAGAAAATGTCAAATAAATCCAACTTCAGTAATGTTTCAAAATGAGCCTGATATGTCACAAACTTAGATGGAAGTAAGACATTCAGTAACTTTTAAATGATTGAGAAAAGGAAAATGGGCATTACAGTAACATAAGTAGCAGCACCTTTCAGTATGGCTGAGAAAGCTCCCAGGCTGGTGGCAAAGCAGCAACAAAGACCAGCAGCATCCTTCTTTCACACTTCCCCTCTGGGTCAGTTTACCTCCCGGAAAGTTTATGAGTGCTGCAATGTAGGTGGGGCTGAGCTGGTCAGAAAGGCACAGAATAATAACCAGAGTCCACCACAGCTTGTTTATACCCAGAGGTATATATATTCAGCTTGTCTCTGAACCTTGGCTCTGTAACACCTACAAATCTCTTCCAACAAAAGTGTTTTGAAGGGGTTATCCCTGCAACCACAGCTGGGCACCTAAATTAAAAAACTGATACCTATAACCAGGCAGCTGTGAATTGATTGGCTCTTTTCCTTTCCATTACCCTTTTCTTCTCATTGATTTAAGACTTATCTGCAACACTTCTGTCCATCAGAGTTCCTACTGGGAATACTGGGATTGTTTCTCCCCTTCATGACAGAGATCTCTCTTTTTCAAGCTAGCTCCTGCATGCCAGTTTTGCTCTGGCTATGCCTGCTCTGGTGAATTCAGCAAGACAAGGCAAAAGGCTTAAGCACCAGCCCATGACTGCCTCTGACATTTGGCTGTCTGCAGGCTCCTGGGAGCCGTGCCCACAGCTGCCTCTGAGCCTGCTTGCATCGCTTGGGCATGGCTAGCAAATGCCAAGAGCCATTTTCTCACACAAAAGGTGGCCCTGTAACCTCCCATGCCCCTCAGTCACTGCCCCTTCCCCATATTCAAGGACCACCACACCTCATTCACGATTACTTTCATGTTAACATGGGTCTGTACATATTCAGACAGTCCACTGCTATTCCTGTTTTTTCCTTTGAATCATAACCCTGGAGCCCTGCAGCTCTAGGCAGCCAAGTTTCTTTCAGAAAGAAGATTTACAAAATGAGAATTTCCTTCTCAAGAGCTCATCTGTTTAGTCCCCACCTGCACTCTTAATCCTACCAGTGACATCAGTGGGAATGGGCAGACATTTGAATTTTCAGTAAAAGGCAAAAGTGAGTGGTCTTATATTCATTGTCTCCACCCACACCCATCTGTTTCCAAAAAAAAAAAAAAAAAAAAAAAAAAAAAAAAAAACCAGAAAAAGAAGTTTTAAAAAGAAGAGAATAAGTGGAAACAATAGCAAGAAGACATGCACACACAGAAATATGGCAGAATCTAAAAGCAAACACTTGTGAATTTCCCGTAACAACAAACTGGATTCACAGTTCAAGGACCCTTTGGATGTGGTAACCAGGAGCTGGAGCAAGCAGCCAAATGCTCAGCGCGGATGTGGCCTCTGGCCAAGGGCAGGGTAGGAGATTCACAAGAGGCACACTTTCTCTCTCTGCAGGCAGAGCATCAGGAAAGAACATCTCCCTCCCTGGGAGCCAGGGTGGCCACAGAGCTGGCCCAGGTTCATAGGCAGCCTCTAAAATCCTGCAGTCCTTTATGCTTCTACAGAAAGGATATTCCTTTCCCAGCTCACCTGTGCCAAGTGCTTCCCTCTCGGGGCAGCTCAGAGCCCTGCTGCCTGCCACAGACATCTGCAGAGGCTCCTCTGCAAACAGCAATTCCACACAGCTTAACCCACACAGATTTGTGCCCTGCTGGAAAAGGACATCGCACTTTACTGTGCATTTGAAAAGTCCTTGCACACACACGGACACTCACACTCACATCCACAAACAGTGGGGTTAACAGCTGCTGCCTGGGGACAAGCACATTCAACACTGCCTTAAAGCATAACTCCACTGCATCCCCTCGTTTGGGGAAAAAACTTTACAGCAAAATCTCTCAGGAGAAGAAGCCACAGGGCTGTTATAGCTTTAACAGACCCCGAGTGCTTATCTCAAGCTGAGAGAGTGATTTCATGGCAATAATTTGTTTAAAGTGTTGCTGATTGCTTCCTATTTCTTCCCAGCAAATGACTTTTACACCTTTCTACTGTTGCTTTTATATGAGCTGCTATGGCAATTACTCTGCGGGAGGCTGTATAAACATCACACAGACTCTTTTATCTCCCTACCAAAGGCCATAGAAGACACTCCTGAGACCAGATTAAAAGTATTTTCATACCTTTACTCCTTCCTTGAAAAAAAATATTGTTGTTAAGCTGCTAACAGAGTATTCTCTTATTCTTACAGAACCCGTTCAAATGTATTCCAACAGAGACTGCCTGATCCCTGTATGTAGTCCCTTTGAAGGGACCTTAAATAAAGTAATAAATAAAATTACTGAGAGTTCATGAGGGCAAGGACCCACCCCTTTTCTGCTAAAAGAAGAATATCTCTGATAAAATTATTTCAAATTGAATTGACTCTTTCAGAAGAGCTGTGGCTATACAGGAAATGATCTGGGTTAATCTGATCATCTGAGGAATCTCGTTCTGGTATCTCTGGTGCATCCTCTTATTCTCCAGTGCCAGCAATAGGTGTTAGCTCTCTGTTTCTGTCATCTCTGCAAGGAACACATTAATGCAATGACTTTTGGAGTCTGGCCAAGGCACTTTGCATGTTTGACAGGAGCTCCAGCCCAAGAATATTGTTTGGCCCAAGGAAGTTTTCTTCTCAATCCCAACTTCAAATGTTCTGCATTCTGTGTTCAGCAGTGCTCAGAGACATGCATCCCATCAGGTCACCTGTGAAGCCCAAGCCCCATCCCCATCTCTGTCCGATTAACCACAGCTTACTACGGAGTCTGGGCCAGTTTTAGGCCTTTTTCTGCCTGTTTTGTTCTGACTTTAGGAGGACTTAAGATAGCTGAGCCAGCGCAAAGTTAGAGCAGCACAGGAAGATAATACAAGATCTAGCATAAATACTCCTGGCACACAGTTGGGTGGTCAATGGGTTTTGGCACACTTATGTTGATGATGTGAATTTCTTCTTAATCAGTGTTTTACATCATGTGACCATAGTGATGGGTTTTTTCTTGTCAAGAAAATCAATATATTATCCATGAAGAGTGGGAAAGACACCCTGATACTAATTGTTAGAAAGAGAATGACAGGATTAAAACATACAGAATGATTAACTCAATAATTCATTAATTTAGCTAGGATTTGTGATGCAAGTTCCATTTTAATGCTTGATTTTCAGTTGTGTGGGGGATTTGATCGTTTCATTGCAACTTATATAAAAAGAATTATTGAAGTTCTACGTGCTTAGCAACATATTATCTTCCTTTCTATGATTTAATGCAAAATAGTCTAAGATGATATTTCTTTTTCTGATATTCTGTGTGAATGAGATGTTTCAAATGTCTTATGGATGAAATCCCAAAATCAAAACTTTTAACGCTTTTACCTGTAGACAAAATGGGAAATCTCTGTAGTGTTATCATAGATCCTTAATCACTGTTTTCAATTCTGTATACAGTTTGTATTAATATTCCATTTCACAATCTCTGAACTCGTATTTACTTTGAGACGAGGTAAATTTGAAAGCAAGCACATTCCAAAAGCTGCCACTGCCATTGTCTCCAGGGTGAAGAGTACACGTACAATGTTGTGAAGGGAGCACTCAGTTTCATCCAGTTGTGTTCTTTGCCTTTTCTGAATTATGCGTCATATTGGTCTTCCAGAGCATTCACTGCCCTGCTGCTCATCCACCCTGACTGATACACCATCAATAATACACAATGGCAGCTTCTTGCATTAGCCTCCCACAGTATGTTTTGGGTGGAATTTTTCAGTGTTTAAAATGCGTCACCAATATTATCAGAGAACGGGACTCCAGCAGATAAACTCACATTCAAGAAAGGGAGTAAAGGGTATTATGCAATTCCTTACTTACAGAGAATTCTTTTCTCATCTCTATTTGCACTTCTGGGCAGCAGAATGGCTCCTCAGCTTTAAGAAAAAAGCAGATACTCATCAATAGGCTCTACAACATCTGTTGAAAAACATGCTGTGTGCAGCATGATGTCAAACAGGGGAGCGTGGGCCCATTAGGATGTTAGGAAAGGAGTTTCCTTGCTCCTTGCACTGAAAGCCCATTGCTGTCTTCAGGTGGTAAAAACATTAAAATAAGCCCAACTGTGAAACTGCTTATTTCACACAAGCATGAATTGGTCTGGTACAAGAACTGTCTGTCAAGTAAATGAAATGAGATAAGCAGGACTAACACAGTATTATGCTCTTGGCATAACAGTAACTCCTGTAACATTATCTAGATGGCTCCATAAATTGCTCTTAAGTACTCCAAGTGTTTTTACATGCATTTTTTTCACAAACAGGCTTGGTAACATTGTTCTTCCTGACCTTTGCACATCCCTGTACAATCCCCTTCGGCACTCAGAAAGGAGAACTGTAACTGTGTGAAACAAAAGCTGAAGTGTTTATTCACAGCAGTACTAATTGAAGTAACATCTTCTGAGACCTATTTGCTGTATATGCCCATGGGTACATTAAAAGTCAATGCAATACTGCTCCCTATGAAGTGAATATTATTTTGCCCAACATGGAAAATCCTGGCTGAAGTCCCAAGATGTCTGCAAGATTACCATTAGGACCAAACAAAAAGGAAACTGCTGAACAGTATCCCATGATCACTTACAGGCCAACACAGAGCTAACTAATTAGTTCCTTAGTATTATCATATTCAGTCCTAAAGCCTGAATGATGGTTGGTATCAATGGTGGCACTATTTCACCACAAAAACTTGTTTCAGATGAGAATACTACAGTGTCTGTGTCTAGTCAAAGTTGCTTCCCAAATACAGTCCCCTTCAAGCCATTTTATACAAATTAGACTATTTCTAACCTGTTTAAGTGGCAGAGGAGGAGTACTCAGAAAAACTCTCATTTTCCCAGCTACCTTTAGCAACTTAGCTGTCATCTGGTGTGGTTATAGAGCTCTGGGAGAGGTCTGGCAGGGCCCCCAGGCTCCCTTACCCACCCTGGGTGTAAGGGACATTAGGGAGAAGAAGATCCCTGTGAGGGATGCCCCTGGACACAGGCACAGAGAGATAATAGATACCAAATTGTATCTTACTCTAATACACTAATGTAATTACAGCTTATTATAAAATAAATATCCAGATGCCAATTTTACAGCCTTCTTTAATCACATCTGATTAATCACAAATCTCTCCTTAAAACAGAAAATGGAAGGAAATAAAAGAGCACACACAGATAATTCAGTTTTGTCTAACATTTCTGTCTAAGATATTTCTATCAGTCCTCTGAGATGTTTAGGATTTTCTGTTGATTACTTGTCCCTCTCCAGCTGTCCTTTCAGAAGCTCTGGGAATTGTGGGATGAAAACCCCTAACAGGTTATTGTCCCCAGGATCTCTCCACCCCTGCACTCAGACTCCGCTGCCATCTGCCTCACAGCCCAAACCAGCTCAGGTTAACAGGCTTGGCTGGGAGCAGCCTGAGAGGGGATTCTTCAGCTTTCCTCACACCCCTGAAAGAAGTGCAGTCACTAGTTGCTTCTAACCCAAGGGAATGTTCAGGGGACTTAGGCTTCTAAATCATTACTGTGGAAGCTTGACCCCAAATCTGGAGCATGATGTGTGGCCACCAACTGCAATGTGAAGAGACTTGGATCTCTCCACTCTTAGTGGTTTGACTGTGGTTCCTTGCTAAAACAAACTTTTTAACAAGTTTGTCTCTGGAAGCCTTTGGATTTATTATCCTTGCAATGTTTGTTCTTAGAATGGCCTGTTGCAGGAAACACTTAATATTTTGCATTCTTTTTGTATCTAGTAACACATAAACTTTAGGCCTGTAATTCTATTCTTTGGAGCAATTGCAAATCATTTCATCTTCTTTCACACTTCCATTTCTCTATTACCATTGTTATAACCCACAATTTGTGAGATAGATTGTGAAGAGCAGATGACAATAGCAGAAGCAGCAACATTGCTCCTCATGCATCCTTCTAGGCTATGCTCTCTTCCATTTGGAAAGAAGAAGGTGGTTTTTTGTATAGGTCATTTTGTTAGCTCTGCTCAGATGATGCACTGATTGCCTGCAATGTGTGAACACTTTCCTCTGAGACCCCATGGACCACATGGTCTCCAAAGAAGTTCTTGGAGATATTTGCCTTATTTTCTACTTCTGCAGACAACTACAAACCTGAGAATGGAAAAGGCAATAATTAACTATATTCTTGCTTCCTGTTAACAAGAAAAGTAGTAATGAATTATCCAGTGTAGCAAATTCTCCAACCTAAGAGCAACTCCTGTAACATTTTATAACACTTTCTACTAAGGTACTTTTCAATTTACTAGTTTCAATGCAAGGCTTTATTTTCAGTTTAATTATAGAAATTTGCCGTGTAAATGTATTTGTGTAAGAAATTTTACAACTAAAGCTTATTATCACAGGATCATATAATCATTTAAGCTGGAAAAGATCTATAAGATCATGAACCCATCATTGCCAGGTCCACCACTGAACTCTGAACCTAAATGCCTCCTCTACACATCTTTTAAATACCTCCAGGGTTGGCAACTCAAAAACTTCCCTGAGAAGTCTGTCCCAATGCTTGAACACCTTTTTCATGAAGAAATATTTCCTAATAGTCAATCTAAACTTTCTTGGCACAACTTGAGGTTGTTTTCCTTTGACCTATTGATTGTTACCTGTGGAAGGAGAATGGACACCCTCGGTGTAATCATCTGTGTCCTGGAGCAATTCTTGAGACTGCATATTTCTGGTCCTTGTAGGCAAATCCATTAGTTCTCTGTCATCTGTAGTCACCTGATTTCTCACCACATAAATATACAGCACAGCTGACAAAATAGGAGCATTTTCTCTATTTCTATATTTGCTTACATTCTCTTGTCCCAGTTTTCTCAGGAATGTAAATCATGCTATAAATCTTTATCTACTGAGTATTTTAAAGTCATCACATGCTTTTAAACTGGATCACAGGCAAATTAAAAGTCTGTGTTGCACAGAATGGGCAAGTTAGTGGCATTTCTTGATGATACTTTATTCTAGTTTTGGAAAAGAAAATACTGGAAATTATTCAATTTGCTTATCAATGAATATGATAACACAATTCTTACCTTTATGTAAATGAAGAAACTCCCTAATTTTATATTCATTGCTGTTACTCTGCAGATTGGAAGTAGATATCAGTTGAGAAAAATGTATTCTTTTAAAGGCACAATCTCTAGAGGACTCAGACGATTTGGCAGTATGTCTGGCAGTAGATAACATAACACCTATTGTTCTTAAACCTCTTTGAAATATGAATGAAATCCAGCAGAGAGTTAGCAACTCAACTGATTTCACTCATCATGAGTGGTATCATTTAACCAAGCAACAGTCAGAGTCTGAACCCTGCTCCTGGAAGGAAATGCCAGTTACCTTGAGGCAATTCCATTCCCAGCACAAAGCTCCCCCAGTTGCAAGGATGCAAGGTCACAGTGAGTGACTCTGTGGAGAGCAGACAAAGACACTAGATCTCAACTGAAAGAAATGAAGCAGGAATAAGGAAACAAAAAACAGGTGAGGGTTTCTCTGTTTATGAGGGGAAACTACACAGGTGCCTTAGCTGCTGTTCTCCGTTGAAAAGAAGAGGTGGGGCTGAGCTGGGAGGGTTGGAAACTGCATGTTAACAATAAATGGATTTTATTGTGGTTAGGTGTAGAGAGCTTTGGCCAACACCTAACCAACACAGTGATACTTATGCTGTTGTTCTGTCAGACCAGATTGACTCTTGGCTGCTTTAAATGGCTTCAGAAGCTGGAGTCTGTAGGCTTAGGGAAGCAGTAAGTTTCTGCAAAGCATCCTGCGTCCAGGTTGGCTCTTCAACTCTTCAGGAATCCATCTCAATCTACAGGAATTTTTTGTCTACTTCAACATGTTCTGACACATTCTGACTCCTACTCCTCTGGCATATTCAAGCAGGAGATCACAGTTATCACAGCAGCATGTGTCATTTTGGGATGGAATCCATCATCACAGACCTTATTAATTAAATTATAGGCCCTCATCTGTTCAGAGATCAATTTCCAAAACATTTTTCAAATGCAGAGACATATTACATGACTCATTCCACATGATTTAGCAACTTTAGCATCCTACAGTAAAAGCTCCTCAGAGATGATCCACAACATATTAACAGAACATTAACTAAATATTTATAATTTGTATTTTATCACTATCTAGCTTTCTTTTTCACCCTTCCCTTTTGTGTCTTATGGTTTTGGTAACCTAGGCCAGTAACATAATACTGAACCTTATATGCAGAGGAGCCTTCAGCAACCTGTCCCTAAATTTGGATGGGAGTGGAATTGATTTGCAATACAGTCCAGTTACCCTGCCTTTGTGTTGTGCAGCTGGTGAAAAACAGGGAAGTTACTCTCTAACAGGGTAAATCTGAGCATTCTTTGCTGGAGTTTAGCACTGACATCATTTTTAGAGTGCAAGAGTCAGTATCTCACAGAAAAAGGTGCTTTCTAAATTTTTATATACTAGTATGGCATTTTCAAATGGGTTAATAACAAGTTACTTCTGGCAGGACCTTCACCATAAGCTTTCTCTATGTTTCTGATTGCACAGCTCTATTAATCAATTTTACACCACTAATGTTCCTGGTCTACTACCCAAATTTGCCCTCAAGAGTTTCTGTGATCTGCTGTAAGCCTGATAGTATATTTTTTAAATTAGTTTGCCTTAGAGGGAAAAGATTAAGGCCCTCTAGACCCTTGACTACCTGCTTTTAGGTCTTTGCCAGAAGATGTATCTCTTTTATCTCTCTTGCAGAGAAAATTTCTCTCATTTTGTGGCACTGGAGGTAATACTTCAAAGCCACCCACTACAAATTGAAGGACAGAAACCTGAATATCATTAGCTCATGGAAACCATGTTATTGGCTCCAGGGGGGAGAACAAATTCTGATACGATCACGGGTGCAGCTTTTCTTTGCACTAAATCTGGGTTTGCCTCAGAGAATGTTTTTTAGTTACTTCCACTGCTATTACTTTTGGCATAATGTGCAACAGGTTTCATCTCCCAGAATGCTCAGTGCTTTATCTCTGCCTTGAATTTTCAGTTTGCATGGAGATGCAAAATACAAATGATCACAGATATTTTCTATGGTCAATATATTAGAGAGAGCATACAATGTATTGTGGTGCTTTCTGGAACAGGTTTTCTCCTGCAGGATAACTCCACTATTTTAAAGAAACATTTCACTGAAGTCACATTAGCATAAAGAGATGCAAAGGAGAAGTGAGCATCTGACTGTATTTGTGCATAAAGAACCTCATTGTCTCTTTCTCCTGCAGCTTAATACCTAAGTTCTCTGCAGAACAGCAAGTATTTGTAATACTTTTCATTGTACTGCTCTGGGATGTTGGTTTTTTTTCATAGAGTTCTGCTAAAATTCTCTGCTGCAGTCCTATTCATGTAAATCTCCATATGGACACTTCAGAGAAAACAATTTGTTACACAAAAAAGAAAACAAAGCAAAAGCACAGACCAAGGACTGTTTTGTCTGTCCCCGTGACTTGAAACACAGAAAAGTTTATCTCAAATATGAAGTCAAAACCACATCTATAGTCTTAATTAAGCAACTATACCAGTCTGTTAACAAATTTACCAATTGTGGAAGCTGCAAACATACAATGTGGAAATAAATAAAATGCATTTTAAACTATATTTACAACTACCACAGAGTAAGAAAAGAACATAGTTTTTGAAGGTTGATACATAGTTCTGTTCTATTCATTTTAGATTTCTATATATTTCTGGTTCAATTTTTTTAAGATGGGAATTTACCCTTTGTTAATGACATCAGAATTTCATCAGAATTTCATCAGAATTTCATCCCTTCCGCAGGGATGCCACTTATTTCCAGCAAATCTATTGGAAAGCTGGCCCATCATGACTTAAAAAACTCAAGTAACAAGCAAGACTCTATCCTGGCAATGGACAGCATATGAGGTACACCCATTACATGCCCCCAGATTGTCAAGTAGGGAGACAGCACCCTGCAGTCATTAGTGGGAATATTATCAGTATTGCCCTGCTTACAGTTTGGGACCCTGAGAAAGTGAGGCCAAAATTCTGTCTGATGCAGGTCAGGCAGCCCCTTCTTTCTGTAGTTGTTCTGTAGTTCTGTAGTCTTTCTTCATGATCTGTCATGAAAAAATGCTCAGCTTGCAAGAATTAATATCATTAAATATTAACCCAAATCACTTAATGAAGCTTTCAAAATAAGAGATTACCATATATATAAAATATGTATTATTATTATTATTATTATTATTATTATTATTATTATTATTATTATTATTATTATTATTATTATTATTATATTCCAGAATTCATCCATAAATTTATTATTCCACATTATATTTATTATTTCCCAGGAACAAAACAGGATTTATTTCATAATTTTTGCTGCACAAAACACTGGTTAGATATCAGAAAGCCTTTGGGAATTTTTTTTTCTCAAAACTGTCCTGTGCCAGACTGGATGAGACAGCTGAAGGAAGAAAACTTTATTCTGCTCCCGGTATGCCACAGTTACCCAAGAGTATTGCAAGAGTGACCCAAAGCCTTCACTTCTGGGTTTGCCTTAGGGGTAGCTGAGAGGCATTTCAGGAGGAGATTGCAGCCAAAATAGTTTTATTCAGGGCTATTGTAGACCAGGAAAAAAGTAAGCTTATAAATTAAACCAGAACACTTTACCTACTGATCTGTTTACATTTAAACTATTTCTGTTCATGAGCCACTGTCAAGAGAAGTTACATCCTTCTACTTCTGATGTTTAGATTGTATTTTCACTACAAATTTGACTCTAAAGCTTATGTTTAGTATCAAAAGCTTAAAAAGAAATCAATAGGTTCAAGAACATATAAGATTAGATGAAGCAGAAAAATGCTCTCAGGCTTAAAACTTATTATTTATTCTCAGATAATACCTTTTTTCTTTCACAGGTTTGCCTTATATATATACAAAATAGCTATTGCTCTTCAATATTTTTCTAATCCTATACTTCTTTGTTGGCATACAGCTTTTTTATCCAGAATTAGATGAGGGTTTCTGGCATGCAGTTGCAAGGTAAGTAGAATTGTAGATGCAGATTTGTTGACTGAGACCACAGACTCACTTAGATCAGTGATGAAAGTACAGCACAGCTCCACAGAAAAGTTTTGTCAATGAAAGTTCAGATGCAAGGTTTTAGACTTGGGAAAGGATTCCAAAAGCTCTTTGAATGGTAGGCTGGACCAGCATAGGAAAGCTGGCCTGAGCTTTTGATATTCACCACTGATATATGAGTGTTTGGGAGCAGTATTCATTCGCAAATATTTATTAGTCAGGATTGAGTCATTCACTGCCTTACATGAGCCTAACAAATGTATATGATGAATAGGAGTTGTCTACCTTTTGCTTCTCAGGGAATAGAAACCACAGCCTATTGTCTTCTCATTAATATCCCTATATTGCATGCTTACAAAATAAAGAAAAGCTCATAAGCAAATGCCCAGCCTACTTCCAAGCTCTTTTAGCAATCTCTCCCAAACACATCTCTACATGCTTTTCTGCCCAGAGCTGCTAGAACCTGACCAGGAATTTCCCTAGAGAAACACAAAGCTCCGTACTCTGCTTTTTAAGCTCTTTGTGCTCACTCAAACCTGTCTCAAATATCAACAGCATTTACAGAGCTATCAGGAAAACAGCTGGGGCTGGGGCCAGCACCATGCCATGCACGTGTCCCTCACTCTGCAGGATGAGGGTGCACCCTTTGCCAGCCAGCACTGGCTCAAGAGCACTTTGATTCTCCTTTACAAGCTCCCTGTCTCCAGCTCAACTACTCAGTTCCCCTCCTCGCTGTGGAGTAGAAAGGAAGGAGAAAAACTGTTTGCCCTTTTTCTCTCTTCATTACAGTCATGGTTAACTGTTGTTTCTGTGTCATCTGTGGTGCTCCAATGATGTACCAGGTTTTGAGGTGCAGAGGTTGCAGCAGGACAGTGTATTGAAGACACGATGAGCAAAGCTCCTTCTCACTGTTCTCCCTGTGCCCACCAAGGGAGGGCCAGGGAGAGACACCACTGTGTCTTTTTCTTTCCTTCCCAAAAGCTGAGTACTGGTGGGAGAAACAGGAGAGGGAGGGAAGATGAAATGGAAAGAGGGGAGGAGAGAGCTAAATGGCAAGAGATAAAATATGGAAGAGGAAGAAGGGCCTTGCATAACCTTAAGACTTGGTGCAGCCTAGTCACACTTTTTTTAGTTGCAAGCTTTAACAGCTTGCTAGACCATTCAGAAAATGCTTCCACAAGAAAGGGATTTAAACTTCCAAAAAATCTCTTATTTTTACTGTTGTTATACCCTGATGATTTCCAGGATTTCTGGAATCCAGTTTCCATGGGAGACATAGAATACCATATAAAAAATTATTAAAACAAAAAGCATGTGTAAGAAATTAATAAAACACTTGCTGTTTTGCCTCTTGCTTCCTTTGATAAAGGAGGCCATTAGCATCTTTCAGCTGAACAGCTTCCACCCAGTTCCTGTGTCTGAGAGCACACATCAGAAAAGTGTCCACATGAAACTGATATATTCCTCAAAACTCCCAAAGCACGCACAGTGCACCATTGGCTGGTACTTCAGGCCTCCAAGACTGCAGAGTGAAAGTTAATTTTATATAGTGAACAGTAAACACACAATGCAATACTCTGTTATTTAATTACATGGAAAAGTCCTTTTTTGAAAAGAGAAGTCTACTTATTTCCCATGCATAAAACCCTACATCAAGAAAGTCATGAATTATGGATTAGAAATGGCACCTTTAAAATACTTCAATGCTTATAATTTAAGGACCTGTAACCCACAGCAAGCCACTAACATGCAGAAAAAAATGCTTATACATCAACACTTGTATGGCACAGCCTCTCAAAATCAACCTCTGTCCTTCCTTGACAACATGCTGAATTGTCTTTCCTATTCCAGCCCCCTCCCATCTTTCTTGTTTTCAATTATGGGTTAAAACATTGAAGAACGTTTCATATCTCTTGATCCAGAGCTTTAAGCTTAAAGACAGTGAAGCAGAAGGGAATAAGGGAGTGGGAAGCCCCAGCGAGGGCAGATCATCTTCTGTAGTCTGTGAGTTCTGTGAAGAAAAAAGCAAAGATGGAGCCCAAGCACACCATGGCGTGCTCTCCCTGTTTACTCTAGAATATCCCCAATTTACTGACAGCACAAAGCAGTACCGTATTGTTTATAATGTCATTCCTCAAGAATGTAATGTCCCACCCTCTCCCACTCTCAGCTTTAAACTTGTTTGATGAACACAGTTTTCCAGTAAAGACAACATGATATTTGGCCAGAGTGGTGGAATAAGAAACATGATTCTTTTCATGTTGGACACTTGAGTAATATTTCTCAACATCCAAAGCTGGGTTTATGCGGGATTACAGCAATCCTTTTATTATTCATGAAAGATGACAGCATGCCGTGTTATAATGTTTAGGTTAGTCATCATGCAATTTACAATAGCTTATGTGGAGGGAAATATGAAATTTTAGTTAGTAAAATGAAGTCTTTAATTAGTTTCATCTGTCCAACATTTGCTCTTTTTTTTTTCTCTTTAATTCAAGCAGTGAATATCTTCCGAAAGATTCACAGAGCAGAGACTTGTCTTACAGCAACAGCTAAGAAAAGTGCTTATTAATGCCCTGAGCCTGCCACGCATGACACAGCCAGGTTTGTCACGCTGTGGAATCTCAGATCTGTGTGAGAAAAACAGATTACACGCCACCCTTTGTAGCTCCTCCAGGCCTGTGAAGGCTTGCATGTCCTAGGCTGGAGAACAGCATTCCTCCAGTGGAACAAGGAAGGAGACAACCCTCAGCTCACCACCATCACCTCCTCATGTAGGAATTGCTACTCCCTCCACCAGAGCAGGAGGGACATAGAGACATCCTTCCAGGGAGAGGTGAGGAAAAAGCAGAGAAAACCACACATGAGACCTGTTGAGATTAACTTTTCCAAAAAGTCTCCATCCAACCCTCTGGGTGCTATCAGTAATGTTAAAGTAGATGATCTTCTAAAGGCAGTGATATGAGGCATGGACAGGCTTTATTGCAGCACAGCCATAAATAATTAAAAACAATGTAATAAATGAACCTGTCAAAACCAGCTGGCATAAAGTTAGACTGACTAATCTGATCTGACTGCCAAAATCAGCACACAAGAAAATCTCCATCTGTGAGCTGAGGGCCCAAAGTGCTCAGGGGGCCTGTTGTGCATGCCTGTCTCAGCCACCCAGAGCAAGGATGCTGCTCAGAGGTGCCCTGTGAGGGCAGGTGAGTGTCCCATCGGACAGGGGAGTGTGAAGGACAGTACTTAATTGCTACTGCACGTCACCATGTGTCACACACACAGCCTAGCACTGGATTTTTATTCTTTTTCCTTTTGAAATAGGATAAAACACTTCAGGGAAAACTGACCCTCCAGTAAAACTTTTTCTTGCATGTACACACAACACTTTTTACCTACATGAACTGTTTTAATAAAGTGTCTCTGGTTGTCTAAAGATTTACTCAGAGTCAAGAAGTTAAAACTACACCCTTAACAGCGAGGCTTGAGCATTTTTAAAATTTGACTGTTCTCCTCTTTTTATTGTGCTAAAAAAAATTAGTAAAAAGGAAATTAATCTGCAGCTGACCAAAACACACTTCAAAACACATGCGTCATAAAAAACTGGCATTTTTGGAAGATGACTGTTGGCCACACATTGGTGATGTTATTGGAGTTTTTCCTTTAAGGTCAGACATTTAATCTAAGTACTATTAACACTTAAATAATTTGCCAATTTTTTTCCCTTACTAAGCTTCTTTTTAAGATGGTTATTTGGTTTGTTTCCTTTGAAACTCTGTTTCCTGTGTGATTTTTAATGAAATTTCAATAACAATATCCCTTTAAAATGTCAAATACATTTTTGGGAAACGAAAAATATTTTGGAACAGAAACCTCACAATTCCAAATCAGCCTCAACACTTTCTATGCTGCATTCTCTTATTTATGGCTGACTGTCCATTTCATTGAAGCTAAACAATCAGACAGTAAGATACTTTTGCTTTGTCTGCACACATATATACATATAAAAACATATACAAATGCACACATGTGTATACTACTTGTCCAAGGCCAATTTGGATAAACAAAAAGAAATCCCTGAAAATGGAGATCTCTGGTGGAATAACTCTGTAGCTACAATAGGCATCAATGTTACCAGGAGTTTGCTTTCTCCATCTAATTGCAATTAACATCCTAGCAGGGCCTAGAGATTTTGTTGTAATTGCAATTTATTAGACTGAGGCAATGATTTCTTGATAGTCTCTCCCTTCTGTTAGGGGAAACATACTCACTTTTTTAGTATTTATGTATTTATTTATTTGCAGTTGGATGTATTTTTGAGAGGATCCTCCACCCCATTACGAGACCAGAGCTAAAGCTGATGAAAAGCACTTCAATGTTTGAATTTTTTTTCTTGACACACAACCTTGTCTGCATCTCTCTTTTACATTAGAGCAACTAAAAGAAAGGGGACATTATCCTTGCACATACTGATACGACATAAGTATTTTGAAGTTACTCGCGTAGATAAGAAAAAATGTTCCTGTTTCTGCCTCTCTTTATACATCAGGGTTGCAGAACAGCGGCCTCATTTAGCTATTGTCAGGCATGATGCATAAAAAAATGCGTATGCTCTGAGCAGGGCTTTTGCTTGAGTGACGTTGGAGCAAGAGCCTGGCACATTGGGTGTGGGTGCAGAGGAGGAAGCTGTGACACTCTCCATCACCTGTGAAAAATGCGTATTTTATGATTGGCTTTTCGCAAATATGAAAATAGATATTATATGTGTTGTGATAGAAAGTAATGCTGTAATAATTCTCTTGCGTAGTGTGTTAAATATAGTTTTAGGTTATAAAAATTGTTAAAATAGAAACTATGCTATGTAAGATACTTTTTTCTAAAAAAGGGACTCACAGAGAGATAGCAGCCACAGGACACTTAAATCTTTCAGAGAAAAAGAATTTATTGCCCTCTTACCAGAAGAAACAAACTTCTTCCCGCCTCGAAGGCGCTGTCAGGATTCAGACGAAGAAGCTGACGATGACCAGACAGAATCCTGTATTTGAATGGAATTTAGGTATCATGTATGAGGTGTATGAATATGCAACAGGTTATTGTTTTTAAGGGTTAATCCTTTGTTAACGTGTGTCCTTTTTCGGGCTTATGCTGCCCAGAAAAAGGTACCCGGACGTCCGTAACTCTTTGTTTCTATTGTCTCATATTGCCCTAATTCAAACTGTCCAAATTATTATTACTCTAATTGTATTACTATTTTTATAACCATTTTATTACTATTAAACTTTTAAAATTTTAAAAACAAGTGATTGGCGTTCTTCACATCACCCAACGCGCTTCAAAGACCTTCGCACTTGCCGTCTGACCTTGGCCGCGGGACGTGCGGTGCCAAAAGAGCCCCAGCTGTGGCTGTAGCAGGTCGTGGCGCAGGTGCCAGCCCCACAATTCCCGCTTTGTCCCGCTGTGTCCCGGCGGTGATGCCCGCCGGGCTGCGCTGTGTGCCGCAGGGCGCGCCTGCCCGCGCTCACAGGCTCGGCAGTGAATCCGTGCCGGCTCACACGGATCCAAGGGCTGGCACCCAGCGCCTCCCTGCCCGCCCGTGCTCCATATCAGTCTTCCTGCAGGAGCGGCAGCGCCGGGGCAGACGGCGGCACATTTTTGCGCCGGGTACCTGCCTTAGTGGAGGCCTTTTCCTTGGAATGGCAGCCCGCAGGCAGCTGGCCAGAGTGGCCAGGGAGCTCTGGGGGCTCGGTGGGGAAGTCTGGGAGGAAGGCAGCCCCGTGCGGAGAATGGCAGGAAAGGCGCCCCGCTTCCCGGCGGCTCCGTGTGCCGGGAGGCGCCGGGAGCCCGCCCGCCCCGCAGGCGCGTCCCGGGATTTCCGAGCCGCGGCCGCAGCTCCTGCTAACAGCCAAATATTTCACTCCAGAGACATACTACACTTCCTGATATAGGATGCACTTGCATGTCTCCTGGTGACCTTAAACACTAATAAAGGAGTCATAATACGACCTAGACAGGCCTTGAGAGGCAGCCGGCGCACGGGTGGCTGAAAGGGAGGCTCGAGGGGTGGGAGCGCTTGTCTGCTCTTTGTTCGGCAGCTTTCGTGTCGTGTTCCTTCCCTTTTGATTATGCAGAGGAAGGGATTTTAAAATACATTGTGTTGCCCTTTTGCCAACAGCAGAAATTAATCCAATGTGCTGGGAGAGAAAAAGCTCCATGTGCTGATGGCTGGGGCTCTCCAGCATCTCCCGGCAGCTCGCATCTGACCGAGGAGCCCTCTCGGCTCTTCCTCCCCACATCTGTGGCCCACCAAGGAAAAAGGCAACACGGTGCAAACACTGATCCTCCTGCGGATCCCACTCACTTATTTATAATGTGATAATAATCACTAACTTATTTATATCCACTGCCTGGGCAGGCAAGAAGCTTCTGTGCCTATGTATTGTGGAGATTTTAAGGCTGCCCATCAGTTGTAAACTCAGAGAGACATCCAGCTCCTACCCAAATCACAGGCTGAAGAATGGTGAGGTTCTCAATGATGTTGGGCCAGAATTTCTTCTGCTGACCACAGACTTGCTTGCACTCAAAAGAGTGGAGGACTTTGCCCCTCAGTGTAGGGAAATATAGAGGCTGTTACGTGCTGCCTCCTGCCACATGTGGAGTTTTGTACTGCCTTGGCCCTACAGCTCAGCAAAAATAAGCAGAGAGAGGTTAATTTTGAACCATGCTGGCAATCCAGCTATCAACCATAAAATGTGCTCAGACTTGCTAAGTAATGAGTGAATGATGACTTTGTTACAGGCAAAATGGTACAGTGTCACAGTGTTAGAGATCAAACGCAAGCGGGGGAGAAACCAGAGACCACCAGGATAAGTGGCAGACTTTCTCATCAGCACAGAAAACTATTTTACTCTTTTAATAGCTCTGAAAATACTCTATTTGACCATGGACCTATGTTATTTAGATCTGTTTATTTGTAAAAGGAAGGATAACAGTCTTCAACTCCATATTACATAAGATCAGCTGACATTTGCTATGATATCATAGACCAACAAAATGAAATAACTCGCAGAGAAAATATTGACTTTCTTTGTCTGAATTTAAGCCAGCAGACAGAAGAGAGATGAATATAAAATAAGGAAAAATATTACAGCAGTCATATCCAAACTAAATTTAGATACAAGTGAGGCATGTCCTAATTTAGGAAAGCGCAAGAAAATATCTTGAGCATTATTATCTCTAATATAAAAGCTTTAAGTTGCAGAAAACAATCCTCAATAATACCATCCTCCAATACTTTCACAGAATTCCCACTGATTTTGGCAGGAGCTACACACACATTTTGGAGGGTGGCCTTCAGCTTCATGGAGAAATAGGAGGCTGAACCTGTGCACATGGCAATTCTTAATGGTAATTTTCACTACACAGGCCAGCAGCTCAAAACTTTGTCTGCTCTCAGCTAAGACACTAATCAAATAACCTCACATCTGACATGCCCTTAGAGTATCAGTCTGCCTTCAAGACTCTTTCCCAGGATCTGACTGACAAGGGCAATTAATCAGGGCTGGGTCCACTGCAGCCAACAATGTGACGTCAGTGCAAAGCTGGTGAGAAGTCCACACCAGAGCTCTTTTTTTGCATCAACTTTGTTCTTAACATAGTGCTGTTGCGCACTTACACCTCATTTTTTAAAAATAAATACACATTTTTGAAGCTTCTGGTAGAATACATTTCTCAACTTGACTCAATTCAGTAAACTTTAACAGAAATTTTTACAAAATCCTATTCAGTCACATTCCACTTTTTGCGAAGAGGAAAGAAGCAATCATGACTGTCTGAATGTTTCTGTCATAGAGATTTTTCTAATTCTTCTGTACATTAAGAACAGTCTCCTGCATACATTTTCTAGGATCGGATATGCTCACTTGTTTTTTTTTTTAATTCACCATCATGTGTCTAGAAAATATTCTCCTGAATTTCTCCAAATTCTTCAGTTTTAATCCAAAGCATCTAAAAAACAACTCTGTTTCCCCCTGAGTACTAGGCTTGGAGGGAATAAAATGCTGTCTCCTGTGTGCTCTAGGGTATTAGGATGGCAGAAGCTTTAAATGTCAATCTTTCTTTAATATTTGTAGGAATTGATTCATTACACTAGACCCTCACTACTGAGTTTACACTTCTGTTCATAAATCACTCTAGGTAAAAAACTGTATTGAGGACCTCATCCATTCAGCATCTGGCCTTTATGTAGCAAAATCAGATTTAGAAGACTTCGGAGACCTTGCCACTTCTTATAGAATTCTGGTCTTTTGCATTGTTTCTGTCTTCTTAAAGTGCCTTATTAAGCAATATTTCTATCTCCCGTTACCCCTTTCTAGTTCAATGCAAGCAGGATTGTTAGCATCCCCCTGCAATGCTCCAGGCCTCTCCACCTCTTTCCTTGTTCCTCTTGGCCTTTTGTCTGCTGTTTCTGTCAAGTGTTTCTGCACAGCATTTCAGCTTCTTTAAAGGCAACCCTATTGGTGCCTCAGCTGATCTCAATTTGTACGTTACACAAGAAAGAAAAAAAAATAAAACCAGTCTGAAATACCATTTGCTTTTTACTGCATAAAATACACCATAAGTTCACCTCATGCCATGTGCGTGCTCCTGTTCTCCGCATCAGTTTTTCCATGGAAACTTGCACCAGCGTCATCCAGGGCAGGAACTCCCCACACTTGGGCCTGTCCTTCTTCGTGAGAGGAGGGCACTGCTGGGAAGGTGAGTGTGACTGACACACAAAGGGCCCCAGGCTCTTTGGCACATGTGTTTCTCAAGCTCCAGTTGTGAGCTGACATGTTTACATTGCAAACCACTCACAGACTGCAGTGGGTGCAAACAGGCATCTTCAATTATTCCTGTGGCCTCTTCCCCATAAATAAAATATTAAGAAAAAAAGAAAACTGTCTGCTAGCCTGTTTACTGCCAGAATTTTTCCCGTCTCGTGGTGCTCGAGCGGAGTGACTGGGACAAGCTCCTTGGCTGTTGTGGAAACAAGAAATTGTGACAAATGAGCCCAGACAATCGCCAGGTGAAGGGCACCGTGACGATGGGCTGGCCCTGCAGCAAGGCAGGGGTCAGGGCCCTGGCTGACATGCAGGCACACTTCAGCACGTCCTCCCAGACCTGCTGTCCCCCCACAGCAGGGAGCTGCTGGCCACATCAGCCCTGCTTGTCCTGGGGGTGGAAACAGCCCCCCTCTGCTGAAAGGGGGCCACAGAGTCACATAACAGTTTAACCCAGGGGGCATCTCTGTCACATCCAGCTCCTGTGTGCCTCAGAGGACTCCAAATCAATGGCAAGGGAGCTTCTTTTGGGCCATAATGCATGTTCATGAGTTCAGTCAGACTTTTTTCCAACATGGTAACATGGCACAAACAAAATCACAGATATAATGCTCCATGTGAATCTCGTGCAGAAGTAGAAATAGCTTTGGTCTTGGTATATTTCTAGGGGCATTCTTTTCTCCTAAAGACCCTGTTTGAGTTATAATCTAAACACCATTTTTCAAAGAGACCTTAGGGCCTGCCTCCCTCTAGCTCTTGGTCAGGCTAACAGATTCTCCAAGCTGGCAATTGGATCACTTCACATGTGGAGGGGCTTTGCATGTCTCGGTCCATGGATATCCCTCCTGCTTGGCATACAGCAATGGGGACTGGAACACAAGGTCAGGGGTACTGCATGCCTGAGTCCTATGTCACTGCCTGGCACACAGGAGAAAAAGGAGCTTCAGTTCATGCTGGGCACATTAGCAAAGAGTGCAGGGACCAGTTTTCTGCCAGTAATCTTTAAATTTTGATCTTTTATAACTAATGCAAAAGAAACCTATAAATAAATTCATTAATCAAAACAAAGAAAATCTGCACATTTTGGAAGACCAGTCTCCAGCAACAATCTGTGAACAGTTTGTTTCAGCAATGCTTGGTTTTCTTTTCCACAATTTCCTAGGAGTCATATTTATCCTGCCTTCAAGGACTGGTGCCCCTGCTTAATCAGATTTATAATAAGCCTAATATTTAGGTTCTCAAGAACAATTTGAGATTTCCTTCCAGTGAACATTAGAAAATGATACTGTGATTAGCCATGATATCTCTCTGACTTGGACTGTTAAACAAAACAAGCAGTTGGCACAACTGTTTGATTTGGGAAGAAAGAGAAGCAAGAGTAATGACAGCCAGTTTCCAGGTTTTTAATAAAGGAAATGTTTTTGATACAGAAGTCCCATCCCAGCTGTATTTAAGTTCACATCCAAAGTTACACAAGTTGTTTTTTAAACATGGAAAAGTTCAGAAAAGCTGATTAAAATAATTTCTTACAGCCTTCTATTCACCTTTTTCTTTATGCAGCCCCTGAAAGTTAAAAGAGTTATGACATGTAAGATAACCAAAGGGTCAATCCTGCCCAAAAATATATTAGTCACCTAAGACAAGAACAGTTTTTTGCCCAGCTTTGCCTTTGGACCATAAGGATTTTGTTAGCATAAAAAAAGACATTATTTTTCAGAGAAATATGATGTCAGTAGAGCTCTTGAAGAATAAACAAAATCTTTTCCTTCATTGTGTATTACAATCTTAGAAAAATAGTGAACTGACTTTCTTCTCACACTTTTTACCATGACTGATGCACAAGGCAGAAAAAAAGCTTCTCAATAGATTATGAAATATCAAACTGAATCTAAAAAACTTGGAAAAAAGTTTTAGATTTAACCACTGTGACCCTGAGACAAATGGCAGACCAGAACTCTGCAACTTTACATTTTTGTTTTCCATGATTCAGTCTAATCCCTTCCACAAGCAGAAGACTATACAAGGCATTGACTAGAGAGCTGTTTCTTTTTCTTCAAATTTCAAAGTGCTTTTTTCCCTGGTCTTAAAATGTCTTAAAAGTAAACATCTGTCTTTCATCTGCTGGATGGCAATTTAAGAACATCAACCATTAACCCCCCAGGCCCCTCTGCAGATCTGAGGTCCCTCATAGCAAGAGATGCTTGGGGCTCCTGGTGGTCCTTGGCTGCAGAGTAACCCAGAGCATCTATATCTCTTTCTGTGAAGAAGAGAATACAGCATCAGGGATCCCTTTCTGCAATACAGCTGGAGCATATAAAAAAAGTAATAAAAAGCTCCTAAAACAGAACATCACTTACAGTAGATGTCTGTTCCTACTTGTGTTCCCAATAGTGTCTTCAAGATTGATCTGCTTTTTTTTTAAAAAAAAAAAAAAAAAGAAAAAGGAAGATTAGCACCTATTACAACTGAACAAAAATGTACTCTGTGGGATTTTCATGTCTAAAAACACAGTCTTTCTCTCTCCTCTTTAGGAGAGGACCCAAGTCTATCTACTGCTTTCTTCTGGAGCAGCTTTAAGAGTTCACCTCCTATCAAATACTTGTGCACATTCAAGGTGCAGGTACTTGACACTCTAGAATACATCTAATCTGTTAAATGGGAAGAAAATTCTTTGTTTGATATGTCACCTAATATATTTCAGGAAATATGAAATCAGATTAAGCCTGAAAGGCCATGTCTCACCCAGTGACTCCTAAGTGGCATTTCCCTGTGCTTGGGATAAGCACTGGATACCATTTCTTCATAGAACAAGCTGAGATTTATCCCATCCCAAACTGGCTACACCAGGACTTGGAACAGGCCTCATGAAATTTAAACTGTTGTGTGCCAGATGACTGCTTAGCCACTAGAGCAGTGCTACTCCATGCTGGCACTCCTCAGCCAGGACAGCAAGACCTCTTTGACCAGGGAGTAAAGAAAAAAGTGGTGGTGGCAGGACTGGAGGAGACCCAGGTGCTGTGACACACTGCTAGAACATTGTGTGTGATGCCCATTTAACACAAAGCATGAGTATTCAAGGGACTAATGCCTAAATATCATTCAGCCTATTCTGTTTTGTTTTATGGGGATTACAGTGCCTTGCATTTTACCACAGCCTCCAAGCAGTGTGTTTCCAGTGGTCCACAAGGCAGCCTACCACTAGACCTGTTTTTAAAAAATGGGATTTCACAAGTCAGCTAGGCACTTTTGAAAATGTTACTCTCAGTCAGACTAAGCTCTTTGGGCTTCCCCCCAGAGGAGTTGCTGGGATGCCTGGGGCCTACCAGCACAGAAGCAGTTAATTCCTATGAAGACTCTGAGAAAAAAAAAAAAAAAAAAAAACCAGCCTAAGAACAGCCCTGTGTTGGGAGGAGAGCTGGAAAACGAGGCTGTTGCTGTTGTTTTCATTGTGTGCACTCTAATCAGAGAGAGTAAGAACAATAATGCATGTAATGCTGATTTTGGACCGTTTCCATGCAGCTTTTCCCAGGCTAGGCAGCCTTGGGAACCACTGATAGTGTGGCACACCAGGGGCACAGCCTCAATCACCAAGCACAGGGCAGGGCAGCCTTTTCTGCACATAAAATATGTGAGGGATGACAAGAATCTTCCCAGCATGGGAAGTGGCAATAACAAAAAAAAATATACAAGGGGCTGAAGCTGAGTGCAACATCCACTGCAGAGCATGCCTGCAGGCAACACTCAGATTTGAAAGGTAGACTGCTATTTTTCATTTCCTCCCCCGTTTTGTGCTTGTTTGTTTGTTTGTTTGTTTTCTCTTCTTTCATTAGATGCCCCCCTCCCCCTCTCAGCACCACTTTGAAGCCAAGATGAAAGAATTGCTGTGGCTGCTGGCACAGAGCACACACAGGGAGACTGACTGAAGTGTGCTTTAGTTTAAGATGGCATGGCTTTTTTTTTCCCCCCCAAGTAAGGGAGGGACAGGGGGAGGGGAGAAGAGGAGAAGAAAGTTATTCAGCTAAAAACAATATATTACACTTCATTGAAAAGCATATTGTACAGCTTGGATTGAAACATGGTCCTAATTTTTCAAAGCTTTGCTCTTCAAGGACAGAGGGTTTTGGGTAGCTAAGATGTGGCATCCTCCCAGAGAGCAACTGCCCATATTTTATTCATAAAACCTGCCACATCAGTGTATGATGAGAATTGACACAACAAGCTGTAGCTCCGTGACCTGTTTTGAATAAGTTGGTCAAATCAATGATGTTTGTCCCTTAGTAGCAGAAATTTATGTAGCCACTGAGGGGTGGAAAAAAGTCACTTGCTACCATTTTTGTTTCTAAAACAAAGAGACGCCTTTGAACAGTAACAATAAAAGGATCAACTTGTTTTCTTTTCTTTTCTCTGGCAATTGATTTCTTCTGACATCCACTTTGAAAAAAGAAAAGAAAGAAAAAAATTGGCAGAGGAAGGGATAGAATTTACAGACTTCTTTCTTGACACTGGAAGATTTGATTATCTGTGAGTGGCTGAAATATTCAGTTATTTGGGGAAATCCTGGTGTCAGTGACATCAGCAAGGGACTGTCAATGACTTCAGCATATCAACAAGTTCCAGTCCCACCAAGTTCATCATGTGCTGTCCAAGCCTACAAGGACAAGGCCCTTCCACCAACTCAGGCTTGTCCCAATGATGGAAAAGTTGTACAAAGACTCTGTAAAATCCAGGGAAAAGGGAAGGTCACCATGGATGGTTGCAATATTTTCTCCTGCCTTCAGCTCCCAGCCCTTGCCCCTATAAAAGTGTCATTCACCACCAGAATTTCGTGCTTGTTTAATATCTGTTAGTCACTGTTAAACTGCCAACAGCTAGCTAAATTCATACTAATGTTCTTTTAAATATGCAGCAGTCCTACCATTTACAATCATTATGGAATTAAACTGTAGAATTAAACTCTCAGGTCAAATACCTTAACATATATCTAAAACAGCATTAATTAGCATGTCCAAGGATTTTTTTGGAAGCCCTTGAAGAGAGCAATTACAGCAATTGGTGAATATCCTTTGAAGGGTGGATTGCATGCAGCTTAGCAAGTTAGAACTTCTGACTATTAATTTATTTTGAACTAATTCTGACCCTGCTTCTGTCTGCTAACTGCAAGCCAACTTTCAAAGGCCAAATATACTGGTGTACAAAGTAAGCCAAGTTTTCTGGAGAATAGAGAGCAGCAAGCCAGCTTCTCAGAGGGATGGGGCTGGTTCTGTATCAAAGATTAACAGAGAAAAAAAGAATCACAAAATAGGTGTTATCATGACCTGTTACACAGAAAACTAATTTTATAGCAATATGTTTTGTATATGGAACAATCCAGGGCCCGTGTTAGGAAACAGCACAGCCATTGAAAGAATTCCTTGTCACAGCAGTAACAGAGGGGACTTGTTACAAACTAAGCGGTTTCCAAGCAAGCAGCAAACAGGATTTTGTGACAGTGGCATCACAAGAGGATCATGAAGAGATCTTTAAACAACAGACAGACTATAGGACTTGAAAAGGTTTTCTGACTTGGCTCCAAGGAAGGACCAGTTATGCCCAAACTATTCCAGGCATGTTTATGGAATCTTGTCTTTAAGATCTCAAATGACGGAGATTCCTCAGTTTCCCCAGGTAACATAATTCAGTGTGTAGCTGACTGCACATTAAAAATCATTCCTAAGATCTACCCCAATCTCCTTTATTACTGTTTGGTATGCATGCATCACATTCTTCTGGAAGGCAAAATGCATTACTCTTTAGTATTTTCATTTGGGCTGCCCTTCTCCTTATCATGAATATGTCCAGTCAGGTCCATCTTCCCTCCTAATGGCTCCAGGATGGTGAGATTAAAGCTGGAATATGCTCCATTACTTGTAGCATTTTGCCTAGCCAAATTCTAATTGTAGGACTCCCTTTTGTGAGTGCTGTGATACACTTCCTATCACTATTGTTTTAAAAGCACCAGCCCTTTTAGAAGTGCAAGCAGGAGGGGGTTGGAAAAGGAAATGTCCAACATTTAAATCAATTGCAATAAGTGGGTACCAGAACATTGGGCAATGAACTTTGCATATCAGATAACCACATGGGTCTCTCTCAGTCTGAATTGACAGGTCAATAATAATGAAAAAAAGTAATTTTAACTGAAAAATAAAAATAATCAAATAGAACAATTCTGTATATGGTTATTCTCCTAGTACTACACAGAATCCAGCTACAAAGCAAAAATTGTGGAGTGAGGAAAAATCTAGGATCCATAGAGAGTTATTTTTCAATGTGGTGCTATTAACAATGTTATCCAAAATTCTCTCTTCTTAAATTGGCGGATTAGATGTTTCCTTGAGATAATTGCAAAGTAGTGACACAGGAAAGGCAGAGCAAATTTTAATTCTTACCTAGCATCCAAGAAATGCAACACTTATTTTAACAACCAGAAAGAAGATTCAGGTAAATTTTGGAGGGCTTCAGTAAAAGTATCTATTTGATGTTCCTCAGAGACAGAAATATTCAAATTGTTAGTGCTGTGAAAAAGAAATTGGACAGGCATGAGAAGAATGAAAGTATAAGAGATAGTGCTGAAAAAAAAAATCCAAAGGAGACACTAAACCCTTTATTTTAGGATTTAGATGGCTTTGAATATTGGTGGAAAGGAATAAAACTGAAGGGGGGGAACACAAACGTGTCTGCTTGTGTAAGGCAAGGTTTTTTCACCAAGTGTCTCCTGCTGACTGTGTTTTTTAAGGTAGAATATTGAACAGGATGAGCCACATACTGGTCTGAGAACTACCATGACCCTAAAAGGAAGAGATATTGGAAGAATTCTAAAATCAGCCTCAGGGTAACATCTTCTCCCTTTTCATCATCACATCTGGAACAAAAATATTTAGCAGGGCTGGTCACTGCTAATCTCATTCACTAACTTATTACCCTCTGAGCTTCAACACTTCAGCACTACATTTCTGGCTTTAGATTTTAATTACAGTACCCAACTCCCACTACAGCTGTGTGCTCCCCAACCATGAGATTTTCCTGGCCATGTCTCTGACTTCACAAGACTCTGTGTGCAGGATTCCTGAAAAAAAAAAGAACAGTATCCCTGCCTTTACCACTTCTAGTGTAAGCTGCTACACTGTCCCACAGTTACAGCAACCAAAATTTCCCTGAATCCTTGGGTTTTGTCTAGTTTATTTGGCCTAAAATGCCATTTGTTCTGTCAGTGAACTGTGAGCTACAATTAGTATCCTGCAAATGGTTTTTTGCCTCTGCTCAATCACCAAGTCAGGAACCAGACAAAGCCTGCACACTTGTTCTGTGGGGGTCACTTTTATTAATGAATACATGATTGAGTGTCCAACATGAAAATATCAGCATTTTTGCAAAATCAAGAATTTTTTCATTAAATAATTAAATATTTTCCATTAAATGACACTGAGATACCAGGTTGGTTTTTCAATGCTTACAAATGCCTTTGGCAGGCAGCAAGTCCCTGTGAGTTACTGACTCCTGAAGGATAGGGCAGAGCCTTTTTGAAAGGTTACAGAAGAATTCTGGTATTGGTTAACAAATTCATCCTCTCCTGTGTGTGAATGGTATAATCAAGGGAAAATGTGTCATGAAATATTTGAAAGAAAAAGAGTAGGTGTGTTTCAAAGCACCAATAAATCTCTACCTTTGCAGTCTCTCAGCAGATCACAGCAGGCAGATTAAGGTTTTGTGTCACTACTGGTGGGCTGTGTGTAACGGGCTTGAAAACTTACTACCCTGACATTAGTCCCAAACTAGGGCTTATTAGCCAGACCAAAAGCAGCTGTGTTGCCATGACCCACAGCTTTTAAGGAAACAAAACAATTAGTATAGTTATAAATAACTGCTTTTGAAGAGCATAAGTCATACATTTCTGGTTTTCTTTTGTGTCCCTTATAAACAAACTAGCCCTTAAAATAATTGTTTTAAGAGCAAAGACATATGAGATATATGACTGTGACAAGTAATAGCTTCTTACAAGAATTTGGGAGTTTGGGGCTTTTACACTCCTAGAGTAATAAAGATTGTAAGAGGTTTTTTTAAGGACTGTAATGACATCTGAGAGGAGAGCTTCAATTGCCATTGACATTTGAATAGCTCAGCCAATTATGTGCAGACATATTTCAAAGTGATGCTTGCACTATCTTCTGATTGTGCCAGGAGCAGAGAGAAGCTTGGAAAGCAGGGTAGCTCAGCCTCTGGCCTCCTGAAGCCACGGATTTTACCTCCAGCACAGCAGGAATGGCAGCAAGCAGGGGCAGGGAGCAATGTGGAACAGGTCAGAAGGAAGAAAAGGCAGTGCCACCAATTTGGTCCAGAGGTCAGGTCCTTGCTGTCTTTCCCAACTGCTTTCACTCACTGAAACTTTTCTCTTCTTGTACTTTTCTTGTGCTGTTTAGTTAGACCTGCTATGTCAGCTGGAGTGTTTATCTAAATGAAGGCTGTAATGCTTTCTGTCACACTGCTCTTCTTTGTCTGAAGCTCTCACTAAAATCACAGTGTTATTCTGGAGAAAGTAAGAGGTTTAATAAAGAGAAAAGGGCTTCTCTTGCCCCTGAGTCACAACAAAGGTGTCGTAGAGGTGGAAATGCTGTTCTTTCCAGCAGCAAGAACAGCAAGGATACTGAAAGGTTTCTTGAAACTGGCATCAAAGATTTCCCTACATGTGCCCCAGCATTACTGAGAGGGGTACTGAGTAACACAAGATTTCTAGATGATGGAAAATTTTCTTTTGGCTCTTTGGGCTTGTTGACTGTGGGAATGAGAGACTCCCAAGCAGGTACTAAAAGACTGCCACAGTACTTTCCAATGTGACCTTGTAACAAAACTTTGGGCCTCACCTTACCTGTAGATGAAGCTACTGCTGTGGAAGAGCCCCAGCCATAATCCAAGAATGGAATATCGATCACATTTTTCTTTTTTCACAGGGCAGCAGCTACAGATTCCAGCATGGTATAAGGCAGGGATATTTTTTTGGGTTCCAGAAGGTGATTAATCCAAAGTGCAAGGCAAAATGCATAACATTCTTGCTGCTTGAAAGCCACCAGGGCAGAGATGTTAATTTTAACAATCTGTCACAGATGTTAGAGATTGCTAAACTAGGGACTTAGCTATGAAGTCTATTTTTCAGTTTACAGAAATAATTTAGTTATCTGGTCAAGCACTAATCAGCCTACTGCTCCTCTCCTCAGGAAAAATGCATAACAGGGGTGTAGCCTTGAATGTGGGGAGACCAAACTGAAAATTATAACCATTTGCAGCTCTGTCAGAGATTTCTGCTCTGAATTTGAACAGAGTATTTGGATGTGTGTCAGAATGACAGGATGGTGAATATCTCAGCCCTCCAACCCAAGGCTGGTCAGTGACAGAAACATTTTGGGCCCAACACACTTGGCTCAAACATGGGTTTCCCACTAGCTGCACATTCCCGTTTCAAGGCAGCTGCTAAACCCCTTGCAGCCATGGCTGGCAACCCTGGGAGGACTCAGCCAGGCTGGAGCCCTCTCTGCAAGGCTAGAGGTGCCTTCTTCTGCTCAAGGGGCTATTGGGATGATCCCAGGCTGCTGTTAAACTGATCAGCCTCCATGGCCTTTCACGTGGTTCTACAGCAGCACAGGCAGCAGCATGGTGGGCTGCTCTGCTTGGACCATGTAATCTGTCCCTCCTATGCTCTTCCCCACATTCTTACATGGAAGCAGCAATGACAGCAGGGACAGTGACAGATCCTGCTTGGCTCACTGTCAGTCTGAGAGCAGACAAAGCTTGTTTACTTTTATTACACCCTTTTGCCGTAGTAGGCCATGGAACACACAGATGAGGAGTGGAAATTTTCATCCTGAAACTATAAAGGCTATTGCCTTGCATAAGAGAACTCTGTTACTGCCTTTGCCTTCAGTTTGGACAGTCTCAACAGCAGGGGGGCATTCTCCTGTGCTGATATGCAGGTGTGTGCTTAACTCTGTCTCCCTGGCATTCTTTTTGTAAGCAAGAGAAATGGTGTAGCAGAGACTGGGGCTCAAAGGAGAAGAGGTTTTCTGATTCAGTGTCTCTGTGTCTGCCTTTGTCTGTTATCACACAGAGACTGAGTTACAGCAGTGCAAAGGAGGCTGTGAGAACATCTCCATCCCCTGGCCATGGAAACAGAGAGGCCTCTGCAACCAGAGCTACAGTAGTAGAAGGTAAAGCTTGCCTTTACAAGCTCAGACAGGCTCTGCAGCAGCTCTCATACATGACATGCCATGCCATTAGTCCTGGCCTTCTTGCCTTCATGACACTACCCCAGGAGACCAAAATTTTGTCTTTTCTTCCTAATCTGGTTTCTCACATATCACTTCTTTCTGTGTCATGGGTTCAAGTGGCTCTCAGTTTGCTGGTGTCTATGTTAAAATATATTAAAGCAGTCTGCTTTTCAAGGAGGAGGTTTTACTGAGGCCTGTCACTAGTGGTGTTTCTTAAGGTTCAATACTGGGCCCAGTATTGTTTAATTTATTCATCAATGGCTTGGATGAAGGGGCAGATGCCTCCTCAGCAAGTTTGCTGATGACACTAAGTTGGGAGGAGTGGCCAATGGGGCTATGCAGCCCTTCAGAAGGACCACAACTGGTCAGAGAGATGAGCAGAGAGGAGATGCCTGAAATTCAACAAAGGTAAATGCAGGGTCCTGCACTCTAGGATGAATAATCCTGGGCACCTGTAGAGGCTGGGGGCTGATCTGCTGGAAAACAACTCTGCAGAGAAGGATCTGGGGGTCTTGGGGGACAGCAATTATCTGTGAGTCAGCAGTGTGCCCTTGAGGCCAAGAAGGTGGTGATATCCTGGCATGCACTAAAAGAGCATTCCCAGCAGGTGGAGGGATGTGATCCTGCCCCACTAATCAGCCCTGGAACAGGTTGCCCAGAGAGGTTGTGGAGTCTCCCTCACTGGAGATATCCAAAAACTGTCTGGATGCAATCCTGTGCCATGAGCTCTAGCATGAGTGTGCTTGAGCAGGGAGGTTGCAGCAGGTGACCCACTGTGGTCCCATTCAACCTGACCCATTCTGTGATTCTGTGATTTGCAGACTAAATACATTAATTGCCTTTACATTCGTACTCAGTGTGTCAGGAGACCATAAAAGCCAGGCTGATGGCTAGTCTGGAAAAAGAGTGTATTTCAAACTCATAGGACCACTTCAGCAGAGTGTAAACAGCCTAAATTTCATTATGGTCACAACCTCAGAGGCATATCTTCTGGATTCTACAATGGTCATGTAGCCAAGACAGAATATGAGCCTGGGGGCTGTAGGTTCAGCAGCACTCTGGCCACCAGTGCTGAGAGTAGAGAAAGACTGTATCTGGTCCAGCCTTGGTGGTGCCTTGTGCTGGGTAAGTAGTCCCAGAACATGGTGAGTTTTTAGGGTTAGACTGAAGAATACTGCAAGAGTTTTGGTAACTGGTAGTTCTACAATCAAAAAACTATTAATTCACAATGTTTTACATGGCAGTCCTATTAAAAAAAAAAAAAAAACAGAAAACAACCAAGTATCAAACTAACAAAAAGACACAGTACTATGAAAACACAAACCACTTAGAAAGACGCTGTTTTGGTTTTTTTTTTCAGTTCCCTTGTGATGAAAGATCTGTCAGTTTGCAACCTGGCATAATTTGCCTCTTGGCAGCACTTACCCCTCTCACTTAGCTGCTCTGAATTCCTCCTACTTATTCAATGTATGTGTTCTTCCTTGGGTTTGTCATGGAGTCTTCACCATCTGCACCACGTCAGCAGCACTACAACCTTACAAACTAGAGAAAAGGCCTTTCTCCCAGCCCATAACTTCCTCACCCATTGCTAGGATTGCTCTTTTAAGACTCGTTTAGGAAAACAAGAAAATAAAAGGGAAAAAAAGGAGAGAAGACATGAGAGGAGGGGAGATAAAATAGAAGAGCAAAAGGGAAACAAGTCCTTAAAGTATACCATGAAACATATCTTCTGAGATCTGCTTATCTGTACGTTACCAAAGGAAATTTCTCTCCGCCTACTTCGATGTATTGAAAAGAGGGGGAAAAAGAAAAGAGGAAAAGGAATAGAAAAAAACCCTGTGGCGTAATCCCCACGAGAAGACCATGTCCAAGAGTGACATTCTTGAGGCTAATCTTCCCATATGTCCTCTCTAACAAGCACGGTAAGAAATAATTGCAACCATTCCTGCTCAAGTTGCATATGCTGGCAAAAATTATTTCACCAAAAGAGCATTCTTTTGTACAAGTCCCCGAGCGCCTGCATGAGGCTTCAAGGCTCTCTCTCTCTCTCTCTGCCCCCAACATTCCTGCTCTCGAGAGTGTGGCACTCAAGTACGGTGTGGGTTGTGCTTTTGGGTGTAGTGAGTAAAGGTGACTCTCACTGTTACTGTAAATTAACCTGTCAACACCAGCCTAAGAGCCGTGGCCAATAAAAATAATGGGCTTGTGAGTGAAGAGCTGTTGACACAGCATTTCAGAAAGACAAGTTCAGCACTTGGGGCTGCAAGGGCACCAAACGTTTTTGTTTTGGTTTTCGGTTTTTGTTTAGTTTTTTTCCCCCAAGTTTGCTCGGAAAATACAGAAAAGAATTCAGCATCATTTCCAGACTGCTAGTGTAAAGGAATGGTCTGGATATCCTGAGGATTTTCAGCCCTGGAGGGCACCTGAGATTGTACACTTAGCTTGAATATCTATATTGCATGAGAAAATCAGTAGCCAGAGGGTTAAATGTGTTACTAAATAATTTTCCTCCATGATGCTCTTTAAAGTGGGCTGATAGAAAATTGAGCCCTCCATTTTCTTGGCCTTTGTAAAATCGTCACATATATTCACACCATCTCCTTTGGGAGAGGCATTAATGTATCTCCGTATGGAAAGCACTGACATCTTCCTTTTCTCTTAAAACTACCTTTGCTGCAGTTCAGAAATACAGGTAGACTTGAGTGTAGCAGAGCATAAGCACTTCTTTGTTCAGAGTGGGTTTTAAGTAGCCATTGGTCTTCAAAGCTGTTTGAGTTCCAGCAAGTTGAGTTACAACTACTGCGAAGTGATTTTGTCAGTATTGTTTCCAGTACTCAGGAACAATTCATGCTGTGCTCCTCTCCATTTCCAATTACACCAGTACATGCAGAGCTTGTCCCACCAGCCTGATCAGGGCAGTCCCTTAACCAAAGGCAGCAAGTACAAAGGAGCCTGTGAGCAAGTTGTGTGGTGGAGTGTGGGAGGGAGAGGAATAATCCTCTGTGCCCTGGTGGTTGGGACAGAAATTGCCTGTGGAGAGACTTTTCATTCAGTCATTCTTACTGTTCTGGTATTCCTCTGAGTCTTCCTGACACATGGCTGCAGGTCAGAGCACTGATGCCCAGGTGCTTTAAACTCAGTCTCTGCCTCAGCCCAAGGCTAAGTGAAATGCTGGGTGAGACAAGAAATCTCACACAAGAGGAATGAAACCACCCAGAGTCTGTGCTATTGTGCGTCATTGCTGTGGGTCCCCAGGCCAGGAGTGCCTCTTTCCCTATCTTTGTGCAGTGCCTTCCATAGGGACAGCAACATCTCTGAGGGCTGCATGGGAGTCCAAAACAACAGCCAGAGATGCCCACATACAACTTACATTTTTTATCTTTTAACAATGAGTGCTACCGAGCTCAGCATTATCACACTGTGCTGCCATCCTCTCTGGACTATTGCTAGCTATGAGACAGAGCTCTCCTGCTTCTTGTTTGGTTTGGTTTCCTCCACAGGAGTTTGGCAGACTCACCATCACAGGCAGAAGCACAGCTTTGTCCATAGGCCAGAAACATCCTCCACAACTCATTAAGGTTTTACAACTGTTTTACTGCAAGAGTTGCCCAGCACTCACGCAGAGCTCCACTCCAGTGAGGTGCCATGTGTTGCAGACAGAAATGCAATAACATGACTTTCATCTCAAAGAACCTGCTAGCTCATCCTTCATACACTGCTAACCCTTGCCTCTGCTAACCTGTACTGCTTTCTTGGATATTATTTGAAATTCAATGTTTGACTCAGAGCTAATTTGACCTTTTTTTATTATTATTTTCCAGAAGTATTATTTGATTTTTAAGGACTTTAACAGAAAAAAAAAATAGGAAATTTAAGGCTGGATTTACCAAACTACTTTAAAAATCTTGAGAACATGTTCCCTGAGCCTATGTCCCTAATCAGCAAAGTTTGCTTGTTGCAGTATTTACCAAGGAGAAAAAAATTCAACACTCCTCCTTGTGACTCTACTGCAGAGAGCAACATGCTTGAATTTGGGCAGTTTACCTCTTAGGAACTTGTCTCAACACTCAGAAAAGGTGAACTGGAGTGCAGCTCACCCAATATTCCTAACTGAAGCTTCATACCAAATTATAGAAAGTATTTAATTACCCACTCAGACAAGTGCTGTAAACACCAAAATACAGTTGCAAGGGAGAAAGTTGCTAAGCCACCCCAAGGATCGAGCCTTCCAAAATTCAATGTTTCCTTCTGAAAATGTCGAAATGAACCAGTTGGGCATTTCCAGAACTAACTTTGTTAGTTTTTGCTTCAGCCAAAAGTCACTGTCCTGCTTGACCCAGTGTCACAAGGCTGAGCTTTTGGGCGAACGCTCGATTTATTGGGGCAAAGAGAACAATTGCAAAGTCCTGCTCTGTGGCAGCTCCTCCTAAGGCAGGTCGGGCAGCTGGGGAGCAGAGCCCCTGCTCTGGGCACGGCGGGCAGCCCCTGACCGGCTGCAGGAGGTTAGCGACTTGTGTGGCAACATGTGGCATTTCTTTTTCATAAAAAAAGAAATCACCAAAGCAAAAACAGATGATAGGGAATAGCCGTTGCTGAGATACTACAAATAAGTAAACAATCCTTGGGCTTTGTGCTGTTGTTATTTTCCTTTAATGAGGGCTGTGGGTGGGAGGCCCTGGCGCCTCTTCAGTGCACCCAGCCTAGAAAAAGAGCTCTCTCCTACCCTGATCGAGTTGACAATGCAACAGGAGTGGTACCTCCTGAGCAACTCAGCCCACAGCTGGGGAGTAGCCCTCCACTTTGAAGGTTTCTGCTGCTGACATCAGGGTAAAATATGAAAACTCTGTCTCTTCTCCTTCATCAAATTGTGCAGTTCTGCTCCCACAAGAAGAAGCTGCCGTCAGGGACTTGGCAGGCTTCCCAAAGCTCAGCAGTTGAGTGACAAGGAACAGAGAAGGGCACTGTACCAGGGATAGTTATGATTTTTTGGCTTATTATTGGATACTAAAAACCATAGAGAAGATGTCCTCAGAGGTGCAAATCATCTCAATTATAAGCTGATGGCAGAGTGCATAAAATCTCATTTTGAGGACAAACCAAACTGTACCACATCAGTCAAAAACCTTTTAGGCACACTTGCAAAATATTTTTCTGGACTCTGCAAATATTATACTTGTTCACTATGAAACATACTCATAAAAATATAAAGGTACCAGTGGGAATGAGGTACAGGAATTGTCCCTAAAACATCTTCAGCCTTCAACTTCTATATTCAAGTATTCTCCTACTTCAAGAAAACTCTTTCTAATTTTTTTCAGCCAAACGCAATTGCACTTTTGCATGGGTTTAAAAACTCTTCTCTCTCTGGACCTCTATGTCTACTTTTTTGCCACAAAACTGGCCCTGTTACTGGAAAAGAAAAATGAGATGGTTATTTGAGATTCCAGCTGGACACCGGATGGATTGTTCTTCTCCATGATACAAGACCAGCCTCATGGGAGGCCACAAAAAAGAGGGCAGCATTTCTTTTTCATTCCTCCTGTACACTGGGGCACTGCTACTTCTTGTGTGTCTTTCTGCATGTATTGTTCTGATGTCTTATGGATTTTTTTTTAACTATCAATAATGCTGCTTACCCTCCTGTGGTGAGAGGACAGAGAATATTTGCCCCCCTTCAGAAGAGGAACTGTGCTGTGTAAGAGCTGCTTTCCTTGTCAAGCATGAATTTGAATGTGAAGGTTTCTAGCCGCTCCTTTGGCATCCTGCATTACTCCCATAGATTGCTTCCTCTTCCTGATTTCTCAATAAAACCTGTTGCTGCCACTTATTCCTTGCCTAACAAGTAAATGTACAAAAAGTATGAGCTGCAAACATTAATGAATAATGAATGTACCTTTATGTTGGAGGGAAAAGCAAGAACAATGTGGGCTGACCAGACCAGTCGGCTGCTCCCAGCCAGCTGCTGCCAAAGCAGGGGCAAGGGGAGAAAACTGAAGTGCCCACCAAATGCGTCACTCCAGGTGCCAGCTCAAAGGGTGCATGGTTTCCCACAGAATTCTATTTCAAAGCCAGTGTCCTGAGAGGAGTAAAGTTTCTTCTTTGGAAAACTCTGTCTCCAGCGGATTCTCAAGTGTCTACTAGAGCTGTGTTCCCCCAGCAGTGTTTCTCTCAGCTGGTGTTATGCAACAGGCCCCTGTGATTTCATGAAGCTTGCAGGAATGTCATTAACACCTTGTGATTCCTACCAACTTTAGCTGGCCAATTGCCAGCTGGTTTGAAAATTATCAAGGGGCGTGAATATGAACAAACACATGCATGCCACATTGAGTGGTATGTTGAGAGCCTTATTTCCTAGAAAACCCAGCTAGTAAATAAAGCAAAATCACAAGTAATGCTGTTGGCAGTAGTGTCAGCTGCCCCCATACCTGTCATGGTGCTAAGGTCACCCACAGGCATTGCTGTTCCCAACCAGCCTCTCTTAGGACTACGCAGCCCAGGACCCCGTTTCAGTTCAGCCTGGGGTGGTCAGTCCCTGCCCCAGTGGTGCCACAGCAATGCTGGCTTCAGCCCCACCTTCTGAAAGCTCTAGACCTATGCCATAAATAGCCTGTCTCCTGGATGGCAGCTTGTCTCCAGTGGATTTTGGAGCCATGCATTAGGCCAGTTCCATCTCCTCTTGCTTCTGACAGAAGCACCTGGATAGTCCCTGGCCCTGTTTTGTCACTTGCCGTGTGAGGGTCTGTTGATGGGTGCTGTCACAGCCTCCAGACCTGCCCACTGTGATCAGAACTGGGACAGCACCCACTGGTGAGGACATGACCCATGCTGGGGTCCCCTTCACCCCTCAGCTCATCCACCTTCAGGAGCCAACTCTCTGTATACTGATGTCACCCAACAAACAAAAGGGCACACGGTGGAGCTCTGAAAGTTATTGAAAGACTCACATTACTTAGGCACTATAAAACATGCCTAAGAGATATAACTCAAGACACTGAGGTGTACAGGAGTCTCATAAAGACCATCAAGATGATAAAATTACAGTAAATGTTTTTATACAGGAGATAGGGAAAGCTGACCATCTCATGCCAGGAGAAAGAGCTCCACCCATCTGTCAAAGGAGACCTCTACAGAGCCAGCCATGGCATCATTTCATATCTAATGCGGAATATTTAGCCAATTAAAGGTAGATCTGTAATATCACCTCTTGGAAGTGTAAACTTTATGAAGTACATATATACAACCACTCAGTAGATAATTTGGGACTTACAGATTTGAGATTAATGTCAGAAGCTTTGGGTGGAGGAGATAGAGAGCAAAAAAGAATTTGCCACTTCACATGTTCAAAAAGTACAAATACTTGATATGACCTTATACACCAAGCTGATGTCCTTGGGGCCATCTTCCCTGGTGAGGAACTACTGAAGTTGATTTATGTGGTGGGTAGGAGCCTTTAACACTAAGACGTCCTATGAAAAAGGCTAAATAGTTTACAAGCAAAGTCACGACACTATTTATGCCAGTATTATCAAATTAATTCATAAACAACGACTTTTTTAGCAGGAATTTTTTTAAATAAGAACTACAGCATCGTGGCATGTGTTAGCAAAATAATTACAATATTAAATAACTCCTGCAAGGCTTAAGGTCATGTAATAATGGCTGGAAGCTTGTTCAGCTTCTCTGAAATGGAGGCATTGCAAATATGTTCCTCCTGCTGCAAGCAAGATCACAAACCCTGGAGTATTCCCAAGAGTGTGTTTATGGTTAACTGCCTATATGATGCTTTAGCTTGGCTATTTGGAGCCATGAAGAAAAGGAAGAAAAGCTGAAGTCTACAGCTGATAGCAAAGAAAATGAAAGGAAAAAAATCACAGAATTGGTCTCAAAAGAATTGAGGTTGGAAGGCAAAAGGTGGCAAAGGATGTCATGAGGAAGTGTCAAGTGTCAGTGAGGGAGTTTTTGATAACTTAGCCCTGTTATAAAAATTATGGAGAGGACAAGTAGCAGTGTGCTTGGAGCTCCAGTGGCAGTGTGCTTGGAACTACAGTAGGTACATAAGCTAAGGCTGCCACTACCCTGAGAAACCAGAGCAAGATTTTTAACAAGGGTAACAAACATGGTGTTCTTGGTATGGTCAGAAGCCAAAACATTTTGGGATCCTGCAGTGTGCTCATTCTCCAGTAAAGTGACAAACATCACATTCTACTTTGTTAAGACAAAATCAGTGAGTTAGTGTTTGGTTTGCTTAATCATTGTACAAACATTTGCCTGAATGTCCTCAGCAGTGCTATTGTCATATTTTACTGTCTGTTCTTTGACATTTTACAGGCACATCCTTCAACAGCCTCTCGGTTTTGTCCTCTGTGTCAAAACCCTCTGTAAGACCTATCAAGGCCACCTGTGGGCCAAGCTAGAGGGCAGCAGCTTCTTATGGCACCTTTTTTCCTGGGGACAGTGGAGCTGTCAAAATCCACAAGTTCAAGCCTTGCGCCTATCTGGCAGCACTCTGCAACATCCAGGCTTCAGCTGCAGCACGTGATTGTCAGCAACTGCAGAAGGGCTCAAACATCAACATTCACCCCTTTTGAGAAGAAAATGTAGAAATATGGTGAACCCTTAATCCTCCAGCTATTCAGAGCTCAGAATTAAAAACGCAAGAGAAAATTTCTCTAAAAAAACAGAGAAGGAGAAAGATGCCAAAATCTCCTTCTGTTCTTGGGGGATTTTTTCACAAGTTGATGAGCTCTTCAAAACTTAAGATGAATAGCACAGTAAAAGAAGCCAGGAAATGGCTGTCAGGTTATTTTCACAAAAACACAACCAGATCCTGCCTTTCTTTTTTGAAAAATAATTTCTGCTGTCATTAGCTATAGATGATGAAGAAAATCTGTTCCTCTGCAAGCCTGTGAAAAAAGGTTAGAAAAAGTGTCATGTTCCTTACTTGACATACTAGACTAAATAATAAAATTCAATTCAAGCATGCAGCTTGCACTTAGAAACATTTTTATCCAACCAGCCAGGTACCTCAGAATATATATTGAGATTAATCCAGTCCTCGATTCAACTTTTCTTTTAGTGATCTCAAGCTGTAACAGTTCAACAATCTCCTTCTGCAGCATGACTATCATGGATACCCACCATTGTCATGAACAGGCAACTGAAGCCAGTGCCTAATGTGTGAACCCCCTGATCTCTTTCCTCCTGGTGTAGTGTTGAATGAATTGTCTGAAGTACCTCTGCTTTATGCTGCAAAAACATTTTACCATTGCTCAGCCCAAATTAGTGCTTTATTGTGAATGGGTTTTTTCTCTTTTTCCAGCCAGAGAACACTAGTGATGGCTTAAACCAGCTCTCTGTCCTGTAGAGTGTGGTGTGTCCTTTCAAACCAGCATGCAGGAGTATTAAATTAATTTGTGAAACCTTCCACTCCAGTGCTTCTTCAGTTGTTTTTTATGTGCGTGCTTGGCTATTGTGTGTGTAACATACAAGAACAAGAACCACACCTTCCAGTACTGCCTTGAGCAACCCATAGCCTTGAGCCTGGAACTCTGTAGGTACAACTGCAGTTCACAGTTCGGGTCTTAGACCTAGTGCTAAGGAAGGAGGGGATATGATGATTGCTTTCAAATGTATTTACTCAAACACCCAGAGCAGCCAAACATGAATGCTTCAGCTTTCACGCTTTGCAGGCTCAAAGACCTCAGATCAGGACAGCATCTATGGATGTGTTTAATTAGAAACACATGCTAAAAACATGGACACCAATTACACTAACTTCATTGCAACTTAATTGAAAATGTGCTTAAATATTTCCTGTTTGAGGCCTAAAAGAACAAGAACACAGCTTTTCAAAATACAGGACATTTCATTGTGTGGAATTTTAAAGGACTTTATGTGCTGCATATGCTGGCAGTATTTACCCTGAAAAGCAGCTGCTTCTGAGGTGGAACATTTTGTGTGCTATGAGAACAAACAGCAACGCTGTAACAGCTACAGACAATGATTATATCATGCCCAAATAAAACCAGTGTAGCAAAACAGACAACCAGAGCATAATTTCTCAGTTTGAAATTTGGAGGAGAAACTAAGTGTTACAAAAAGCTGCACTGAAGCTCTGTCAATGAGCATTGAAATCTGGAACACTGAGCTTCACGCCGGGACACTGGCATTCCTCACTTCTAGGGAAGAAGGACCTTTTCCTTAATTAACTACCAGGACAGCATTACTCCTTGTGCAGCATTTAGTCTTCCTGCAAGGTGTCCCATGCCAAAAGCCATGCTTAGCTTGCAAGAATGGCACAGCCTGGCTATCTTGGAGATAGGGAAAAGGCTGCTTAGTAGTTAGAAAATGTCATAAAAAGTTTTGTCACTATTATTTAGTCCTGTTGTTGCCCTCCACTTAGGACACTTAATCCTTTGCACTTATTTTTAAAAGCCATTCTGTGCCATCACTTCTTCAACAGGGCTTTAAAATCGATAGCACGATATGTTTCACAGCTGTGTGCTTAGCCTCACACACAGCATCTGTGTCCTTTGCTTTCAGCAGCACACGCAGCAGCTGCACAGGCACACAGCCTGATGCACGTGAGAGGCTCCTGGAAATGCAAGGGGCACTGACAGAACGAAGGACATCTTCCTGTGCCTTCGTGCACACACCAGCTCCGGTGCTTGAGCTGTCGTTGTGTGGTAAAACCTCCAGGTACAACTCCATTAGCCAGAGAAGTATTTTTGGCACTAGAACTCTTTTCTACATGGCTAGGATATAATGATGTCACTTGCCTTTATGCTGCTTAGATATATATGCAGTAGGTCCTCTATTGGACCACTCACGTTATTTCTTTAATTTCACTTTGTTAGCTGTCGTCATATTGCAGTCAAAAAATTACTTGTCTGAGATCTTTGGCTCAAAACAACCTGCTTGCACAATCACAACACAAGTTTATTCTGGAACATATATGCCAAGCAGTGTCAGTCTAGAAATATGGGAAAAAAAATCTGTTCACACCATTTAATGTTAAAAAGAACCCCATTTCTTCTCAGTTTTGTCTCTGTTGTTTTTCTTCTTCTATTGCTTGATGCCCTCTTTGATGAGTGATAAAAAAGACTTTTTAAAAGAACATTGGCAGCAGATTAATCTATGATGTGAATTAATCCCACTCTGTTGTTCTTAAAACATTTGTCATGTCGGAATTTACGAGGCAGCTATGCAATAATCATACAAAAGATTTTTACATGGCTGAAATTGCAATTCTACAGCATACACACACCAATAGACATAAAAGACAACAAAAATACATACTCCAGTTACATTAGTAGTAAGAAGACAGGAAAAGAGTTGGACCACCATGTTGTGTGGAAGGAATTGCACCATTTGACGACACAAAGGCTAAATATTGAACCTTTGCATCAGCCTTCAATTCAAATATTGGGTGCAATCAGGCAAATAACAAAACCCACATCAGAACTCAACTCTGAGGCTAAGAGCACAGGCTGACACTGGGTAGACAATATTTAGAAAAGTTAGCTGTTTAGTTTTGTTGTTTTCCAAATCAGCCTCCTAATTAATTTTACCCTCTGATATTTAAAGAATTAGCTGAAACTAACCTTGAACATTCACAGGACTCAGATAGGCAAACACAGAATGGACATTCATGCCACCCAGTGAGGATCATCTGAAAGTCACACATCATTAACAACCTACATTGCACAGTCATTGGAGACAAGCATCTTCTCCAGAATGCAATTTCCTCATCTTGAAATGGTTCCTAAAATGAGTCAATTGAGGCACTCATCTCTCCCATAATTACAGAGGAATCCTTGACAACTATTTTAAACAGGACATTTTTAAATTGGACAGCATCCAGTGCTCCAATATCTCACATCATGTAACCTGAATTGCCTTTATACCTTCAGGAAATGGAAAAATTATGGGATTGTAGGGAAATCACATTATCTTCATTGTAGGAAAGCCACTAGAATGAAGAACCAAATAAACTATTTGTGAGTCACTACTGGGTTATGAGGAAAGGCACACAGTCAATTTGGATTTCAAACCTTTGTGGAGAGGGCTGTGGCTGCTGGGTAGAGGCTGCTGTGGGACAGGTTTTCTCAGCCCATCCTGGTATTTCACTTTGCATCTATAGTAACAGGCTAAGAACTATTATTTACCACGTGCTCTAACTAAGGGCGATTTGTGAATGGGTAGCAGTGGCAGCTGGATGTGCAGACAGCCCTTTTGGTACCCAGGGACTCCCTGGTGCCTGCTTGAGCAGTCTCCTCTGTCCCCAGTGCCATCCATCAGAGGAGAGGGGAAGAGGGAGCAGCGACCAGCTGGAGGGAGGACAGTGCTGGTGGTGCTGCTGCTGTAACACCTCCTCTCAGGCAGCCAGCTCCATTTCACCCCTCCCTGGTTTTTGGCTACAGAAACTGATCTTGCTTTTTGGCTGTGTGAGAAAGAGCTCAGGCACAGCAGTGGATGGGGCAAAGACCCTGAGAGCTGAAGCAGAGGGGGTAAAAGGAGTGATGCTTCTGCCAGGGAAGAGTATGAGTGGTGTCATAGGAAAACATTTTTTATACAGCAGCCATAGTGTCTCTTATTCAGACCTTTCTTGAGCAGCAGCTACATTAAATGCCCATGATTGTTCACTTCATCATAATGTTTTGATATGGTACCTATGTAAGCCACCTGATACTGTCATAGCTGTGTTAAAATTTCTCTGATAGTAGATAAAATTAGTGGCTGGCTTTGTTTGACACTCTTTTTTCCAGCACTAACTTTGGAACTTAAATCACTTTTCTGTTCCTTTTGCCTGTGCTTTTGAGATTCTTTTATTTTCAGTCATATTTTGGCCAGGCATGCTGCTGTGCAGTTGCAGAAGAAAACACTCCAAGTACTTCAGAAGCAACCTGCTTCCAGCATGTTGTGTGTTTTAATTTAATTTTTTAGATTTTCTGTAAACCACATAATTTTCCCACAAGGTGAAACAGATGTAATAAATTTTCAGCACCTGCCTTTATGAAGGGATTTCAATCTCTTAAATTTTGTGCAGTGTCAGGTCAAATATTCCCTAGAGAAAACAGGGCATAGATTATATTTAAATCTATGAAAGGCACCTGCTGACCTATATATACCTCCAGCATTCATTTTGAACATGCAACACCTTAAACTTCAAAGAAAAGATCATTGCAACAAATACAAGAATGTACAGGGTAGAGGGCAGTGAAATACAGCATTCACTTTTCCAGTTTTTATATACACAGCCATCAGTGTTTCCCTCTCATGACCACAGTAAAAAGGAAGTTTTTGTACACTTATAGGTGGTGGAGAAGCATAGTTATATCTCATTATACTGAAGAATGGGATAGATAACTTTTTCTGTTAGCTCTGGGTTTTCTTCTGCTAGAAACTGAGCTTTTTCTTTTCTTTCCCAGAAAGTGGTCAAGTTAAAAAATAAATAGATGAGCAAATACAGATGCGTGAGTAATTTTATAGAAAAAAATCAATATAGTATATACATATATATTATATATACTTCACGTATGAAGTTTTACTTTAGTACCTTGCCATCATTGGAGAGGTACTCTGTACTTCTGTATTCCAACTAAATCCCTCCCAACATTCTCTCTTGTACTTTGATGGAGAAAGCCAGAGCTTATGGAGATAATGCATGTTTATATCCCACTAGCTGTGTTTCCTGCCCACTTTAAACTTTGGAGAAAGCTCCTCATCTAAAACAACTAGATATTGTCAGTTCACTACTTTCTCCCATTCTTGAAAGTACTGCAGAACATCCTGGGTTTAAAGAGAGAATAATAACACTTTTAAAATATTTTTTCACAATTCCAATAGGGAAGTAACAGTGTGATTGAATTGTTGGCAAAGGACTTCAGAAATAAAATGCTGTAAAGATAGCCCGAAAGTGGCAAGCAAAACCAACATAATGTAATTGGCACCAGGGATACAGGACATTTCACCAGTGAGACAAAAGATCCTTTAGAAGGGTATTTTAAGCCTCTAAGGTTGATTTAACAGGGACAAAGTTTGCTGTGGCACAGAGAGCACCCTCCCTCCATGGAGGCAGCAGAAAGCAGTCGTCAGGTCCCATCCGAGCTGCTGGTAGGAATGCAAGGAGAGGAAAAAAACAGAATCAGTGTATTTCCTGAAGTGCTCTCTCTTTCCACTTCTGATCTTTAGTTATTTTGTGAGGTTTCACCCCAAAAGAAGACAATGATTTAGAAGGGCTGCACTAAGCCTGGTGTCGCCAGTCCCTGAGATAAGCCCTGGGAAGCTGTCTGGAGAGCGTGCCACACTGAACAGCCTGGGAAGGGAAAGAGCTGCCTGAGCATCCCCCAGCTGCACTGCTACCAGTCTGCAGCTGGCCACCCTCGGGCTCCCATGAGCCCTTCAGATGTTGGCACCCATGGGGGGTTCTCCTGATAGATTGTAGGCTTGGACTAATTCATAAATATGGGGAAATTCAGTGTTCCTCCCCTAGGACTATTCCCCACATCAATTCTCACATTCCAGTACACAAAGACTTAGAAACAAAGTCCTAAGATGATGATGGGGAATACAATCACGAACTCAGGCCAAGGAAAAAACCAAACAGACACCCCACTGAAATACGGCAAGTAAGGTAAAAAAAGTATCACTCTCATACCTTTCTTACCTTTCTAATGTCCTTAGTAAAGACTTCTCTGACTCTCTTTTCCCCTGAGTTGAATATTGTCCCACAGCCATACCAGGTTCACTACCTCTCACAGACCATGTCAAGGCAGGGCAGCAGCCCAGGTTTCTCTTGGCAAGTCTGTCTCTAGTCCTTGGAAGACCATCTTGCTTGGACTACTTTGTGATCATTACTCCTTTACTCAGTGCTCCAGCTTCCCTCAGGGGTGGAAGAGGTGAGGAAGGTACCACTGCCCTGTGTGCTACATCCCACTGCAAGGTGGTTCTTACCATCACCCACCCATAGTTCAGTCCTTGGAAAAGAAACCCCAGAAATGGGATCTCTGCCGCAACTTTGAGCAGAATGTCTTGGAGCATGGAAATGAAGTCTTTGCTACAAGAATACACTTCTGTTAAATTCCAAGCACGTGTACAACTGTGAACAGTTACCTCTCAAATTTCTCTTCTGCCAATGAAGCTGTGCAGCACTTTGCCCTTTTCATAAATAGAGGGAATAGACATCTTTTTCCACCCTAAAATCTCTGGCCATGGGGTTGTAGTTTATTTACTGAAAGCAACACTATAGCAATCCCTAACACCACAATATAAAGATAGATTCTGACATGTCAATCAAACCTGAAATTATCTTATGTTGTGCATCTTGGCAATCCTGTCATTCCTGGTTTGACCAAAAGCTGTACCAGTACAATGATCACAGGGATCACAAAGCCAGAGGTGAAACTTGTGGAGGGAATCAAGTGTTCATAAAAACCATCATTTTTGCTCAGCTCTTCACAGCATAGCTCATGAAGCATGACCTAATTTCTTCATTATGGAGCAAGAGTATTTAAAAGCACTTAGTAGTTATTTTTTCATCCCATAGAAAGGAGTACTACTTTAGTTTCCATCAACTCTTTGTACTTCCAGAGAAAAGGAAAACTGTCTTTGTCTTCATCGAATAGAATTATGCAGCATCCTGAATTCAGTCATGCTAAGACGGAGCTCTGTTAAAGAATGCAATAAGCCACATGCTGCAGCTGTACAGACACACTTAAGCATCTCTAGAACACACCCAGGTGTTTCTCACCATGAGGGATACAGAAAAATCTGTGTCAAACCAATGGGTAGATCCTGAAGCCAGGCAGCCATGCAGACCATCAGGAAACACTGTCATCAACTTCTTCATTCAAAACCTCATACTGGCGAGACAGTTCCATAGGCCAGCTCCAGACAACAAGTAGTCACACTTGGTTTGTAAATCAGTGGAATAAGAAAAACATTAGCCTCCTCAGTATTCATAGCTTTTGCATTCTTTTTTTTTTAATCCCAGAGTTTTGAAGACAGAAACTCTGTGGGACTATTCTCATTAAACAAAACCACCAGCAGGTCTCCCCATGCAGCCAGAAGAGTGGAGTTCAGAAGAAATTCCATCCTTAATTACAGTTCTGCACATACTTATCTGTGAGACAAAGAAACAGATCTGCATTCCTCCAAAAATATGGGTATTTCAATGCTTTGCTGCTCATGTACAAATGCAACTATAACCTTATGCTTTTATACTTCTTCTTATCTGTTGTATCTTTTTTAGTTTCCTAAGCATTGAAAATAAAATCCTTTGGTCACAATTTGTTGTCTTTATTGCAGCCAAATACTGTTTGAAATATGAGAGATCTGAAGCGCATCCAAACTTCTTTTGACATTGTTTTTCCAAGCATATCCCAAACTTTGCCATGACTCAAGTGAAGTTTAAGACATACTGGTGCTGAACAAAAAATAAGGCATCATCCAAGAGTTTGAGGTAAATATGAATACATGAGGTAAATATGAAATTAGATAGTGCAGGGATCAGTAAGAAAGATACAACCAGAGCCAAAGTTTCAAGAAACTGACAGAGACCATCAGAGTTTTGCAATGGAGAATAGTCATGTGGTTTTCAGTGGTGTCAGAGATGAAAGAAATTATTATGATTTTCAGCTGTTAGTAGTGGAAGCCATTTCACAAACTTATTTCAGCCCAAGAAAGGACACAAACATGTGCCAAATGATTCCATACAAAGCTTCCCATGTAGTCTGTACATCTCTGTACGTGTCTACCAGAAGCACAATGTGAGATTACCAGACAGATGGTGGTTGCCTTTGCCACAGATTATCAGACTCCCTAAATGTACTGTGTGTGTTTGGCCCAGACAGCCAAAGACAATATTTTATTCTGGAGATTTTTGTGTCATAGATGGTAAACAAATCTGATGACCTCCAGCTTGGAGATGGGAATGGGAGGAAGAATTCAAAGCAAAAAAAAAAGTTTGTATTCAACTTCAAAGTGTTAAAAACAAAATTCTCTAAATATGGGAGGGGAAAATCCTAAATTATGTTACATGTCAAATCAAGCCTTTGCATACAAATATGATTCTTATTAATATATGTTGTAAATGCTTTCTTCATCTTCATTAAAAGTGTCTTTTCTTCCCTAAAGCTCAGTAGCGCTATTACATACTGCTGTTTCCTTTGTCTTGATAGTCCCAAAATGACTCCATCTCTGCACCAAGCCTCTCTCACTCTACATTATTCAGTGTTAGTAGCAATCCAAAGAACTCCTAGACTTCAAATATTTCTGAAAACTTGGAAGAGCATTCATAGCTCCATTCTGCAGTGGGAAGAACTGTGGCACAGAGAGATAAAATCATCTGTCCTTGGCAGGAAGCCACCTACAGAATACTTGCTTTTTGTTCATTTTTTACTCCTGCCTTTATAATCCAGATACTTCTTAGATATTTTTGCTTTCTTTTTCTTGCTAGTATTTTGTTTGATTTTCTTTTTTTTAATCTTCATGTCGTTTATTAAGGTGCTTGTATTTTTAATTACCTCTTCCTACAGGCTATTTCGTAAGAGAAAACCTCCCCCTGGCTGCATAAAGTCTCTACTGGAACACCCGGCGGGACCAGGACTAAGCATACTTTCCTCTACTTTTGTCCCACTTTTCTCTGTCCCTTGGATCCATTCATCCCTAGTTCTTCCCATTTTGTGCTACACTTCTAACTCTCCCCCGCATTCCCTGCTGCCGCCTTCCTATTTTCTTTCTGTCTCTCTCTCCTCCTTTCCCACCAGCTGGACATAAAGGGACCAGGATTTGAAATACCAAACAATAGCTTTTCAGATCTGGTATGTTTCCTAAGGACTTCACAGGACTGAAGTCTATGGGAGGGGGAGTAGCCTTTAAAAAAACAACTAGATGTTCCTAATCATTGCCAGGAGATGCACTAAGGGGAGCCTACAAGGACTCAGTCACAAAAAGGGAGTGGTATTTTCCTTGCCATGAGCCCAGTATTGCGCTAGCCAGCACTCTGAGTCACTGGGGGGAGCTTTGCTGGGAGAAGTCATGCAGGAAGTTCAATCCAAGAAATCAATCTCAGAACAGCCATTGCCCTATTTTGGAAAATATCAAGTATCAACACAGAGTTTCAGGAAGGTTGTTCAAAGTAATATTCTCATTATGCTGGAAAAGCATCAGCTATGCCAAAGCAGAACAGTCCTCCTTCACAGTATCTCTCTGGTGTCCCTCTGATGGTCCCTGTGACCCAGGGTCATCTCCTCACTAGTGATTCGTGGCATATGTTCAAAATGTCCATACATTCCTTTAAATAGTTCAACAAATATTTTTCCTAATCTCTGTGCATTTTGGAGATACCAAGTTGGTACTTTAAGTCAGTTCCTTCCAGATCTTTCCCAGCTCACAGCTGCTGCTGTTATTTGTAACATCAGCATAGTTTCTCCATTTCTACTAAAATTACCTAACAACAATCAGTTAAACAGAAACACTCCCAGGTATCTCTCTACATCCTGCAGCCTGCAGCACTGACACACTTGGAAGCTTGGGAAAAGACTCTTTCTCTCAGAATGCTCCCTTCCACAGAGATAAAAAGAAGAGGATTATAGAAAATGTTGGGAGGGCTTTTAGCAAACTGGCACAAAAACTAAGAAACAAATGATGGATGTTTTCTAGTCTCAGATGTCTATAATGGATTTCAAATCAAGCATTAACCATGGTGTATTTGTGCTGGAATAGATGTCCCACAGACATTTGAGACAGGTCTTTTGTTGCAAGAAATGCGGAAAATAAGAGCCAGCTTCCAAAAGACCTCTTTGATTTATATTTGTATCTCTTGCATGGAAAATGGAATCATTTGGTACAGAGTCGCCATTTGTCATTTAAAGTGTGATGTGCAAAGCAATTCACAGAAGAATGACATAACATTGACCATGGGCCAGCTTATCACCTTTTACTTTACATAAGTGTTCTTCCTCACTAGCCCTGCTAAAACATCACAGTAGCTAATCTATGTGATACAATGAGAAACAGCACAAGAACCAAGGGCATCTTTTCATATGCCTCCCTAATCATGGTAAGACATTATTTTTCTGAAATCCATGTGTGGGTTTTCATCACGTGGCATGCAATGTACAAAAATGCAGAGTGGGGAGATTGCACGCTTGGTCATACAAAGGGAAAATATGGAAAACAATCTCAGTATCAAATGTGACATTGATGAGTTCATTGCTTATCTGACTTTCATTCTAGATCTGGGGCTAAGGTTTCCTTAAGTCTTTCACCAGAACTGCTATAGCTTTGGGCAAAGCAGCTGTTTTCTCTGTGCTTCTGATGCTCCTCCCTTCAAATGAACTGAACAAACCTAAACGACCACAAGGTGAACTGACACTAATCACAGGTGAGAGCCTGTGCCCCAGGCTATGCTATTTGACCAGTCCCCCAGTACCAGCTCCATTCCTGAGGCAAGCCCACAATCCTCACTCTGACTGTGGGGGCAGCCAAAACAAGACAGAGAAGTGGAGCCTCCCTTCCTCCCTCATGCCCCAAGTCCCAAGGGGAGGAAAGGCACATGCATTTGTAGAAGACAGCTCCAGCATTTTCCAACAGATCTCATGTTTAATGAACTAGCAGACCAGGACAGAAAGGGAAGAGAGATTTCTCTGTACACAGGCATCTCACTCTTCAATGGTCATTTAAAAGAAACCACAAAACCAGCCCTAAAATCCCATTTTAAAAAAATTCTCAGAATCTTAAAAGAAGGACCAGCAAGGAACCAAGCTGACCTGACAAAATGTAGGTCCTTCCTCCTTTCTGTCATATGGCCATGGACAGAAAGGAGGAAGGCATTTGAAAACCTTCTGTTTAGGAAGTGTTGTGTCCTTTTGAAATATCTCAAAGACAGCCTTGTGCGGGCTTCACAATTAGTAAGGAAGAAAGCGGATTGTGGAAAAAAAAAAAAAAAAAGAAAAAAAATTAAGGAAATGGAAGGAGAACGCGAAGAGCATTTTAAGAGGTTGGAGGCAAACCCCCCACCACAGACAGTGGGCAAAAAGGGATCTAAAAATAGGAAGCATGAGACAGGACTCTCCGAAAGAGAGCGGGAAGGACACTGTGTTCTGAAAACTAGTGTGAACAACCACAAACAAATGTGCCAAGGCTCTTGTACATTTTGTTGGCATTTTGCTCAAGGCTGGCACATAATCCATACCAGGAAAGGTATCACCAAGTAGTCAGTGCCCTTCTCTGGGGCTTGCTTTACCAGTTCAAACTCCTCAGAGATCAGAGGCAAATGGCTCATCAGCCTGTGACAGAAAAATGATAAAACAGACTTCCCTGAACTCTCCCTTATTGAGGAATTGACAGAGGAATTGACAGAAGCATATATTTATGTATTTATCTAACTCCTGGAAAAAAATGTTTGGCTTTTTTTTGCTACCTACTTACAGTAAGTTTATAGCCATTTGTTCATATGCTTACACTGGTATTTAGTTTCTTTCTAAATTAGCTTTACTTAGCTTATCTTCTCCTCTCCAGTGTTTACAGAGAGTAACCATATCCCCCCCACTAAGCTTACACACCAGCCTCTGCTATTTTCTTATTGTATACAAGATCTTCTATTTTGTGATCATTCTTCTTTTACACTTCCGCATCTACTCTGGTCTAATCTAGTTTCTCTTGAAGTGGGGTAAACAGAGTGAGAATGAAACTTCAAATACTAGCTCACAAGCACCTTGCAAAATAGTACCTCTCTACCTCCACTGGAGCTGCCAGACCTGATGAAACCTCCGAGCATAAGCCTTTATCCCTTCCAAATCACACTCATGTTTCTAATTTCTATTACCTCTTACAGAGGTCCAGCTTATAACAGAGGTTTCAATGACCTCCTAAATGCAATGATTGTCTATTTGTGATAGTAAATTCTATCTCATTTCTGCTTAAGTCATTGACAAAGTAGTCTTCAGAGTCATCTTCATGCAATGGTCTGATTTTCATCTGTATTGACATGCTTCTCTTTTTATTTATCACTGGCAGTTTTCATCAACTTATTCCTGTATTTTATTCCAAACTCATGAAACAAACATATTGAATGACACCAGTGCCAAGACAGGGTCTCAAGACACCTCCTTGCAGCCTGACAGGTTTCTTTTCAGCACAGCATGTTGTCCCGTCCCTTTTATGTGCAACTCAGGTTTCTCATATTAATCTCCATTGTTTCCAATCTGACAGCTTCTCAGCTGGTACAATATAAAATATTTCAGTAGAGACCAGAATATTCAAACTGTCTGCTAATCTATGTGATACAATGAGAAACAGCACAAGAACCAAGGGCATCTTTTCATATGCCTCCCTAATCATGGTAGGACATTCTTTTTCTGAAATCCATGTGTGGGTTTTCATCACGTGGCATGCAATGTCTGCCCAGTAAAGTGTTGGGAGTCACCAACCCTGTAGGTATTTAAAAGATGTGGGGACATGATTTAGTGATGGACTTGGCAGCATAGAGTTAACATTGAACTCAATGATTTAAAGATCTCCAACCAAAATGATTCCATGATTTCACTATGTTTTCTTCAGTTAGAAAATCACTTATTTATCTCAAAGAGACATTTTGTGATGCTTTATTCAACCAAGGTAATTTTTAATCATGCTTTCTATTTATCTCCATTTGCTTAATTATTCTGTATGTCAGCAGTAAACTGTGCTAAAAATCCTTGCTGATTGTACTAACACTTCTCCAACTGGTCTCACAGATGAAGATTGTCCAGTGCCTTAACTGGAGTACATGGAGAGGCTTTGGAGACCACATGCTCTTCACCATCTCTTCCAATCTGAGGAGCAGGAGACACATTTGAAGCAAACACAAGAAGGTTGTACTTCAATCAAGCTGCAGGTAACCTCTGGAATTCCTTGTCATGAGATGTTGTGAATGGTTAAAGATAGAAACAGGGGAGGGGGTACATGAACAAGCAAATGAAAGAGAAAACAACTGAAGGACAACACCTATGACCTTCCCCATGTTTACACTGGGCACGTGAGTCCCTGGGTCACAAACTGCAGGAGGCTCAGAAACCAATATTGCATTTGGAAGCATGGTGAGATGGATTGTCAAACCCAGTGAATTGACTCATATATTTATGTAATCTACTATATCTTATTTGACTGCCATATTTCTTGACACTTCTTTATTTCCTGACTGTGTCTTATTTCCACCACATTCATTCCACAACAACTACTCTCATTCACTTCCCCACTTTTTACCTCATGGCCAATATCATCACTATTGAAAGCTGAGAAAAGTGTTTGTTTAGCTTTTACAGGATACACAGATTATTGTAAACCTTGTAATATCCTTAGGGCACATTAGATAAATATTCTCTTTTTTTTTTGTTGTTGTTTTTTGGTTTTTTGTTTTTTTTTTTTTTTACATTTCTTGCTTTACCTGCTGTCATTTTTTGTAATTTCTTAATTTCTTTTTTTAAGAGCTTGACTTCTGGAAATTCTCACTTCGTCCCTACATTTTCTAAGATCAGTAAAAGGTTTATTTCATGATCCCTCGTTTTTCCATTCATTTTAGCCCTCAAGTTTCATTCATAAGTTCTTGTTTGACACAACAAATCATTAGGCCACAAGTGGGATCCTTTCTTGCCAAAGATGAAATAGGTTTTACATCTTTGAGGTAGATTGTATATGTTTTACACATAGATATAGATATTACATCTCTGAATTGAGAAATTCCAGCCCTCTGCTGCCTCTCAGTTCTCTGTGTTCTCTAAGCAATGAAAGTAAGGACAACAGCTCAGGAGAGAATGGAATGTAGATTTTGGCATCTGAGGCCCCTTTCAAGCATGTAAGGTACTTACCTTCAACAATTGCAGCCATCTAGTGGACAAATACCAGAAACAGTCCCTCTTCAGTACGAATGTGGTCTTCCCTTGCTTGCAATTGTTCACTGAGTGGACTGGTATTTGGTGTTTCATGGTTAAACAGGCAATACAAAGCCAGTGTCCCAAAATCACTTTGTCATGAGCTTGTGTTACAGCGCAGTTGTCCTGGCCACTCTGCTCAGACCTTAGGAATGAGCGCACCTTGCTACCACAGAATATGATACTCTAGGGAGTCACTTGGGCACACAGATTTATTCTCTTGCATTTCCAATACCTACAAAAGTATGGCTTTACTAACTGCCATACACTGACAGTGATAATGAACACATAACCAGAATGGTTTCTACAGTGGGACACGCCACTGACTCACTTGGATACCTGACAAGTGAGTGTGCAGACAGCTTTTTGTGTGTCAAGGCCTTACCCTATAGCAGTGATTCCAGCCTGTGCTACACTGCCTGACTGATGTACTGATGGCTCTGCCAAGGGGAACATCCTGGCTGTGAATGTTAGCCTTCACCGAAGGAGGCTACATAGACAATTACCACTCTTGCAAGCTCAATTAGCTCAGTCAGCTAGGTAATGGCAATTCAACAACATCTGCCTTTTGAAGTGTGAGACTTAAGGAAGAAGTTTTTTTCACAGAAAGGGAGATTGGGCATTGCAATGGAGTGCCCCAGAAGGTGGTGGAGTCAACACCCCTGGAGGTGTTTAAGGAAAGAGTGGTGTGCCACTTGGTGCCACAGTCTAGTGGATAAAGTGGTGTTAAGTCATAGGCTGGACTCGATGATCTCAAAGGTCTTTTCCAACCTAGCTGACTCTCTGATTCTGTCATAAGTCATCTTTTAAAATGCTGATACTTTAGGGCAAAGCATGACTATTCCATTTTGTTTGCTAGGAACTCACCAAATCTTGATGATGTACCACTGATACATATGTCTAAGGACCCTGAAGGAATGACTTGTTGGAAGCCTAGTCATTTTGTATTTTTTTCAGGTATTGCCACAAAACTTAAAATTGAACTCTAGCCACTATTACCAATAATGAACCCCTACCATTATTACCAATATATAATGCAGGTACAATACAAAAACCTGGCTTTTCCACACTCTGCACACATGCTATGGGTGTTTCCAGGTGTCATCATTGTCGTTGTATGTCTGCAGTATTCCTGGCTGTTAGGAATAAAAAATTGTAAAGAGCATTTTTCTAGTGACATTTAGTTATTGTGCTTCCTAGAGATGACTGCTATGAAGCTGCATACAAAGGGAAGAGACAAGACAGGAGAGGATCAGACCTCAGGAAATGCTGTGGTCTACCCAGTCCTCCATTACATTCAGCAAAGCTGCTGAAGATCCTGGAGCCAAACACCATTTGGACACTGCAGTAACTACCTGCCTGATTCAGCACCAGAGTTAAGCAAACTGTTTGTAGCCAACAGCATAACAATTCCAGCCATTTTTCCTATTCATAATTTATGTTTAAGCTCTGCATTGTTTCTATTTTTTTTCACTTGCAAGAAATTCACTGCAACACTTTATTGAGGAATATGCTATTTGTTTTATACCTGAGTCATAGGATATTTTTTCTACAACCAGAAACTGAAACTGTTCATCAACAGAGAGTGGAACTGAAGCAGTCATTTCTAACTGAATCTTTGAGAAAAGACAGACTTACTCACACATATGAAAACCAGCAGCCAATGTTTGCCTGTGTGCATGGCCTGGGGCAGCAGTTTTCAGTACTGAAACCCAATGAGACAGGACACAAGAGACAGGAAAAAATATGTGCCATGAAATTCCCAGTGTGAGCAGAGCATCCTCAGCCACACATTCTAGTGATCAATTCACCTCAAAGGGCTGACATCAAACTGGTGTTAGATTTATTTTACATTCCAGAACAGCAGCAATAATCCTAAATTACATAGATCTACACTGGACTTTAGCACCTGACAGTCACTTGTCAGCTGCAGTCATGCTCTGCATGTACTCAGTCCCTGAAATATTTTAGTATGTTGCCTTTTGGAAGGCAACATACTAAAATATTTCAGGTACTGGACATCCCCTGAGAAAGCCATAGGAAATACATATTGGTCTTGTAGTTAATTTAACAAAGCTCTTGATGTCATTATTATATAGTGGAAATGTAGTCAAACACTTAATAGGCAGCCAAAATTTAAATAAATTCCCATTTTCTTAAGTGGTCATTTGAGTGTTTGACATAAAACATACATCTGTGTTTAAGACATGGCATACACACATGAACTTACACATCACTGTAGGTTTTAACATGCTGAAACGATTTTCAAGTCTGCTTTAAAGTTATTGGCTTCCAAAACCAATGATGATAAGTAAAGTGAGATCTGGAACAAATTAATATATTTCCCAATAATCTGCGGGTTTCTTTGGGACTGCTCATAGTACTTAATCACCAGCCAAGAGCTCCCCAAGACAACAAAATGTAAAAGAAGAAAAATGCTGTGAATATTGATAAGGTGCAAAGTCAGGCACTTAAAATTTAGGAAGCATAAAACTATAATTCCCCACACAATGTTAATTTGAGATCCTCGTATACATTTATTCTGATACAAACCTGATATTCAACTTTTTTCCACAGGATTTCTCTGTGGCTGGGGCAGACTGGCAAACCAGGAAGCAGAAGCAAAGTGCTCCTTTCCAAGTAGGACAGCTGGCTGTCAGCAAATGCCATAACAATGCCAGCTTCTCTGCCAGAGAAATAGAGGACTCCAGAGAAAATATAATGACCGACCAAGGTGCTTGTGCAGAGGCATTGGGTGTGCAGGAAACAAGTTATATCCTCTATTTCCCACCTTTTCAGGAGGTGGTTAGGAGCATATATAACCCAGCTGGGTTGCCCAGGAGAAGCAGTTTCACCCTGCTGCCTCCTTCTCTTCCCTCTAACCCCACAGCTGGGTTTGTCACCTGAGTTGGGGGATAGACAGACCCATGCCTAAAGCTAGCAGTCCCTTGAAAACAGAGGCTAATCAAGAACAGATGGCCAGAAGTGTTCCAGGAGTGCATACATTTCCTTGGCCATCATCTTCCCAGCCCAGGGCCTGTGGGGCAGTGCCAAGTTGCCTGGGCTAGTTCTGCCCCCAGCTGCAGAACTGTGATGGGAAAGGAGCTGCTCTCAGCTGAGCACTTCCCAGGAGCAGGGGCACAGACCCAGGAAACAGGTATCCCAAGGCACAGGACTGCTAACAGCCTGCAGAGATCCTCAAATCACTTACAATTGAGCTGCTGCAGGGAGGGACATTTAATCCTGCAGGGGAGGTTTAGACTGGATATTAGGAAACATTTCTTCATGGAAAGGGTTGTCAGGCACTGGAACAGGCTGCCCAGGGAAGGGTTTGAGTCAGCATCCCCAGAGGTACTTAAAAGACGTGTAGATATGGCACTTGCGGACGTGGTTTAGTGATGGATTTGGCAGTGCTGGGTAAATGCCTTGACTCAAAGATCTTAGAGGTCTTTCTTTTCCAGCCTAAATGGTTCTATGATCCCATGATTAATGCCATAATGCACCCAGCCTAATAAGCTCTGCTTCTTAACCTTACAATTCCTTTCCCCCTCTGTGTTTTTCTTCATGTGGCTGTTATATATTGGCCTGTTTTATTACACCAATTTAAAATTGAGAGAAAAGGCTTTAAAATTTGCACCTATTTTATTCTTCTTCTTTTCTTCCTTACAGATAAACCCAAACAAAACCAAACAAAAAGAAAACCAATGAAAAACAACAAAAACCCCAACAAACAACCCCCAAAATCAAAACAAACGAACAAAACAAATCAACAACAAAAAAGCCCAAAAAACCCCACCCCCCCAAACAAGCAGAAAAAAAAATCCCAAAGCCCAGCTCTGCCATTCAGTTTGTCCAGTTTTGTACTTGGGCACTACAATGGTTCACATTAACAGCTGTAATATTTTTTATAGGAGGTAACTGGAAGTTCAGACACCGAGCGACTTCTCCTTAGAGGAATAAACAAAAACCTTTATTTCCAGCTTCCTATTCTAATAGGAAAGCTGCTCTCCCACACTCCCTACAGTTTACCAAAAATTGTCCTTTCTCTTTGAAATGTTTACTCCAAAATACCACAATCTGTCTTGGATTCCCACAAAGCTCAGAGTAGCAACACAACAGATCCCAAATCTGTCAACACAGCTTCACCTCAGTGTTGGTGCTGTAGCTGAGATTTGTATTAAGGCACCTCAAGACTGAGGCACCACCTATCTGGAGCACCCAGCCACTTGCAAAGGAGGCAACAGTGAGCTATGGGTGACAATATGGATTTGGAGACATACAAGGACTAAGCTATAAAACTGCAACCTTGGGAGAGAACAGTGGGGAAAAAACATTTAAATTACCCCATACCTAAAATGTCAGGGTATTTCTTTCAGAGTCTCATTCAAACAATACTGCTGCTTATGATTCAAGTTTTCCACAGCCTCCACATTCCTAAGTACTCATCTGACTTCAGTATTTTTTAATGTAAAGCTAGATCAAGGCTTCTCAGCAGCATAGGCAAGAAGCAGTTTTGGAAATGGTGGTAGAATGTCTCCAGGGTAGGGAGGACCAAAAAAAAAAAAAAAAAAAGGAGGGCTTTGATATATGCTGAATTGCAGAACAGCTGATCCAGAGTAAGCTTTTTATTGGCCTGTGAGAAATGTGATTCAACTACTTTGAGTCTGCTCAGAGCCTGATGAAGGAAAGCATTTTTAAAAATCTTCCAGTTGTTAAAAAGGAAAGAGAAGATTTCTGCCTCTTGGAAGGGTGTACTTAAAAAGGGGTACACAGAGTGGTTCTCCAGTTTGAAGAGGGTATTTGCCTAAGTGGGAATGCAGAGCACAGATTTAAATCCCTCACTATGTTGAATTTCCTAGCCTTTTGCTAAAAGTGGCATCCCAGTAGCTGTGGCACACATCATCCCAAAGCAGGGACAGTGCTGCCACTGCCCAGGTTTCTCAGGGGTGACACAGGAGGCTTTGTCACTCCAGCTTCTCACAGGGCAGGCAATGGGAGGCTCTGCCTCTTGGGGGAAATGGCTCACTAGGGCCAAATCTGCAAAACCAGCAATGCAATAGAGTGCTCCTGATCACTGCATTCTGGTCAGAATTTTGGCTTTGGGCTTGGGAGGGTTTTCTGTCTTTTACAACCAAAGTTCTACAGCTCAAATGAAATTATTTGACTCACTTCTTGAAAACTGCAAACTCAATCAACATTTGCTTGTAGTGGATATGCCTTGCCCTAGTGCCCCCTCACTCATGTCCTGCCAAGCATCCTGTGGGAAAGCAGGAAGGAATTTAGACTCAAAGGCTGACTGCTAGACCCTCTGCTGACACCCTAAGGGAGATTGCAGTGTCCCCTGGTTGGCAGAAAAAGCAAAGTCACTCCATTTGCTTTGTCAAAGGAGTCAGTAGTCCTTCTGCTGCCCCAGGAAACTCAGGTTTCCAGGATCACTAGAAATTGCTCAATGAATCATCACAAATCTACAGATCCGTGGCTGCTTCTGAATAAAGGTGCCCTTCGTGCATCGTGTGTGTGGGGGACTTCTCCTCAAGAGGCTTGTGCAAGTCTCCAAGTAATTTGCTCATGTCACAGAGTTTCCATGAGGTTAAAAATCAGGTTTTGCATAGCACTAATATGAGCAAATATTTATCATTCTGAGCTGAACTAACATGTAACTGTGCCTACCCCAGTTCAACAAGGATTTTAACCTGCTGCCTGCTTGAGGTGAGACATAGGCTTAAACAGGTTGCTGAACAAAAGCCAAAAGGAAGATAAATAGATAGATTGAAAGATTAGGCAGACAGATATGATTGCATAAAATTTTCAAGCAAACTTTTAAAATTGTTTTCCCTTTAATTCTGATGTTTTATTGGTATTGCTTTCCCAGTAGAATTTCAGTGCAGCTCTTATCTTTACAATAGAAAAGAAACAAAACTAAAGCAAAAATATATTTTTCTATTCAACTGAGTACCTGTTTTTAATGGGTGGAGTCAGGTCCAAACACAGAATTTCTCAGACAGACTCTGACTTTTTAATTTAATTTTCCAAAACCCTCGAGCTGTTTTGAAAATGTTTTATCTTGTAGTAATTAAATAAAAATCAATAATTTCAATATAATTTGAAATGATACATGTAGCATACAGGTGCCTTGTAAACACAGAAAAACATTACCACATCCGTTATTATTAATGCTCTTTACTTTCTGCCAAGTTTATCCATGCTCCTGTCAAGTGAGGAAATCCTTCTGCTGATACAGGAATCAGATGATCAGGGTTAGTCTCACCAGGGAAGAGGAGACACAAGGATTTTTGATGCATTTCAAGACAGTGTAAAGGTCTTGTTTATATTCTTCTTATCAAAGTATAAGAGTGAAGGAGCTGTTGCCTATGAATATGACCAAAAGGACTGACTGCCATATGAATCTCCCCACCAGCATGTTGTGATCCCCTGGGTAGCCTTAACATTGGCAGATTTAATGTGGTGCACTGAATATTCATTATTGATCCTCAATGGCTTGTGAACAAAGGCACCGTGTCCTGCATCACCCAGCTTCTGTTTATCCAAAATGCCACAATCACACATATTTATCCCAGAGATAGCATTGTTCAAGTACACCATCTATGATGATGCTTCAAACAAGAAAAGTATTTTTTACAGTGTTGAATACCTGGAAGTGACAGGAACCAAATCATAGTAACGGCTCAAGATGAGACTGACAAGCTATTTGCATGTCAGCATACAGAAAGCAGGGCTGTAGCATGCCATGCAAACATCTGCAGGAATGAACTGCAAGGTTTGAACCTCATGTTGCTGAAGGCTAAAATACATTTTCTGTAACATTGATAAAGATTAGAAGGAAAAAAATAGCCACTGAAATCTCCAGGAAAAATACATTTAGTACACACACACAGAATTCCCACAATCTAAATCAGTTCAGACCTATCCCAGAGGGAGCTCCTCATCCTTTCTGCCTATTTCCACCCCATTTGTTTTATGCCATCTCTTTCTAATACAACCAGGGAAACTGATCAAACACATTCTATACATACCACCCAGCCCACAGTCTCAGCATCCCAGCTGTATTCCTAACCTCACAAATCCACAGTCAAACCATCTCCAGGGTTTCAAAAGCATAGCAGCTTTCATGAAGGGAGGCAGTGGGAGCTCTCTTAATTAGCTCAGCTTCTTTGTGCATTTCTAGACATGTCTCCCTGTTTGTTCACCTTGAAGAGTTTCATGTCCGGGTAGAAATAGAAGATTTGTCCTCCATAAAGTAGCATCACATTCTTCAGGGTCTTCTTTTTTCCTTGTAAAAGTTCTGACACTTAGAAAAACAGTCAACATGGGGCCAAATATCTAAATGGAGAGAGGTGAATTTTAACCAGTTTGTGCATTTAATGAGGACTAACAGAGGAAAAGCTGGAAACACAGATAGTTAGGTGAGCATTTCCCTGACAAAAAGTCCTTCACATGTTGTCCCTACAACTCTACAAACTCTTCCCTACAACTTTGCAAATTCAAACATGAAACCATCACTAATGTAATTCAATCCTTTCTGGAAGTATGAGAAAAATAAATTCAGTCTTGATAGCTTAATTATTTTAATATTTCCACTGGATATATACCTTACCAACCTGACAGTCATTTCTAGAATGCAGGGAAGTCAGCAGAACCATGAATTTTCTCACCAGTACTTTAAAGAATAAGTTTATAGAGAAAAGAGAGTTGAGGACAAAGCCATGGAAAGATGGTTCCAACTTTACTGTGTCCTTGATTTCATTATTCAAGGTTTGCAACAAGGAAATCACATGATCACCTAGAGCATTCAGCATGGGCTGAGAGGCTCTGGGACAACAAATCACTCAAGAATGTGTCTAAACTACACACAGTGAGTTTTTCTAAGGAGATCTCACATAGATCAAGTTAGATAATAATTTAAATCATTATTACCATTCCTCTCTGGCTACTTAAAAAAAAGGTTTGAAAACTGAGATTCCCCATTAAAATCTGCATGAATTCCAAAATCTGAATTAGTACATGGCTAAATACGAGGTAGCAGTCAGTTAAATTTGTATCTTCTGAGAATTGGTTTGTCTTACATGCTGCAATATTTCTATTACTAGGGGACTGAAATAAAAAAGTTAAAATCTTGGTATTTTCTAATTTTTATGTATTATCATGATGGCTTAAAATAAAAATGAAAACATCAATGAAATTTTGAATTTTGAAGAACCCCAAAAATGCACCTCCTCCTGAATTAAAGGAGATTACAAATATCAATTTGTCTTCAGAAGTTTACTCATTGCTATGAAGAGGCTGTTCTTCCTACTAAGTAGGCTATAATTAAAGTATTTTGTACAAAATCACTTCAATGTGAAGAAAAGTAAACTATTTCTGGTCTCAGAATAAGTAAAAGAACAAATAAAGAATAAATTTTTTAAAAACCCCTAACTACCTCAGTTCTACCTCTCCTTTAAACCTCTCTCTTTTAGGTACTAGCAAAATATTCTGATCCATCTAACCGATATCCTCACTAATTTCCCATTTGAAGCCCTCACAGATGTCTCCTGATAATTAAAACACTTTTTCTACAAAAGAGGAGGCAATGATCTTTCTCAAGACTACCTACCTGTTCAGTACATGCACATATGTACATTGTACATTTGTACATTGTTCATCTTGCTGCCTGTGTGTCCTCTGTTTTTCAGTGAAGTCTATCTCCTTTCTTAGAGACATCAAAGTTTAAGAGGGTGGGTGTTACCTATAATTACATTAGGAATTACATCAGCATTGCTTTAAAAATCTATATTAATAAACTACTTCAATGTCTGGAACAACTGTACAACTCTCACTGGCCTTCAGTGTTTCTATTTTTCCCATGTAAAATAAGGTCTTAGTTTTATACAAAAACCTTGAACAAGAGTTACACTAAAGTGTAACTTAATTCGCATACTGTACATAATCCTACTGATCTATAATTCTACCATTTCAAAAGAGACATTTTGGCTGTTTGGAGCTTTAATGTCAGCAAGCCACCTTAACAACTTCAAATACATATAGTTAATGCACAAAGTGAAGCATATATAACATATTCATATTGACTGAACCCAAGGGCTTTGCTCATCCTCAAGATACCTGTTTTTACAAATCAGCACCTTCATCCACATTTTATATATAAATATAGTAAATATTTAGCTATTAGAATGTTGCTGCATGGAACAGGATGAGAAAAGGTTTACAGGAATATATCCACAGTCAGCTTTAGACAACTGATCACATCTTCTCTGCCTGGATTCTGCCATTCATGGTAACTTAACACAGTCCCAAACCTCATCTCTCAACCATTCTGTTGAACAAAGGTCACAGACTTTGCATTCACCATGGAAAAAATAGGCTCAATTGACTATGTTGGCCATCTATTCATCCTTGTTTCTCTTCCATGTAATATCTAACATGTTGATATATTTAACAAAAATTGAATTCATTAACACATTAGTCAATATCTCAATATTGCTTGTTGATTAAGTTCTTGGGATTTTTCCCCAGTTATAAAATGATCAAACTAAATCTCAGGGTTTTTTTCCATTGCTCTACTTTCTCTGAGATTTTTTAAACTATAATTTTCTGCAGGTAATTGGGTTAAAGGAAAGACTTCTATAATTGTTGTTTTTTGGGTTTTTTTTGCATGGTCTCTTTTATGTATTTTTACTGGAGCATTTCTGCTGTTTGAAGAGACTGTGACCATCCCTTCTATTGAATGGCTGTACTAAAAGAAAACAATGAAAGACACAATTCTACAACCACCATGTACGAACTTCTCTTTATTTGTCTGAACAGGGCTTGGTCTGCAAGATCCTGGAGGGTAATTTTATGACTTTTTGGACAAGGCTTCACTGTACTGCCCAAGCACAGCAGATTGTGGGGCACAGCTCAGTTACATCTGTGCTATCAGACAATGGCTCTGCTCCTGCTTCTAATGCAGTCACTGAGAATTTTGCCATGAAGTCATATTACTGTAATTCAGATGTGCTACTGAAATAAATGTGATGTATATTTTCCATGATATGATTACTGGATTCAGTTCTGGTCAATTAAAGCTGCCTGCCCAGGGCTATCAACAGGGTAATGATTAATGTCAATAAGCAACCCTTGTGCACATCTGCTGGCTGCCTATTAAAAAACCCAAAACAAACAAACCAACATTAAACATGGGCAGTGACATTAATTTGTTGCCTTCAGCCACATTTAGACTAAGAATACCCAGCTGCATGGAGCTGAAGTATTGTGTCCATAAAGAAACTGGCAGAGGGAACATGTATTGCTAGGAAAGTGTCAAGACCTGCATGACACTCTCAATGAGGCCCTGGTTCAAGGTGGAGAGCTCAGCTGCAGCACTGCCCACACCACCTGTGAAAGGCCATGCAGCAGCACTCTGCCACTTCACAAGACAGACAAACTAGATGAAAGCCTCACAGCACAGCAAGAACAGCCACAAAATGTAACAGAAATAAAAGTTTCTCTGTGTGTGTCTGTGTGAGCCCTTGAATGAGCACAATTACAGCAAAACACCCCCAGTGCCACCCAGGACTTTGGGGTGTGTGCATCAGGCTCTGAGAACCAGCCCCACCAGAGGACAGCATAAGAGCACCTGGGCTTGGCCCCTGCTATGGAGGGAGAAATTCAGAACAGAATGGTGAACTTCTTATGAGTCCCTGGCCCTCTCTGCTCTCCTTCCAGCCAGCACCTGATACACCCACACTGACCCTCAGTGCCCCAAACATGAGGGATCTTCTCTGTTCCCATCCTAGCTGGGCTTTCAATCCCATGGGTTGCATCTCTGAAACAAAGCCACATCCTCACACTCCAGCTCCTCTCCTTTGCTCTCCCATGGTTTTAATGCCACCCTAGGGACTGGGCTAAGCAGTTTGGGGAGCAAAGATGGGCATCTCTCATGCTCCATTGTTTTGAAGCAGGAAATGGCCACAGAAAAGCCTCTTCCCAGAGCACACAGGCTGATGACATGGGACTGGTGGGATCCCTTCTGGTCAGAATGTAACCCTCACTGGAACAATCAGCAATTTGGACATCCGAAAATTATTTTATTAAACAACAGTTGTTAATCAGTAGGAGGTCTTTTTCCACAGCCATTCTTTAAAGCCGAAACATTTCCATGTTTCCTGTAATACTTGTGCTTAGTCACACATTGACAAATACAAGGGAAAAAACTCAGATCTGTATGACAGATTTTTGGAACCGCCAAAATAATCTCTTTGAATTCTGCAGCCACTTGACAGCAGAAGTCCAGGAGGAGAGTGTTGAAAGCAAAAACTTGTATTTATTCACTGAATTTTTCTCCCAGAACAGGATACCTATCATACCTATCATCAAATGAACAGTCCACAGACCCTGTTGAACTTTAAAACTCTCCAGGTCCACTTTTTGCTACCCATCCTGTAAGCCTGACAGAGAGAAAAGGGATTGTCCTTTACATTTCAGTGAGAATTTAACACACTCAATCAAAGGCTCTGCCAGAGGACATCTTCTGCAGAACATCCCACCATCTTACAACTTGTATATTCACATGTGCAAAAAGTCTCTGGCTGTGTCTGCTCTTCCCTGCTGTAATACATGACAAGAAAAGAGATACCTAGGTCAAAATTCCCTAACATTTAAACACTTGAGAAGTATTAAGTAGTCTAATTAAAAGTTATTACTATTACTCTTACTTTCTAAATACCTGGAGAGGAAGGACTGTGCTGGTGGGGCTCAAGGTCACATGTCACTAAGTCATGAAACTTTCCTCCTCCATGCCAGGCTGGCAGCAGGTCTCATTCAGAGTGCTGGCCATGAAAGGGGAGGTCTGCTCTTCTTTTTTTTTTTTTTTTTTTTTGTGGTCATACCAAAAGGCCATGACTTCAGTGGAAGTGAACGTCCTCTCCCACATCCATCAATTCTGAAGCATGGAAGGAACAAGCACTTCATCTCTAAGTAGATTTGTAGAGAAAGAGATAAGCCTGGCTGTTTTCTAGGGCTTGCTGTATCATAGGGCTGTGACTGGCCATAAGCAGCTGAGAAGGGCCATGGCCTGCAGAGGATGGCACCACCTTGCTCTGCTCTGCTAGTAGCATGGGCCTGAGAAACTGGGTTTGCTCCTTTGCCTTGCATGACCAGCACCTGCTGCTGGGGTCCTTGCTCCTTACACCAGGCATCCACCCCTGAGCAAGAAGAGCAGGCTGGGCTCTCCCACAGTTCTCTGCCTCCCATGTGCACTTTCCTTCTCCCTCATCTCTCTCCAGGGCAAGCCCAGTCTCCTCATTACTTCCCTCAGACCAGGCTGGCTGTGTTGTTGAAAACTTTGAGCATGGGATGCTTTGGGCTCTGCCTTGAGGGGAGAGTTTCAGTACGTGTCCCACAGCAGTCCAGCATCAGCACCACAGATCCAGAAAGGCCTGGAGCTTGGATATACCCATGGTGTGTCCTACTAGCCTGCTAAACAACACATACACATCATTTACATCCACTGCACATGGCACTGCACATGCCAAAGTGGGAATGCTGTTCAGGAGCTGTGCTCTCCCCATAACATGCCTGCATATCCCTGGGAGCCCAACTCAAAGGCATGGGGTTTGCCAGCCAAGAGAGTCAAAACTCCAGTGTCCCATTGTAAATCTATTCCTTAGGCCAACCCATGCCCAGCTGTGTAATACAAATAACGTTTTTCACCACAGAAAACATTTCTGCATCTTGGAGGCATACAGTAAATAAAAAACACATTAAAATACTTAATGTGCTTAACTCTTTGTGTCTTTGGAGTCATTTTGCTATGATGGAGTTATAGGTGCTATACAGAAATAAAACTCCCCACTGATCACTTTCACAGTGTGGTGAAGTGTGGTCACTCTCAGGTGGCCTTCATAAAAGAGATAAAAAACAAATTCTCCAACAAATACAGACTGAGAATTGAGACTTCACAAACTCTCAAGCACTAAAATCACAAATAATCTCTCATGATAAAGACAGTGGTGTGCTAAAAACTGTGTTTTAAATTAATTTTAGCCAGGTGAACATAGTGCTGGTCACAAAGGAGTAAAGCCATGGAAAGAAATCTCCTGGAGAAGCAAATAACTAAATGCGCATGATGGGTGCAGCTGGGCACCACCAAGCTTTCATGGTGACCTCAGCAGGATGAGTAACTTCATCCAGCATTTTCCATGAAGCAGAGAACAATATTTTTCACTTTGTAGCTTTCTTCTGAGGCTCCCAAGAGAGCAATTCTTTTTTCCAGGCCGCTTACAACTGCCCCAAAATCCTGCAATTCTGGCTTTATCAATACAAAAAAAGGAAGGAAACACAAAATGTACAGACCAACACATACAACCCTTTTTCTTCTTAACTAAAAATGCGTGAAATCTGTGTTGGGGTAGTAGAAAGAGGTGAAAACACACCAGTGTGGCACGGTGACAAGTCTTTGCAAACCTCCTGCCTCTCACTCCTCACCCCTCCCTTCCATGGGCACAACCAGCCATCAGCATGGCTGCAATAGCAGCAGCTGTTGCAGATTCCCCAGCTCGCCCCACTATATCTCCTTGTGGTTCCTCTTGATGCAGACCCCTTTGATCAGCGATACAGGGAAGATTGGATCCCAGCTGATAAAGAGCTCCTTGTGGGACGGGGCACACGTGGCTCCTGCCAGTCGGTGCTGTGACGCCCCGTGTCCACGGGGATGCTGCATGTACGTCACAGCAGCCGTGCTGAGCCCCCGCCCCGCACAAAACTCATGTACTGAATTTTCCCTCTTTGCCTCCAGCCATCCCTGCTCTGCCTCCTGCTAAGTCAACTGATATCTACCACACCAGCAGTAAAGGGCCCTTGGGAAAAAGGAAAGCAGGGAGTAGGCTGGTTGTTCCTGATCTAGGCGTGCTCTCTGCCAGTACAGCATATTTTCTAGCGTGTTTTACAGTTCGGTTTAAATGACTCAGCTAAGGGGTTTTGTATAACTTCTGACCACAGCCTAACAGTTCTCACAGGAGGTAATATTTCCTAGTGTTTGGCACGAGCTTTTCTCCTTTTCATCTAAGCACTTGTGCTCCTTCAGCAACCCTTACCCACTTCTATCCTTTCTTCATGCTTACAGGCTACAACTTTGTAAGGGGTTACTGGATCCCTCAACTTCCACTATGCCCTTCAACATACAGTGCTGTATACCACATTCATTACTATTATGAAAGTATTTAGACAGACAGGCTTTATCTAGCTGTCCTAATCTTTCCCATAAACCAGTCTTTTAAGTCCAACAGTGGGTTGAGTTACTTTATGTGAATTCCCTCCCGTTTGTCAACAGCAATCTGCAACGTTCTGATCTTTGAATCACTGGATTGTCACAGTGCTGACAAGGTTCTTTTTTATAACTAATCAAATGCTCATTTGTTGCATGTTACTAATTGCACTTAATTCTACCTCTGGTTTTTTCCCAGTTTCATTATACTCTCCATATTACAATGTTGTGGTAAGCAGCACCAGACACAACTGGATTCCTTAGCCTGTCAGCAGCAAAGGTAATTGACATAAATATTTAAAACACACCAAACTGTGATATATGAAACGATTAAAACCCTTTCAGAAGCATCCTCTCTCTAGCCTAGTCACCTGGTAAACTGAATTTAAGTGCTGAAAAACAACCAAACAAAAACATTGCCTTCCATTTCTACCAATGGGAAATATTCCCCCTCTCTGCTCTACATTCTTGCTCCTCACAGAGTGAGTAGATATTTTATTAGGTACAGATTTAAACACAAAAAGATTTTCCAAGCCTTGGATCTAGTTTCAAGCAATTACACATTGGCTGGGTGTAACTCAATGCAGGATCACCCAACTGGAGAGCAGAACAGAGAAGGTTCTTTACAAAGAAAAAAAAAATTATTCCAAGTGTTCTACCTCACACAGAATTCTTGAAAAATGTTCTTCTCCCCAGAGATCAGGGGTTGTTTGTCTCATTTGAGGGCTGAGTATCTTCCTGTTGCTAGTAGACTGGCAAAAAAAAAGTAGAGGGCTCAAGATGCAGAGTGAATGAAGAGCTGTCCTGAGCTGACACCAGAATTTCATGAGAACTCCTGAAGGCTGCACCTGTGCCACCTAATAATTCTGTCTGCTGGACACTGGACCCTTGTGTATCATCTCAGCTATCGTAAACAAGATGTACTCACCTGTCTGCTCTCCAGCAGCACTGGCAGCAAAACAACTTTGCAATCAGGGCAAAAAGTGTCAGTCATGTGCCTCAGTCTGCCCCCAAAGCAGCCTTTTTAAGAGGGAATACGGTTCTTAAGAATGGCAGTCTTCTGGTGATACTGCAATGCTGTCTCTGAGGAACTCACCTGGAGAAAATAAGAGCTGGTATCAGTCCTCTGGGTTTCAGATAAACAAAATTAATGTGATTTTTTTTAACACTAAAACCAAGTCTAGAACAAGAAACTAACTAGCTCTGACTAGATGACACCAAGTGGTCACAGCAAAATTTACATTTATTATTATTGCAACATTTTGCAAAATTGTCACCCTTTGAATTGGAGTTTTGCAGCATTGCCATTTGAACAATTTTATTTATTATGTGGGAGACATTAAGTCTGGATATTTTGAGTCTAGGAAGAGCACTCAATCTGTTTAAAAGTACAAGGGAAAGTTCAACATTAATTGCTAACATACTTGAAAATTTACTTACTGCATATTGACAAGATGCAGATTTTAAAGCACCAGTTATTCAGTTAATCAGTGACTGACAAAGTGATTTATAACTAGACCATGTAATGGTGCTAATATAGAAATCAATGAAAATGTTCCTATCACCAAAATACCAGAGGTCTTTGTGTAAGGCATTATGTGTCTTCTCAAACCTACTGAAGTATAAAATACCAGGAGATTGGTTACACCATGACTTTAGAACAGGAGTTTATCATACCCAATGCTCTAAGGCTCATAATATCTCTCACAAGAGGTATTTGAACTGAACAACATGCTTATTGATGTAGGAAAAGAGATGTCAGTGCATTTTCTCATCCATTACAATTTTGTATGTGATGTAGGGTTGTATGAGCAAGTACCAAAACGTATTTTTAAAAGTTCATCATCTGCTGGGATGTGTTCTGTTAGGATGTTTTCTTTTCTTCCTTAGATGACTCTGTGAAATACTTGCCTAGTCATTTTGCCAGTACCATGAAACACCAGCAAAATATCACAAGTGTAGCCAACCGAAGACTGAAAAACTGTCTACACTGAAAATTAACTCAACAGGTTCTCCCACTGTTTTTGAAGGGCTTGAATTTTTCCCAACTAAAGAGTCTTAACCTCTGCAGGCACATGTGAAAAAGGAGATGGGTGCGATAGGAAATAAAATGCTCTCTATGCCCACAGGGAAGGGGAAGGTGAGAAACAGCTGTGTGGACTAGGGTGTGTTGTGGACATGTGTACTTTGTACTACCCCTGACTCTAGCAATGAAATTCTGTTGTCTTTCTACACAGAGTTATCATCCCTCTAAATATTTCCTGTATTGACTCTGATACCTGCACAAAGTATGTTTTGAATTGAAAAACTGTGACTTGAACAAGAAGGCGAGGACAGCATGAAACACACAAAGGAGGGCAACCAGTGCCAACCCCCTTCATCCTGAGCCTTCTGACTGGGCTAAATGGCCTGTCTCTGACATGACAGCATCTGGCTGCACCAGGAGGATTTATTCCCCTATGCAGACCTGCTCCACAAATGCACAGACATTTCACCAGCTGAGCTACAGTGGCCACTTTATAGACATGCTATGCTAAAATATTCTGTGCCCTCCTGTTCACTGGAATGCACCCCTCTTTCTCACAATTCACCTCGCATGGGCTGTGTCTCCTGAGCTCCTCAGGTTGCTTTCTCTCATTCTCATGCCCTATCTGCTGTTGCCAGATATTCTACATTTTAAATAAATTTATTTGCTCTACTTAGCATCAGTCCTGTAGTCTCCTTACTTCCCATTTAAGATCAATACAGAAGAAATCAATAGACTACACAACAATTCCCTCAGACACTCCTCTCCAGACCATAATGCATTGCTGGCACCTCCTCTTTATAGCTGGTCTGTTAGTTATCTTTCTCTCTTTACTGCAGTGCTTTTATCTGAGATTATTTTAATTAGAAGAAAGTTAAAATTGCTGGAGAAACTCTGCATGACAGAGTAGTCCTGGAAATCTAAATATGTGTTACTTGTGCAATGTTATGTTTTACTGTATGAAAAAAATGAGAGGCTGTTTTGTTAATAACACACGTGATGGACTTTAGATGATGCCATGGACTTACAAAACACAAGGACTCTGACCTTTCTGTAACCACAGCAAAAATCTCACTCTGTGTGAAACTGTGCCCTGAGCCCCTGAGCTCTGCAGGGTACCTGGTTTCAGAAGGAGAGCATACAAGTGACACAAGTGACATACACCCACTGTGTAGGTACTAACCAAATTCAAACAGGCAGGTGCTCAGTGACTGCCTCCAGCAGGGCAATTGCTCTGCATGACAATTCCTTCTCCTTACTCAATGCCAGCAAGGATAGTTTTCCTTGTTCTCCTTACTGTCAGACTCCCTCTCACAGCAGGAAGGTTTGTCCCCTCTGGCAGGAAGGGAGCAACGGGGAGGTTTCTGTAGCTCATCCCTCTCACCTCTCTCTTCCCTGACAGAGCCAGTGGGCTGCTCTGCCAGCTTGGAATTCCCCTATCAGGGAAGAAAAATCCCCTCTGATTGCAGGAACCCAAACCTCCCACAGAGATGGATGGGTGATGGAGTTTAAGTGCCGCTGCTCTGACATGTCACCTCACAAAAAGAACTTCATGCATGCTGAAGTACCTCAGTGTGCAGTTTCCAGACAGAAGGGGATCCAAGGCTGACATCTTAGGGACATGGACACACCGAGTAATCCTGGGTGCCCTCGGGAATGAGTGGTCCAGAGGCAGTGACAGGAACAACGTGGCCAGAGCTATTAACCAGGAGGATGAACTGAACAGCTTTTCTAAAAGCCCAGAAACGCAGAGAGATGTGCTTGGGAAGCCAGGCAGGAGCGTGAACAAAGTTTAGCCTACGTAGCATAGAAGTCAGATTATCCTCTGCTTTTGTAGGAAGATCTGATAGCTGCAGTTGGAGACAACTTTCACATCTAAGCAAACAAGAGGGCAGAGAAAGCACCAGCATTATAAGCCTTTCTCTCCAAGACTGAGAGAGCTGATGTCCTCAGCCTTGTTCAAGGAAGCAGAGAAGACGAGCTTTAAGAAAGAAGAAGTTCAATATTGACTGTGCAAAGGACAAAGATGGGAAAAGGACATATGAAGAGGGAGTCTATCAAAAGAGACATCACATAAAAGCCATTCTGTGGCTGGGAAGTCATTGCTAGAAAGTTCTGTGTGCTGCAATCCAGAGGACATCATCAGGTTGTTCCCAGAGAAGGAGCTAGCAAAAAGGAAGGGAGCATGTTTCATGAAGAGCAGTAGAAAATAAAGCAACAGTCAGAGACAAAGCTAAGGAGAAAGGTTTTCAGAAGGGCAGGGCAGCTTTCCAAGTAGGAGCAATGACTTTAAAGAAGAGAAAGTTTCAGAGATCTGAGATTAGGCTCAGAAAATGAAGCTAAAGTCTTCAGTTAAAACAAGTGTTCCGTGGTCAAAAACAATACAACAGTGGCTAAGCTGGGGGCTGAAGGGAGGAAACAGGAAATAGTGTCATCTGGTTTTATCCTTTACACCAGGATAAAAACACCCTGGCACCTCATGGTGTTTTGGCAGAGGGGTGTCCATTTTCTGTAATTCCAGAAGGGTTACAAAACCACAGAAAGGATCAGGTCAGGCGGGACCACTGCATGGCATCTATTCCAACCCCCTGGCACAGGCAGGGTCCCCTAGGGCACATCAGGGGATTGTGTCAGCTTTTGAATATATCCAGGGAAGGAGACGCCCAGGTTGAAGGCCTGAGGAAGTGCTGCCAGCCACCTCAGGCACTGTGATGGAGCTCAAAAAGGGAACAGCACAGGTCCAAAAATGGCACCTCTGTCCCTTGCAAAGGTGAGCACCAGCACCCACACAGAACCAGCAAGCACCAAAAGCAAACTGCTCCCACAGTAATTTTAAGTGCGCTTTGGTTAACATCTGCCATAAAAAAAGAAACACAAGAAAACAACCTACCAAGCAAAGGAAAGCACTTAGCATTTTGGAAAGCCTTCAGTCTGCACAGGATTTTTTATCTCTTTTACCAGAAAGAACAGTGAACACTTTTTTAAGTCTGACACGTCCTCTGAGCTGCAGAGCTTTCCTCTCAAAGTCTGATCTACCTTTGCTGTAATAAGACATATTTATTTTCAACCATCTGTAACAAAAAGTGTACACTGAATAAAATTAATTAGAAATATGTTAAAATAAAATACTACCAAAGTAATATAGTATTTTGAAGGAGAGAAAAATGTTTATCACTATAAATCAAAAATACCTTCACAAAATTGTTTGCTTTTAGAAGTAAGGAGAAAATTAGAATTAGGCCCAGTTCCTGCAGAGAGAACTTTTCAATTTCCTTCTTGAAGCAAAAGTCATATCCAGTTAACACAGGTTTTCCTGATTAGGCTCAGCAGGATCAAACACGATAGTAACTAAAGAATCCTGAAAATACTTGTTTAAGCACAGGCAGTTGTAAGACACAAGACTCATCAGAATGGAAGAGAGACAACTTCTCTTCCTTGGACAGAAGGTGACAAAAGGGAACTCACTGTAGTTTAGATGAACTGTTCTCTACATGGACATATATTCATGGAAGTATGTAACTTCCAGTCTGGGGAAAAACTGTTTCTCTTTGGCTGAAAATCCTGATCCAAACTTCTGATCCAAGCCTGGCTCTTGACTGAATGTCTGCCTGTTTAATTTTGTATAAATTTTATCAGTTGAGTATTCATGTTGACCCTACGTGCTTTATTTCAGAGACTTGGAAGAGGTTTCCATTAATTTTTTTTTATTTCTTCTACTGACAAGCAGATGTTTAGTGTGTCCTTTTACTTACCTAGCCTTGCAGGATCTGTAGTTTCAAAGCCCCTTCCGAGTGCCAATAAGGACTACTGTTACTGAGGTAGTTTGCAAAAATACCATGGATCTATCCAGAATATCTGAGGTTGTTTATTTCTATCACATGCACAGTTTATATAAAGGAGTATTTTTAGAGCATTAGGTGAAGTGCTTTATTATAACAGCTAGATTTGAAGCCTGGAGATGATACACTATTTTCTTTCATAAATAAATCTTGGATAAAACCTTAGCACTGCCTGAAAATTGGTTCCTTCTTAACTCTCTGGGAAGCGTGGGGTGTTTTTTATCTTAGAGGAGCAACCAACAATAAAACTCAAAAAATGACAATTCTCCGGTTTTTGGCATCAAAAAAGCAAAAAAAAAAAAAAAAAAAGAAAGGTCCATTCAGCGTGAAAAACATAAAAGAAATAAAGGAACATGCTGTAAAAAGCTGACAAGGAAGAAGGAATTGAAAAAGAAGAAGAAAAAAAAAAAGATAGAATTGCTTTAGTTCAAAACCCCCCAAGTTTTTATTACAAAAATTCAAGAAGGTCTCCATTTCTGACACAGAATGTGTTTATCTAGACTTGCCACAGTCACTAGTGAATTAAACCATGCCTCACCACTGTAAAAATTTATTTCAAGAGAAATGAGTTTCAATGAGAAAGTGATTATGTGCTCATTTTTACAAGTACTCCATTTCCATTATAATAGGATAGTTTTATTCTTGATACAGATCTATGGATTTTTATAGCACTACCGCTAAAATAGATTAAAGTTCATAATTCATGTTGTGCAAAAAACTGTGAGATTAGGTTCTGTATATTATTGTGAGGTAATTAAGTGGCCTGATTTCTACTAGAAAAGGAAGTGCCCTAGTTCCCTTTAACACCATTGAAGCCGTTCATTAGGATGACTGAAGTTAGAGAGTTCTTAAATCTTGGCCCATAGTCTTCGAAGAAAACAGAGAGCCAAATCCCAGGAGATGTTCAGTGAAAGTCTAAAATCCACAATGATGCCCTAATTCTCCACTGCTACATGTCTCCCCTGGTCATGTACAGCTGGGTATAGTTGTTGTAAAATATTAACTTTGCACATGTATAGAAAATATAGACCTGGCTTTTGCAGAACATGTATAATGAGTATCAGGCAAAATGCTGTCATTACCAAGATCCTTCACACAATGACTTTAAACTTTAGTAGGCAATTACTATGTCCATTTTAGTGATAGGAGCCTAAAGAGGCACAAAGCAAACTAGCCTAGATGGAAGTGCCGGGGAAAATCAACAGACTTAATATTTAGAGCAGATTAGTTAAACCACAAACAATTCTATGTAGACATCCATTCAAAATTAAAGCTGCTTTTATTCTAGTCAATGTTATTTTATTCTGAAAGTGAGTTAATTTAAATCAAATTGCAGCCAGTTCTGTTGTGAATAAGAGCATGCAAACTGAGTTTCAATACAGTTCACAGGCACTTTTAATTTACACCTTTTGTTAATGTAATTAATTGTCCTGAGTGCCTGAGCTCACATAGGAAGTGTGCCAAGGTGCAAAGAGTTAAGGATGAGGCTCTCAGCTGCAGGGTTTGTCCTCTCCAGCTGCCCTTCCTTGGGGTGCTGTTCAATCACACTCGTTATCACCAGACAGTGGGAGCCAGAGGAGGTGTTCCTGTCTTTCTGTGTCACCTACAATGTAATGACAGCTCTCAGGGAGAGCATTTCATGCTCTGGACAAACACGCAGCACCTATTGACTAGAGGCCAGGAGAAAGCACTCGACCCAGGAGGGTGCATTCATTGACCCCTGTAGGCACTAAAAACAGAGAAGCAGTGTGACACACTGCAGGAGATGGAGAGTTACGTTTTCTGTCATCAGCCTAAAATCCCAATAGTCAGCTTCACTACTTAACCAAGATCAGATTTGTGGAGGTGTAGCTCAGTGATTAAAACATTAAAACTTGTTACTTAGAAAGGTCTGTAAATACTCACTGCATCTTCCTTCATACTTTTTTGTCCTCCATCATCTTTAGCTTAAAATTTATTGTAGCAAGTCTTTGTGCACTTTTTATCTTTCCCAAAACTGAAGTGATCTACTGGAGTGATTGCATCCATCTCAGGAAATTGCAATTTTATCAATATCTGTGGGGTTATTGTACTACCACAGGAATCAGCTGTGGATCAGGCCCTACTGTGATCCACTGGCAAAAATCCTACACCCCAGCTAATAGTCAAATACTCCTCCACAATACAGACCTGCATGGAATGTCATGCATTCACTTCCACCTGTGTGTAGCCACTGTCTAGGCAAAGCCGCGTTTTAAAGACTTTTTTTTTTTTTTTTTTTTGAGCATTATTTCCTTCAGCTGTCACACATAGTTTCCTCAGCTCTCTGCTCTTTCTTCAGTCCGTCCATCCCACCGTGGTATGAATATGGCCAGAAATCATTTTAACCATCTATTTACAATCATATCGGGGGGGGGGGGAAATCAAGAAGGCTTTTTCTCTTGTTTTCCTGGCAGTTAGTGATGAGTCCATCAAGAAAAAAAGCAAACAAAAAAAAAAAAAAACAAAAAAAAAACAAAAAAAAAAACCCCAACCCCTCCCCCCAAAAAAACCCACGAAAAACCCCAAACCCCTCCCCAAAAAAACCCCAACAAAGCCAGAACAAAGCCAGCATCATGGTCCACAGTCCATGAATGGGAATTGCATTTCTCTCTTGTTCTTAAGAGTTTCCTAATAGAGAAAGTAACTTAAAAGTAGTAGAACAGCTATCCCCAAGAAGCTGCTTACTGAGTAGGAGGATATGGGATGCAAATGGCTTTAGACAGTAAAGTTTAAAAAAAAAAAAAAATTCCTCAAAGACTTAGATTCCGAGTACCTACCGTGTTCAGTAAAGAAACTCGGGACAATCTTGAGTCTCCTTGAAGAGAGCTGCTGAAAAAAACTTCAGCTCCTTCAGAAGGCCATGCACATTTTAAAAATAGTCTTTGAACTCCCTAACTATTTAATCCTAAACGGCTCACAGAGACGTGTAAAATCCTGAAATCTCGGGGGATAGGAAATTTCATTTTCGGGAACGGAGCAGAAGAGAGTCACTTCCCTACGGGAGCCGGCTCTCTAGACATAGCGAGAAATGTACTGCATTGCTTACTTGGCAAGCCGGCTCTGGGAGCGCCCGCACGGCTCAGCGCCTGTCGGGGCCGGAGCGCCGGGCTGGCCTCGTGTGACCCACCAGGCCCCGCAGCCACCGCCAGCACCACGAGAGTAAAAACAAACAAACAAAACCCCCAAACAACAAACCCACAAGAAAGCAGGAAGGAGGGAGGGTGGGACGGAGAGGGAGCTGCCCGGCCTCCCCCCGACGCCCCCCGGCCGGGACAGGAAGCCTGCGGGCCGGGGAGCCTCCACCGCGGAGCCGCCGGCCGGGGCCTCCTCTCCCGGGAAAACGCTGCTCGGGGGATCCGGGGAGCGAGGGGGGCCTGCAGGGAGAGCTGGCTGGCGTGGGTGGTGGGTGAGGGCAGGGGCTGTCCCGGGGCCTCCAGGCTGGCGGGAAGCGGCGAGTCCGCCCGGCTTTTTCCCTTTGGAGGGAAAAGCAACGGGGAACGGCGAATGCTGCGTTTCTTTGGGGTTCGACTGCGCGGCTGTCAGCGCTGCGTGCTGCCAGCTGAGCGGGCAATCCCGCCGCAGCGAGGATTCCCGGGATCCGCGCTTTGGGGGCCACTGGAGAAAGAGACACGTGTGCCGTACAACCAGGACCAAAGCACAACAAGAGGCTTGGCCCATGGGTCGCGGTGCTGGTGCCGCGCCACGGAGCCCCTGCCTGTCGCGGCGCACCTGCCGCAGGGGAGAGCCTGAGACCGGGCAGAGGTGCAAGGGCGTGCCTTCCTCGGTGCCACCCGGTAAAGGCCGAAATTTCTCACCCAAGGAGCAGGCAGATCTCTCAAAAATAATTAAAACAAAACAAACAAACAAAATCCCTAATCTGGGCAAGATGAAAAAAGAAGTTTCCCGGAGGAGGGCCTTTAGCGAGGGTGCCAGGAGGATTTAGCAGCCGGATCGACGACGCTGACATAAGCTCTACTCGGGGAGGTAACCATAGGATAGCTCAGGTTTCTGTAGGAAAACAGCATGCGGGAGTTGTGCCCCAGGGGAAAAAAATACCATAAAGCAGCAGGAGCTATTTCCAGAGTGAGCAGAAATTACAAATCCAGCGGCACCGACGCGTGACATGAAAGATTTCTGTGCAAAACCCCGAGACAGCTCGGAAACGCACCAACATCCCCGGGTGATTCGCGTGCCTTAGCGGGGATTCGGACACCCACGCTCGAGCCTGTGTCCCCCCCTCCCTCCCCGTGTGTGCAGGCGTTTTTCGAGCAGCTGCAGCCCTGGCAGGGTAACACGGACTCAAACTCAGACCTACCAAACCTCGCCTCGCACTGAAAGGCGATGTCTGAGGCACGGCAGCGTTTCCCGGCCGCTCCCGGGGCGCCCAGAACGGGGGTCCCGGACGGGAGCAGGCCCGGCTACCTCAGGTCTCCCTGTGTCGTTACAGCACAGACCACGAAAAATAATTTGGGGTGGTAATTTTTTTTGTTTATTGGGATTTTTAAAATATTCTAGAAACCCCGACGTCGAGCACTGAAACTGCTGAGCCTAATGCCAGATTCCTAAAGTGTTTGTGCTTCAAATTGCAGTCGGGCGCCACAGGCTGCTCCTGCTAGTCCACTTCTCCCGAGAGATCCCGATACATTTTAGGGTTGCTTGTTCGTGGGGATTTATTTCGTGGGTTTTGGTTTGGTTTTGGGGTTTTTTTGGGTGGGTTTTTTTTTTTGGTTTTTTTTGTTTGGTTTTTTTGAGGGGGAGGTTTGTATTTTGGTTTGGTTTGTTTTTTTGTTCAGATCCCATCAAAGGGGCCATTGTGGGGAATGCGTCCCAAGTTCCCTGGAGCTGTCTTCGCCATTCCCGCGGACGCTCTCTTCTGTTGTGAGTGAGCAGCCGCGGAGCTTTTAGTAATTCTGCAAATACGGGCATGAAAAGGATGTCCCGGTAGGGCAATGAGGCATGAAATCCCGCTGTTCCTTTACATAGTAGCAACATCCACATGAAAGGGCAAACACCCGACGTGCCACCAAATGTAATTGCAGAGATGGCGGATGTCGGCGTACAAAAGAGCTGGCGCCGGTTTCTCATTCGCAACGGCCCTGTGCCGCACGCACACCCGCGAACGAACCAAACCACCTGTACCTTCCACGGGATTTAACCGAGTGGAAAACTGAGTCATTGGTATTGTCGGCTGCTAAATATAAAGCAGCCGGGGCAAACTCCGCCCGCAGGCAGAAGCAGCACCGGTGCTGCCGAGCGGGGCCGCGCCGGGAAGGTGCCCGCTCACTCCGGCCCATCGAGCTCGCAGCTTGCCCCGAAAGGAAAGCCGGACCCATCGGCCCCTCCGGTCCTTCTTCCCGCCCTCCCTCTGTCCGGAGCAGCATCGTGCTGTCGCCGCCTGGAAACCCGGAGAGGCGAGAGCAGTGCGGCCACGGTGAGGGTCGCGGGGCCACGCCGCGCTGAACGGGAGACTCTTGGCCGCTCTGTCATTTTGCGGCGACGCCGGCAGCTCCTGCCTGCGTCTCTCTCCGGCAGGTGCTGCTTGCCGGAGCCCCGGTCGGGCAGCCGCAGCCCCGGGCGGCCAGGCGGGGCGGCGAGGGGGCTGCCCCTGTCCCGACAAGGCACCGAGTCGTGGCAAGGGCAGTCCCCTCGCCGGTAGCCTTCAAGTCCTCCGGGCTGCTGAGCGACCGCAGCTCCGTGTGCCGCCGAGAGCCAGGATAAAGCTGCGGTGTCCAAGCTGGTGCCGAACCCTCCCCGCCCCGTCCCGGCCCCTCTCGGCCAGCGTCCGACAGCAGGGGCGGGAGAAAAACGTTCCTAGGAAGGTGGCAAAGGGGATGGAGCGGGGAACAGGCAGACAGGGGCAGTCACTGCAGTTGAAAGATTAAATTTCTGCGGAGAACATACCACTCCAAATGTATTTTGTCAGGAATCCGGAATTTGAAAACACAAACAAACGGGGTGGGGAAATCCCAAACAAAAGCAAAATAAAACCCGCCTGCTACAGATCGTCCGGTAAACAAGACGCTAAACTTCCTCCCAAGTCGTTCTCAGCAGGGATTATCGCTGGGCTTGGCTCCCGGCCCTGCAAGCGCCCGCTAGCCCTCGGCGCGCCCGTGGAACTCAGCGGGACGGGGCAGTCGGGGAGGCGCGCCCGGCCGGGGGGGATTTATACATTTCCCGGGACTTACACAACTCTCCAACGCACTCCCGTGTGCCCGATAATACCACTCGCGGCACCGCAAGAGAGGAGACCGGGGCTGCTGCCACCGCCCGGGGCTCTGGAGCACTGGGCAGGGGGCTGATCCGGCTCGTGTGCTAGGGGTGGAGGGGAGCAACATCGTCCCAAGTGCCCGGTGAGAGATGGACAGCGGGGCGACACCGGCCACCCCTCTTCTTCCGGCAGCATCGGAGGGCTGGGAATCCAGTATTGCTCCTTCTCCCCGCAGGGCGAGCTCTGAGGATGCTCGGAACCCCGTACCCCTCCCTCCTCGGCCCCGTGCCGGCTCCGCTCCCCGCCTGCCGCGAGCCGAGGGCGGCGGGACCCCGCCGGGCGGCCGCCCGCTCCTCCGCACGCCTCCGCGCCCCGGCGGTGGGCGGCCCCCGGCCGTCACCCTCGGCAGGGCGGGCCTTGCCGGGGGCGGGCCGTCGGGCTTGAGGCTGTGCCGCGGCGTGGGAAAGCGGCTCAGAGAGGGTTTGCTCTGCTGGCGGTGCGGAGTCGTGCTGTGCCGAGCTGTGCCGTGCCCGGAGCCCCCCCGGATTTATTTATCTTTGCCACCGCGCCGTGCGCACGATGAAGCGACCTTGCGAGGAAACTACCTCAGACAGCGATATGGACGAGACTATAGACGTGGGTAGCGAGAACAACTACTCGGGGTAAGTGAGGCACCCCCGGGGCCGCCGTCTCCGTCGGGGGCGCGGGCCGGGGTGCGCCCCAAGCTGGGGCAGGGCGAGGGGGAGACCCGGACACCCCCTTGACCTCCAGGTCAGCTGGCAGCTCGCTCGTAGTCCACCAAAAATTAGCCCCGCGCTTGGAGTGCCCGAGCCTCGAAATTATACGCAGCACTCCAGTAGCTGTGTGAGCCACCGGGCTGCGGTTCATTAGCGCCGCTTAATTTGCCATTTGCAATCAGACCTTTTCCAAAATCGCTCCTGATCAGGCCGAACAACCTCATTTCCCACGGCGCCAGTGGGAAATGAGCCGTGGAAAGTAAGCAGGGATCCTCAGCAGCTGAACTTCAGCAAACCCGCCGTGCGAGCCGAGGGCGGGCAGTGGTGTTTGCCCAGGGAGGGTCGGGCTGGGCGCGCTGCGAGGACGCTGAGGGGCTTCAGGGCTCCTCCTGCAAATTTAGAGGTTCATGTACCAGAGCCCTTTCTCTTCCTCATCGGTGGCTAAATAAGTATTAAAAGATACTGATTTTTTTTTTTTTTGCGCGCTCATGATGAAATAAGAGCAACTTTGTCCTCGTGGGTAGTATAGTTTTAAAAGCAGATTTTGAATTCCACTCCTGGACAATGCAACAGAGCCGGGCTGGGCACCTGGCATCGTACTTGACCATCTACTGACTGTGTAGCAATGGGCAGCAATGTCAAAAGCCAGCAGGCCTGGCAGAGGTTGTGTCATCGGGTATGTCCACTCACCACTGCTGTTGCCATATAGAGATGGTTCATGTGGATTTGGGCCTGGTTCTTCAGCCTCTGCTTGGTAGGCAGGACTTTATATGCAAAGAAAATGAAATCTGCACTGGATAGTAAACTGTCTACAGAAAAGGACTTTATTTCCTACAGATTGTTGGAAAATTCAAAATGTCAATTCAAAATGTATGCTGGGGTAGTCAAAACTGAAATGCATTGCTGTCTTCAAAAACACTGTGCAACGCAAGGCACTTCTTAAAAGCACTGAAAATGGCATTAGAGGGACTATGCATATGTAATATGGTGACCTAAGGTGTCTTCCAAGAGCGGTGTCAAGTTGTGCAACACCTGACGTACTTTTATTGTTTCACAGGCAAAGTAATAGTTCTGTCATTCGATCAAATTCCCCAACGACAACATCTCAGATCATGGCCAGAAAGAAAAGAAGAGGGGTATGTTTCATTTAATTATTTTTGCATTTGACAATTTGCATGCGTGTTGTGATTTTGCCCTTCATTTTTATAAACTTAATGTGTTTTGTTTTTTTGGGAATAGATTATAGAGAAAAGGCGCCGTGATCGTATAAATAACAGTTTATCAGAGCTGAGGCGGCTTGTGCCAACTGCTTTTGAAAAACAAGTAAGCTTTTTTTTTTTTTTTAATATAAATTCTGTATCTCATCTGGCAATGTTAGTTCTCTTGTAAATCTCATTAAAATAATACTGTATGTGTCCTGATCTGGCACAAAGCAGGCATTTCAATAAAATGCTTTGTTGTGGCAAAACTATTAGAAACATAATTCATTATAAGGCTGAAAAACATTTCCATTCTTTGGCTTGTTTTTCCCTTAAGGGTAACTGTGTTCATGTTGCCTCTGTTCTTTCGATGAATTCCAGTAGTGGTTTTGTTAAAAATGTGCTTTACCCCATATTAAATAAAAAATTAAAATACACAAACCCAACACAACTCCCCAAACCTGTATGTAAATTAGCTTTCTGTCTAAATCTTTAAATATAATTTACTCTGCCGCTACTTTAACAGACCTTTTTTTTTCAAATCTATACTTTCCATTGCAAGCAAATCAGTCCAATTTCCTGAAAAGGGAGCAGACAGTCTGGATTATTCATGTTTTAAGATTACTCTTTAGAACCAGTGCATTAGGAGGTGGAATAGGCCCATGTTTGTCAGCTAGTGAAGTCAGTGATATATTCAGACTTTCAGTGAGAAAGTATTTAGTAGGAAGTCTGAAAGGATTCAGTTAACTTTAGCTCAGCTCCTTGGTCATGAAATTACAGACCAAGAGATTAGAATACAATGTTTTATTAAAAAAAAAAAAGGCATTTTGTTTTTTCCATTCAAATTTTTTTTCCATATCTTGAATTTTATTTTTTGGGCTTTGATTCAATATTCAGCCTTGTTCCTGTTTTGCTAGAAGTGTCTGAAGATTGCTGGATATGTGCAACTGACACTATGTTTCAATAAAAATGAAACATCTGAAAATAAATAACCTGACTTCCTTGTAATAGTAAAATAAACCCAGAAAGTAAAATCTGAGAGCTGGATTGGGAGGTGCTGAATATAAGTGGTAACTACGTGGCAAACACCACGCCGTGTTAGGCCTGTTTCATCCCTGGCCTGAGCAAAAGCTGGCTGAAAAAAATAAATTTGAAGTGTTGGTTGAGAGCATCTCTTGTGTCACCTGCAATATGATTTTTAGTAACTGGTAGTTGTCACTGTGCCCTTGCGTTGGTTCTGGCAAAACAGTGACAGGGATATTTTCAGCTAGATAAACAGGGGCAAGAGACAACAGTTGTTTGTCCCATCTTATTGTTTATTTCTTGAAAACCACAAACATTATAAAACAAGTCCTACAGAGCCTTTGGAAATTACCCAGCACCATGCAGTTTTTAGCTATTAGTCACTCTCACTGAGACGGCTTGTACTGTGTCTATGGAAAAGATGAAGTCTGTGAAAGCTACAGGATGTAGCTGCATGTAAAACGGGGAATTCTGACCAAAAATTCACACGCACATCAATGTTGGTACGTTGAGAGCAATAAGCAGATTGAAAAAAAGGCACTGCCATAAAAATGAGCATGTGCTGTATTTGAATCAGAAAATCCCACCATTTTCCCACAATATGCCAAGGACGAAGTCATCAGTCCTTGCCCAGCTCCTTGACATTCAGCTCACTGGAGTTTCCAAGTTGGAGGTTTAGTTTCGCTTCCGCCTCCCTCCCTTCCCAAGCCACCGTGTTACTCTCGAGTGGGGCAGAGATGAGCACTCTGAAGCACGGCTGCACAGCACCGGGCAAACTTTGCCCAGCTCAAAAATGTGCAACCTGGGAGAAGCTGGCTGAGACAGTAAGGTAGCCCAGATGATAACTAAGAGAGAAAAAATTGGCTGGCAGGATGTGATCCACTGGTGGCTGCAGCTTGCGTGGCCCTGATTTTAACTGATGCCAAGGGATGATCTCTTGCACTGGAATAACATTTGTGTTGTCTGGGTGTGTTCCAGATATCCAAGGGAATGCTGCCAAGCAAAATAGTTTTATTTATACATTGATATATCAATAATGCCTTTTGAGTTCTATTTTGTACTTTTCCAGTATCTCTTGTAGCTCTGTGAGCCACTCTTAGTGTCAGAAAAGATTTTAACTGACAGAGGAGCTACACTCTTTCGCACTATTTAGTCTTTGCAAAGTAGTCCTCTCGCTAACTTAAAATACTGTGGACTGTGTGGCAGTTTTTTCAGTCAAAAAATGAGAATGGAATATTCAACAACCAAATGACACATTGCAAATTAACAGGCCATGAAGAGAGGGACAGTGCTGGGTGTGTGTCCGCAGGGACACCTACCGGTAATAGCACAAAAAGTAACGTTGCAGCAGGGTCCTAACCTGTGGCCACACAGACCCCTCCTGCCAGCTCTCCCCTTGTGTTTGTTGTTAAAAGGGAAGTCCAGAAAGTTATGTATTTCTCTCATTTCTTGAAGATGTCATCTCTACACTGCCTTCAAGGCCAGAGCTGCTGAGGTATAGCCCTAATAAAGGGAAATTAGGGAGATGGTATTAGTCCTTAGACCAAGTCTGGGAAGCAGATGCTCACGAAAGAATTAAGCAGAGAATGTCCTAATGATAGGGGAAATTGAAACCATAAGGCTGAGCTCAGTGGAAAGTATATCAAATTCAAGTTTCTAGTACTCGTAAGCCTTTATTTATATGTGTCTCTTATCTCAAAGGGATCTGCCAAATTAGAAAAAGCGGAAATACTGCAAATGACAGTGGATCATCTGAAGATGCTGCAGGCAACAGGAGGGAAAGGTAAGGAGCCAACAACTTTTTTTTCTAATATTTGGGGAAGTCTCATCAAAAAAAGTGCTTTGAGGAGCTGTGATAGGCGTTTCCAGATTAAAGGAGTGGAAATCAATGCTAATGGCAGGATTGAACTCGTGGGAAAGAGCTACTGGGACAAAAGAAGTACTTGACCCTGGGCTTGTGTTTGCTTTCATAACACTGTGGGAGTAAAGGCTTCATTCACAGGCAGCCCAGTCAGAGATTTGTTTGGGGTTTCCAAAGAGCACTGAAATCTGCACAGGGAGACAAAACAAATACGCAAACACCAAACATAAACAGGAGGTTTGTGGCAACAATTGTGTAGCAAAAAACCTGATGCTAAACCTCATTATTGAGCTGCTATACTGAAGTAAGTGAACGGAGAAGAACTTTAATTTATGTTTAAATATTTTCTTTGTTCTGGAAAGACTTTTCAGTTCCAGGTTAGACCATCTCATTCACCAGAACAAAACCCAGTCTTGCTCTGTGCATCTCCAGGTATCTGAAGTGGGTAGGCAGGTAGTGCTCTCTGCACTCACATTTCTATGCTATATTTGTGTGTCAGAGGCTGGCATAGCTCCCTGTTAATGGGTGCTGGCATGACGCAGTGGCTGCACTCGCTGACCCATTAGATCAGCCGAGCATCAGGAGTTGAGCGTACCTCGCTTGTGCAAGCTGACAGTCCCAAGGCTGGAGGCCAAATGGTTTCAGCCACCCACGAGGTGTTCTGTGTAGTCATGATTTTGGAACTTATTTGGAGCAAAAAACTTGCTGGCATTCCATAAGCATGGTCCCACGTCCCGTGCCATCAACCGTGATCATGCTTTGAATTGTTGTAATGGAAGCCAGCTGATTCTTCACTCACCCACTATGCCATATAGGTAAAGGCTAGAAAAGAAACTGCTGCTGTCTCTCTTACTTTTTTTTTTTTGACCAAAGTTTTTAGTGCATGACTGAATTATGCTCCTCTCCGTACCTTGCAGCAATTAAAAACTCAGCTCAGAATCAGTGTGAGCCTAACAGCAGATGGCAATAGGAAAGCATGTTAAAAGCTGGTGTTTTGTTATTTGTGAAAATTAATGCCAAGCTGACACACCTTTTTTCTAGGTGTTAAGGAGTTTTTTCTAGGAGTCCATTTAAGCTTAAAAGTTATGGGTAACTTGTTTGATAAGAGATGAAAGGAATTTTATTGCCCATCAGGTAACAGACATGTCTCTTGGTTCCTCAGGAAATGTACAAAATTTAAATAGAAGGTTAACATATATGTAAAAAGTCCTTGAGAAAGCACTGTAGTTGCTAAAGATACACTCTTGAAAGTTATAAAACGCCAGAATTGATCATGGTTGTGCAGTCTGTGTTCAGGTGATTCGGATCCTCTGTGCACAGAAGGCACCACACCATCCGAGTGATGGTGCCTTCTCTGAGTGTGTGGCTGTGTGCTGGTTCCACAAGCTCTGTCTCCCTTGGTGCAGGGAGCACAGAGTGCTTGGCTGCTGAGGGAAGTGGTGGCTGTTTCGTTTCATCCTCCCCATGCGATGTGTGGCCCAGCTATCCCAGCCTGACCCCCACATCACGCTGCATATTGTTTCTCTGAGGAGCTGCAGCAGCTCCCAGCCCTCCAATGTTTGCACCGACAGCAGGACGGCCAGGAGGTGAACCCAAATGGAGACCTATCAGGAAGCTTCCTTCCCTGGTTTACCTGCCCCAAAAAAATATGCAGAGTATTTTTTTATAAATGGGTCAGGTCAGGTGGCCAAGTGGGGCAGGGGATGAAATGCCTGGGATGGGAGCTGCGGGACAGAGAGACGTGTTGGTGGAGCCCAGCCTCTGGCTCCAGTTGGACAAACTGGATGTTGCTAGCAGTCCCAGGTCTTGCAGTCTCTTCTCTTCCTTGGTTGGTCTCTGCTCCATGTCTCTCCTGCCCCAGCTGACACCGGCATAGCTGTGGCAGTGCGGGAAAGGATGAAGTGTTGTGGTGCAGGGACAGGCAATGCAGGCTTATTTCTGCTGCTGTCTTTCACACCGTGATCCACGGTGGGTGGCCCATCACAATAATACCTGATCGCTTCACAAATACTACAACTTTATCTGCTCCTTCTGTCCTAGAGATAAGAGTAATCTCACTGCACAGATTAAGAAACTGTAAGAAAAAGAGGTTTGAGTACTGGGCAAAGTTTAAGCCTGCATTTCTTGCTTGCTTAATGTTTTACTTTGTAATCTAACTAACAGTTTTAAATATAATTTCTTAGAGTATTTTTAAAGTAGATATTTGTTTTATTTGTATTTATTTCCCTCTTTGTGTGCCAGAGGATTTTTTTTGTATCAGCAAAAAAATTAGTTTCGTCATTTTTACCAGGGACAATCGCTTCTTTCTGAGGAAAGGAGAAATGGGTCCTGATACCCATATGCTGCCCTGCATTAAGGACTGTCCTCTTCCTCACACAGAAAGGAGGACATCCATGATGGGGAGTGGGTAGGACTGGGGCAAGTCAGGATGGGCTTGGCCACCACTCAGCACACTGATCCCAAGGTGGGCAGTGTGGGAGAGAAACCCAACACTGCTTCTGCCCCTTCTCTGCTTTTCAGAGCTGCCTGGGCAGGCAGGCAGGCAGATGCCTCTCAGGTCCTGTGCAGGCTCTGTGTTTCTGCCACCCTGACACAGGTGTGGACAGTTCTGTGGACAGTCTCCTATTCACATTGAGCTATTATTTTGGCCTAAGGCCAGGGCTTTTTGCTGATGGTGCAAGCAAGCACAGGGGAGGAGTGATTTGTCAACAGTGAGTTGTTTGTAGAGAACTCAGTGTGGTTTTTTTGAAGCTTCACTACAAATTTATCTTGAGTGAGTGACACCTGGGTCAGTGCATGGGTTCATGTAGCCTAAATGACTTGTGTGCAGCAGGTGGGTTACCAGGACAGATGAGGTAAAACCAAGAGTTCCTGTTCACTACAAAACACTGGCATGTGCACATGGTAGAGGATGTTTGTGGGTTGGGAAAGAAATGAGAAGCAACATTTTTAAGTCTCTCTCAGAAGGGGGAAGCTGGTGAAGGGGAAACCGGGAAAAGATAACCATCAAAATATAATGGAGCCTGGGAGTCCCAGATCTCATCTAGCCTCTGTTTTCATGCCTCGGCCACCATAGGAGACTGAAAGGGAGCCAGGATCACCAGGGCTTTGGGATGGCTTGTCACAGAGCCAGCAGCTCAGACTCAGGGGAAGCTGGTGACAACCACATCCCCCACATGTCTTCCAGTCCAGGAGGGAGGGAGGCCGGGAAGCCCTGGCTTGAGCCAAGTGCTCTCAGGACTCCCAGGCTGGCTGACTCATGGCCAGGGCTGGGAAGTGGTTCTGGCTGTGCGTCAGCCCCTCTGATGCTGCTGGAGGTCCTGGAGCCTCCGGCACAGAAGCAGTCCCCACGCCAGGCTGACTGGCACCCGAGAAGGTGCCCTGCTATCTCACTGCTGCTGGCACACCTGGCCTTTGGTTCTCAGGAGCTCACTCAAACCTTTGGTCGCAGTGGACCTGGCAGGAGGAAAGCTGTGAGGAGTCAGCACTTGAGGACGGGAGTCCTCAACTCGTTGATCTGCTGGCTGAGCCAGAGTTTCACTCAGGTTCAGATGAGCAAGTAGGCTTGCAGCAAAAGCACCGTCGTGATTTGGCAAGATGGAGTGTATAGCAGGCAGGGGATTTGGAGCAACATGGATAAATGTGCCTGAGTTAATTCTATAATGTGGGCATGCAGTGGTGGAAGCGCTTCTTTCTAGCCTGAAAATTGATTAAAATGAAAAAAAGCATCTAAAGTGCTAGCATTTTTCAGAAAGGCCAAGATTATTTCATGACAGAGTACAAGGCATTGCTGCCATGTTCCACTGTAAGAGGGGCACTTGATCTTTATATACTCACACACATCACAGTCATGCATACCTAAAAATTTTCATTGAAAGTGAGAGGATAAACACCATGCCAACTTGGGAGTGGATAGGATATTATTGCCCCAAGGAGACAACATTTAAACTAAAATAGGAAAATTCCAAAAAGTGGAATAGGTTTTTGTAGTTGAAGAGCTGCAAGTTAAATGCAAGATTTTATGCTCAACCCTTTTAGAAAGGGAGTATCCTTTCATGTGCATTTAATAAAACTTTTTTTTTTCAAATGCTTTTTTGTCCCAAGCCTATGGAGCTCCAGTTGCTGTTTGTTGAAATACCTCATGGGCCATATGACTGTCAGTCTTCCATCTCCAAATTAGCAATGGCATTACATAAAACATTTTCTCAGTAAAGCTTTTTATTGTGTGTTTGCAGAGTCATCACAAGATGTTTTTTGTTTGTAGTTAAGCAACACCGTATGTCATATTGTCTTAATGACTCTGTGAAGTAGAAGGGACCCCGGCAGCAGCTACAACAACTATCTCACAATGTCAAGAAATAGTTTGAAAGCATTAGGATGAATGCCAGTGTAGGGAAGAAAAGGCAGGGTAGTACATGCAAGCTCTCTGATCTCCAGCCTGTTTCTTTGTGTGGATAAGCATCTCATTCACACATACAGGATCAACATTGCACTGCAGCAGCTTGCTGAGGAATTTCAGGAGAGGCATCATGTATCTTTTTAAGTGTCTTATGGACTTACTTATTTTCATTTGTATATGGTCTGCATAAACAACTGCAGCCTATTACATTACAGGGATGGTCACCGAGATCATTTTACAGACCAGAGAACAAACTTCTGTTGCACATCTTAACCCACAAATGGCAAACGGGAAATGCGGTGGCTGAGCCAGGACTGGGTTGGCCAGCTCCACGTTCAACATGTATTTTGCCCTCCCCTTGCAGGTTATTTTGACGCCCATTCCCTGGCCATGGATTTCATGAGCATCGGCTTCCGGGAGTGCTTGACAGAAGTGGCGAGGTACCTGACTTCGGTGGAAGGTCTCGACACATCCGACCCCCTGCGCGTTAGACTCGTGTCCCACCTGAGCACCTGCGCCTCTCAGCGGGAAGCTGCTGCCATGACCTCCTCCATGGTCCACCACCACCACCATCCCTTGCACCCTCACCACTGGGCCGCCGCCTTCCACCACCTCCCGGCCGCTCTGCTGCAGCCGAACGGACTCCACGCCTCCGATGCCGCCCCGTGCAGACTCTCCTCGGACGTGCCCCCTCACGGCTCCGCCCTGCTCACGGCCACCTTCGCCCACGCCGATGCCGCCCTCAGAGTCCCCTCCGCCGGCAGCATCGCTCCCTGTGTCCCTCCTCTCTCTACCTCCCTCTTGTCCCTGTCGGCCACTGTTCACGCCGCGGCAGCAGCAGCCACAGCCGCAGCCCAGAGCTTCCCCCTCTCCTTCACCGGCACCTTCCCCATGCTGCCCCCCAGCGCGGCCGCCGCCGCCGTGGCCGCGGCCACCGCCATCACCCCTCCGCTGGCCGTGTCAGCCTCTGCCAGCCCTCAGCAGGCTGGCACCGGCGGCGGCACGAAACCCTACCGACCCTGGGGGACTGAAGTTGGAGCCTTTTAAGAGTCCCCCCCCGGCCACACACAGCTCTTCCCACTGCAGCTCCCTCCTCTCCCTGTCAGCACACGTGCATGTGCTCACAGCCACGAGCCACCATCCCCGCACCCAGCCCCGGCCCCGGCACTCGCCGTGTCCTCCCTGCTCAGCCTCACCCGAAGGGCCTGAGCGGTGCCGGCGAGCCCACCGAGGAGCGGCGATTATCCATCCTCACTGCCGGTGTCGGAGAGGACATGGGGAGACACCTTCTTCTTCTTCTTCTTCTCCGTTCGTCTTGCTGGAGGCACCTTGAGGGAGCAGCAATGGCTTTCATAACAGTGTGACCATGTCGGCATGTAGAGGTTTCCTGCAACACACGTAGGAATACATAGACATTAGAACTAATAGTTCTCCAGCTATGCATCCTTGTTTGGCAGAGAGATGAGGGATTGCATCTACCAGGTCTCCCCAGGCTAGAAAAGGAGTAGAAAAGGAGTTCCAGTTTCATAAGTGCCTGACATTGAAAAAATAATAAATAAATATATATATATATGTGTGTGTGTGTTCTGCTAAAACAAATAACATTGCACAGGTATGGATATGGGAGAGAGGGGAAATTTTGCGTTCAGCTCCAGAACTAGGATACTTTTCCGGGGCAGATCGTGCTCTTGGAGGAGAAAGGTTTTTTTAGCCAAAAGATTGCCGAGGAAGAATGTTTAGTTTGACAGGCCTAGTTCTCGCTTAGTTCACTTTCTTTGTACAGACTTGCCAAATTGTGACGTCTAGCATAGCATTGGCAAAAGCAATTATCTTATCAGTGCTGGGATTAATGAACGTTTCAGTACTGCCTGTGAGCCCTGAGGCACCCATTTTTATGGCTTAAACTTGGTGCTAGCTCCTATCTGCACAAACAGTGAATTTGTCATGCACCCAGAAGTAGCCACCTTTTGAAAGTGTGCACACTTGGATAGAGTTGATTCATGCCAATACAAGAGATTCAGTGTTGTAAGAGTTCAACTTATTTAGCTGTATTTGGACATTCACTTTTAGCCGATTCAGTGCAAGATCCTTCTTCTATTCACTATCAACTTCTGGGAGAATGATCACTCTGGGTATGAATGAAGTTACGGTAGGGACGACTTTTAAATTGGCTATTAGCATGCCAACATTGTAATGTGGGTTTGATTCCAAACCAAAATGAATGTATTAATGGGATGTGAGTAAATTATTTTGTCAATACCCAGATAACTAGTGCTGCATAAAATGGTTTGCTTTCATTTTTTTATTACAGTGACTTAAAATAACCTAAGTATTTTAATACAACCAGTCAAGAACTAGAGATTTTATGTAAAAAAAAAGAAAATAAAAATAAAACACAGCATGTATTATTATGCACTTGATTTCTCTGCTGTGTGGAGAAAGCAATAAGCATTGAAAATGTTAAACATTATGCAAAATATACTTTAAAATATTTGTTTTAAAAATACTGTACCTAGTCGGTCTTTTATGCATTACTTTGTTAACCTTTTTTCTATGCAAAAGTCTTTACATATCACTAATTAAATGAAGTCCTTTTTGACTGCGTTTTATGGATGATTTGTTGCAGTATTTGTTTGCTTTTGAAGAATACTTGTGGACTCAGAGTTGTTTTCTGCCCCTGATAACAAGCCTGCTGGCTGCTCTGTACTATTCTGCTCCACTTGCTCAGCCAGGAAACCCACCTTCTCCAGCGTGCTCTGCAATAGGCAGGGGAAAACAGCAAAGCAGCATTGGTTTTCAGGCTTGCAAACTGGCTCTGCATTGATGGTATGCTTAATGATGCAAGCATATCTGTTCATCCAGGAGAGCCCCAAAAATCATTGAGGTTTCTAGGTTTGGCTTTCCATAGGGTTTAGAAGATTAAAATGTTAACCCAATGACATCATTAATCCATAAATATATGGAATGAGAGGAGGTAATTTTTACAAATTCTGGTCTTCTAATTTGACACTTCTCACTGAGGCAAGGGTTTGTTATTGTTTCATCCGACCTGCTAAGCCCCTCTGTGGAAAGCTCTGTTTATGAGGATGAGGACACAGTCTTACATGTCTGAATGCCAAAATAACAGCTGGCAAGACTGAGACACAGAAAAAGGGGATCACACCACAGCCAGACAGACACTTCACTCGTCATCAAAAGCCTCAGCAGCCTCAGCTCAGTGGCTCACTCTCCTCTCATCCTTTTTCCCAAATATTAAACCTGGAACTCATACCTGCCTCAATTAGCTGGTCTCTGGCACTTAAGTGAGGAGGGGTTTTCATTCACCTGAAAAAATGGACAAAAGAGGGGTAAGAAGTCTTGCAACCCCTACACTGTTAATCAACCTTGATATTCTTTGAAATAGTGTTGTTTGGGGGGAATATGACTTTTTTTTTGTTAAGGGCAGAAATGCTGTGCTGCTGTTCCAGCATATTTAGCAGCGTACAGATGAGGTATCATTCACTTTCTAAATGTGTATTTTCAAGAAAAAAGAGAACATTAATGGCTGGTAGATAACAAGTGGGGTTTATTTGCATGAAGGAGCAGGTTGCAGCCCTACTTCACAGTAAGCTATTAATTTGCCCTCAAAGAGCCTGGTAGGAGGTCTCTCAGGCATGTATCACCTTAAAAACAGGCACCCACTGACTTGGTTCCACCTAAGGTCTTCAATCTAATTGATGTGCCTCAAAACATCATTTGTTTCCCAAAACGCAATATTCTGCCTTGTTCTAAAAAAATGGCAGTTTGAAAAGACACTGATTAGGTACACGCCACTGACAGATTTGTGCAGCCTGTTTGTGCTTATCCCATTTTCACTTTCAAAAAAAACCAGTTGCTGATGCATCTTCTATTGTTTTTTGTGTGGGCTTTTGGTCTCTACTCTTTTTTGTTGTGTTGTCTTTTGGTTTGGTTTGAATCAAATCACTTAGAAGACATGAGGAGCTCATCCTTCATGCCTGCTTATTCCTAGGCTGTTGGGAATGTTACCTCTCTGAGAGTGGATGAAGATTTTCCAAGTGAGAAATTAACAACAAAGACACGTATTTCGTGTGTGCTGTTGGAAAGACATGAGAGGGTAATAGCTTCTGGTGGCTTTGGCTGTAGCTGTGCTAACAGATCAGAGCTGAAGGCATCTATGCAGTCTTTAAAACAGAGCAAGGGAAAGCTGTTTCCTTGGCATAACCGAGATGCAAAAGTTAGGACCCATGGCTGTGCACATGCAACCTTACTTCAGCCTTTTTCTATCTTTATTGTGCATTCAATGAGGAATGGACCTGGATGAAGAATAGTAAGAGTAATTTATATAATTTAAGAGTAGATCATGACACATACTACAAGAACACAATTCAGGCTGCTTGTTCAACTGTTAGCAGTTGGCTTTGACTAACTTTTCAATGGGTGGGTTTACAACTTTAAATTCCAATTATCAGGAGGATCAAAGCAGGTTATGCAATTTCCTAGAATGTTTTTCTTAAAAGGAAAAAACTAAAAACCAATTCTGTCACTCAGCATTAGCAGGCTCAAAACCTTAGCCCTCAGCAATGCAAATAAAAAGCACTTAGGCTGCTGAGAGAAGATTATTACCCTAGAGAGGAGACAGGCAACTGAGAGGCAGTGCTGCCTCTCCTCCCTTTGCTGTGATTGCAAGAGGAGGAAATCCGGCATTAGGTATTGCCTAGAAGAAAAACCGGCTACTGTGGCCGAGGGCTGAATGCATATATTCAAAGCAGAATAATTGTCTGTGACTACCTCTGCCTGAACAACTGCCAGGAGGTGCCAGCTTATGCTGCTGCCTCCTTAGTGTGAACCTTGAAAATGTTTGCAGCTGTTTTGAAAGATGGTACTTCAATCAGGATGCCATGAGATAAGCCTGGGACATGGATTTTGGCAAATTCTTAGGGCTATTGTAACTGAGGAATCTCTTCTTTACAGCAGGGAAAGATCACAAGCACCTTTAAGTCAAAAGATAAAACATAAGAAAATACTTATATGTGAAGTGGATTTTACCAGCTCTGTAGTCACCAGACTCATTTCTCATCTGTGTCTGTAGGCACAGATAGCCTGAGATCACACAACTGAGGACCTGAGGGATTGAACTGGTTGTTTGCTCAACTTTGAGTAAAGATGAAGGAATTGATACAGCTTTGTTTGCAAGCTTCATTGTGTCCAAGCTTCATTTGTGTGAGGCCACTGCATGAACCTGAGTCAGTTTTACTCAGCTCTGAACTTTCTACTTGTACTCTATTTTTTCACTTCATCCTTTTACACAGCAAATACTTAGACACTAGTACATAAAAGTCTCAAAGGAATGAGTGCAGCAACACATCTGATCATAACCAGAAATGATAAGCAGAGGAGCACCAGGCAGGTGCTAGAAATGCTGAGATCTCCAATCAAGGGTAAACCAAACCTCTCCTGATTTATAAACGAAATAACATTTTAACAGATAATTGACAGATAATTTCCATAAAATACACGTGATTTTCTTTTTTGGGAAAAGGTGTGTTTGGTTTTGATTTTTTTTTTTTTATCCTGGTAATTGCTTTTACTGGAAGCTGTAAAGTGCTATGAATGTGCAAACACAATCACTTAGTCATCATTCAGTTGTCTAAATGTTTGCCATGTCCTAAGTTTGGCTCCAACTATCACTTTGGAGGGGGTAGGTCTCCCTTCTGTCCTGTGTCACCTCTGCCAGTCCTGTGCAGGTGCCTGGGAAATCCAAGTTGCTTAAGAGGCACAATATGTGTTAGGCCAGGCAACTGAATTTCTCTCTATCTTGCATCATCTTTGGAGATACAGGACTTGAAGCTTAATAATATTTTCACATATGATCTAATTTTTTCAAAGAATCAGACTCCTCACCAGAAGAAACAATAGAACAGTATCAAAATCATTGGGTGATAATGCATTATCATCTATCACTCCCATAGAACTAAGACCAGTGAACACCTCAATCAGCATTGACTGACTCAGCAGTGGTGGTGATTGTAAGATGACATCAATATAATTTGTTTATAAAGGCATATTTTTCTGCATTCATGGTGGCAATGTAAATCTGGGACACATGAATTAGTGTTGTACCCTAGATACTCAAATACCAGAAGCAAAAGGAAGTGATTATGGGAAATAAAATGAAATATGTCTGGTTGAATTATTTTCAAGGTCTGAAGAGGCAGATTCCTTTTCTACAGATATACAACTGCCAATATTGAATTCAAGCAAAGCTAATTGTTTTAGACACTGTTTTAACAGTGCTATTACTTATTCTACAGGAAAGTCTTCTGAGTTAGTGCCTGAATTTTGCTTTCCACTCAGTTAATTTTCAGGATTTTTCTCTTCTACAAAGAAAGTTTTCAGGATGAAAAAATACCTTGATGCAACACTGAAACTGTGGGTGCAAGGAAATTTTGAACACTGCCTATGTGAACTGCAAGACCTCTGCACCCACTCCAGGAAACAGTGTCCCAGTGGAAGATGTAAAGGAAATAGTTTTACCTGCAAAGAATACCCATAGATATTACTCTGTGGTAAGTGAAAATCTAACAAATGAGTACAAGGCAATATATAAACCCAAGGAGACAAAACTGTAGTTATGTAAAAGCCTACATACACTTTTCCCCCCTTACTTTTGATTTAACTCAGAATGCTGTATTTTTTTCATATCTCAGAGAAAAATAACTTTAATTTTCTTGAGAAAAAGGACTTTCTCCCTTGATGAGTTTGAAACAAAAGTTAAACATTTAAGCTACACTTTCACAACTCGATTAACAGGACGAGGTCTGTTGTGTGTGTGTGGATTGTTCACATAGCTCTTAATGTCACTTGCCAGCACAGCCCTTGGTTTTATTATACAAGCCCTAAAATAAAATAACATTGTTTTTCTCCCCACCCCCTCTCCCTCTGTTGCTTTCTAAATGTATTTTGGTGGAGGAGAAGGAAGTTTATTTTTCTTGGCTTTTCTGGGGTTTGTTTTTCTGAAGAGGCACCAGGGTGGCAAAGGGGAGCAGTGGTGGGGACTCTGGCTCCTTGGGCAACAACAGCATCTCTTTCCCTCTGACCAGGCAAAGCTGCTTCCTCTCCTTTTCCCTTCCCTGCCCTCTTTTTGGGCAGCTGTCCCACTGGTTGTCCCCCTCCCTCCTTTTCCAGCAGAAAGGGGATGCAACCTTTGCAAACCAGGCAGCCACCCCAGCAGGGGCTGGTGGCGAGGACCAGCTGCCAGCCTGCGGTTTCATGAGGCTGTTTCAGTCCCTCTTACCACACTTTGTCATTTTGTCCATCATACAAGCTGAAGTGAATGTTTTCTGATCATTATCTCAGACCTTCAGCCACAATCTACTGTGGCCAATGTCTGTCTGCCTCCCTCCTCATGTTATCAAGAATTTGATACCTGCCCTGCTACAATGACTTTGACCCTTCAATTTATTATTGCATTTGTGAATTAAAATGCTCCAAACAGGAATCTCAAAACAAAACAAATAAAACCATTTCTTGATGCTGCTGAAAACTGACCTTCATGTGCCACCCTGTCCTCCTTCAAGGCCTGCTAAACCGACAAGAAAGATTCCCATTAGTAAATCACTATTGGATCATTAAACCTTTTTAAGGCAGTGTGTGCCTTACCAAGAGAATGAGGATTACGACACAGCAGTGGCTGCTGCCCACCGACAATCATGGGAACCGACCTCAGTAATAAATCCATTAATTATCTGGCTCACTTTGACCGGTTCTCACGCCAGAGCCGCTCCTTTGATGTGACCGTCAAAACCCAAGGATGCCCAATAGCAGTAGCCACCAACAAAACAAAAGAGAAGTAATAATTCAATATAAATATGTAAGACCTGCTTGCCCATATGCCCAGCTTTTGCAGTAGAGTGTTTCTGTGTCTGTGGTTCAAACTGGAGGCAAAAAAAGGGGAAATAAAGCTCTTTTTCTCCTGTATATAACCTTTAAAGTGAAGAAGAACTAGGCATGTTAGAGATATTTTTTAGCTATTGTTGACATGAGTGACATTTTCCCTGTTGCTTTTCAAAATCAGTGTTAACAGTTCATCACCAATATGACTTAGAACTTGTCCTGCAAAGAAACTAAGGATGTACTTCTGAGGGAAACAGAGGAACTATTCCTCTTCAGTGTGATTATTTGTATAAACAAAATTCTTTATGCTTTTAAGCCCCCTGCAGGACCAAAACTTTAGAGGATGAATGTTTGTCTGATTTTTAAAAGTTTTGGGTGTCAAGCTACTTTTTCAGTGTTTAAATACATCAGAAATACAACATATTTGTTAATTCACTTCTTGGCTACTCACCTGTAAAGTGGGAATAGTGTTAATTAATACTTGTCCTTGATCTTGTCTAATTAGACCACAGACCCCAGGGGAAAGACTAGTTCCTAACTCATCATCATCTTGGGAGCACTTTTAACACAAGTTCCCTTACCATAAGCCTTTGATTAATAGAAGATAGAGCCCAGGTGCTACTGAGGGAGGCAAATTTCTGATGGCATTTCTGATGGATGACTTGGAAGGAAAGCCCCTTTGAATGTATGACCAGAAAAGAAGTAGAATTCATACAATTGCATTTAATCATTTGGTTGTTTTTTTGTTTTTTGTTTTTTTTTTTTTTTTTTTTGAGGATCAGCAAACTGTAATAAACAGTAGTTACAAGAGATTTTAAGATACCTGGTTTATCTTTAAGATACCTGGATTTTGCCTTCATCCACAGCAGAACCACCAGCCACTCCTTTCTCACCAAAGACACACTTAGGGGGAACATGGTGATAAACCCAAGAGAGACCGCTTCAGAACTGGGTTTGGCATGTGCACAGAGGCTCCCTGTGAGCCTTGTAGCAGGCAGGAGAGTCATGGTGAGAGAAGCTCAGGAGCTCATATTCATCTTCACACTCTCCTTCAGCCTGGTAACTTAAGGGAAGACGAGTGCAGTGTGGTAGGAGGGATGAAAGCCTTTGCAGGCTACAGCAAGGAGCTCCATTTTGATTGAACCAAAGCCACAGTCCCAACAAGTCTGAAACTGAGACTTACTACCTGGCTTGGGGTAGAGAATGAACAAACTGCAAAACATCATCCTGATAGAATTAGGCAGGTGCTTTCTTATCTGAGCAGACAGGGAGATCATTCCTGATTTTTCATTTGTTTTGCTGGATGTCTTGTGCAGAACTGCAGCTTACGCAATACAAATTATGCCGGTTATGGAATACAAAGTTGTGATTTCTGTAAAAAAATCCCCTGCAAAGGGTGCAGGGGCAGTTTGGGTGGACAGCCAGAAAGGCACCCTGCTGTGGCCACCCTCCATCAGCCCAGCTGCCTTGACCTTGTCTGGGTTGCTGCTATTCCCAGCTACATGCAGCAGACAGCACCACCAGCCAGAGCATGTGTTGTAATACCAATTTATAGTCTGTTATTATTTTCCTGCTTTGGGGGGAAAACTGGAATCTCCCAGCTCTGTTTTCCTGCTAGCAAGACAAAAATTAGGCACAGCATAATAACATTGTCAATATAGTTTACTAAAGTGTGATTATTCAAAAAAGCACATGGGAAACAAAGCATGGAAAGGCAGAAGGTAATGATTGACTGTAGCCACAAGACAGTATAAAAAGGATCTAGAAAGCAGATTTGCAGCATGCAAGAGAAAAACTCAGACTTTTAAAAGGATCAGAGCTTTCATAATTTCATGATCAGAGTACTTCTTAATAGGACATGGCAACTGCTCCTGTAAAAGGACTTGCTGGAAAATAGTCCTTGGACAGTATTATCTAGATCTGGGAGTAGTAATTAAATCTGTATTGGACTTTCAATAACATTACCTTAAATAAACTGCCTTGGCTTGCATAAAATAGTTTCTCTTTAAACACAATTTAGAGTAAATTTTCCAACTGTAGTTCTCAAGGAACAGTCCTGGCAGGATGTGCAGTGAAGTTGTCATATTTTTTTTTTTTTTTATAGTCCAGAAGGTGTTTCAAAGTGAATCTGTAGCTTGGGAAGGAATTTACAATTGTGTTTTATGACATCAATATTATATAGAAAGAATATTGGGATAGATAATAGGACGGGGGAAAAAAAAGCCTGGAAAAAGGATTGTGTGCCTGAAAGCATCTTTTGGGTTTGTTTTTCCTTCCACCCCACCAGTTTAATAAACACTTTGCCTTGTTTGTGTCCTTTGACTGCCATGGTGACAGCACTAGTGTTATAGCACAGACTGCTCCCATGGCTCATCAGCCTTGTGAATCTGTGCAGAAGGGAAGGGAATGAAACCTTATCTTGTGTCCTTGGGCAGCTGATGCCCCGGTATCCTGACCTGGGATGCAGAAATTCTGGTTCCCTTCTTCACCTTGGCACAAACTTTTGCATGACCTTCAGTTCAAAACTTTCAGGTGAAAAGCAGAGGTGCTGCTGTGGGGGTGAAAAACAGAGTTGCTCTGGGGGTGAACATGTTCAAGGACACATGGTCTTTGTCACTCTGGTAATGGTATGTGTCCTCATTGTATTAATGCCACGGACAGGATGAGGTGATAGAGTCCGAGTCACACTCCTGATTATACTTTGTGACTTTTTTTTTTTAATGTTATATTGACTGTTTAAAGACAGATTGTAAAGTTTTCAAATACAGCATTCAACTCAGAAACTATGCCGTGATTTGCCTTAATAAAAGCGTTATTTGTACATGAAATTTGCTTTATCAGCAAATACAAGTCCTTCATTCCTCTATAGCTCATTGGAATGGAACGTTAACTTAGGGAACTGGGTCTGAAACCTCCAGAGGGGGGGCTGCTCTGGGAATCACGGGCGGGTGGCGCAGACACAGGACCGGGATGCCACCTCGTGGCGTGTTCCCACAATATTTATATTACCAGGCAAAGGCTCGTTGCCTTGGGGAGGATACCACGGAGTTGCACTTGCTTATATCCACAATAAAACGGACAAAAAGGCGATAAGCGGCCAAGAGAATGTCCTGGGAACAGAATAAATCTAACGACTGCATGACTCTATGCCCTTCAAGCACAAGTGAAATGTGATGGTAAGTAGAAAATAGCCCTATAAAAAAAGAGTGGGAACTTTCATTTTCTAAAGAATTGCTAGTTATAAAACTCATACAAAATTTTATGTTCACTCACAGCCAATATACTTCATATAAGATTGGAAAAAAATTACAAAGTGGAACTAATGTAGGGCTGTAACTTAAAGGAGGTAGCAAGAAAGAAAAGTTGACTCAGCTGCTGGTTTAAGTTGATCTACAGTTAAGGTATTGTCTTCCTTATCATTCTTATTTCTTCTGCAGTTCATTTCCATATGCCTTTGCTGTGACATGGAAAGCACTTGGTCACCCTTATGATGAAGAAGAGAAAAGAAAGTGAAAATATTTGTGAGCCAGTATCTCAAAATCTATCATAGTGAGAAGCAAATTCACCTACAATTTGAAAATGTGTTATTAATAACCTTATATTTGCTTGAAATACCTCTGCTCTTGCCAGATCACTTTTGTCATGTGCTTTTGATTGCACTGCCAGTCCTAGGTAAAACAGCCCACCTTTTCTGGGGCTTCAGCAGGCCAGCATCTTGAGTTACCTTTTTTGTAAACCAAAAATATCAACAAAAGCTCTAGGAAGGATGGTGCTTCTACCAGATAAAAACAAGTACCCAGTTCCTTCCCTCCATCACTAAGATCCAGGAACAAGGAATCGGAAACTGCTGTAGCACTGTTCAACACATGCTCAAGGTGAACATTGATCTGGGCTCTTTACATCCCAGCCCAGGACACCTTTAGTCACAGTGGGACCTGAAGTGTAAGGACACCAAGCCAAGAGGATTGGTGCCTACTCCTTGCTGGATGAATATTTGCTGTCTATGCAATGGCAAGTTTCAAGTCTGGCATTGGACTGAAAAGGGATTTTGAAGGCCATTTGATAGCTTCTTCAGAGATTACACAGCATTCCTAACAAAATATTGGAAACTACTCTTTCTTTGTGTGCAAGAGCTATTCTGGCATTTTTTACATGTTTCTAAAATCTTATATGTGAGTATTTTTTCTCAGGTGACTCTACAGCTGGACTTACACTGCTAAGAGTGTGCAAATGCCCTACTACAAAATGAGTTAAAGCAAAAGTAAATGCTTGTTTTGTTCCTATTCTGTAAAACCATATATATTCCTTTTCTGGGAAGGTAGTCGACACTGGAAATTAATTTTAGCTACTTCTAAAATTGCCCATCATTTTCTGACAAAGAAGGCAGAAACCTCTTCCACCAACTTGGTAAAGCCTTTTACTGAGATCAAAGAGGGAGAGAAGAATCTCAGAGCCCTACGCAGTTCTAATTAACAGGTAAACTGTTAAATATAGGGGGAAATGCAGGATGAAATCATATAATTGTGACTTTTGGGATCTTAGGAGATCCACTGAGCCATTCCCCTTGCCCAGTCTGAGAGACTTGATAACTTGTCCAGCCAACTCTTAAGAACCTCCAGCCATAGGAATGCAATAATTCCTTGGGTGGCCACCTGTGGACCTGGTGTTTAACTATAATTTGGTGGCACATTTCTTTATATCTAAAGGGTAACAACAGCCCTTTTGACTGTTTGCTTTCTGCCTTAGAGCAAAGGTGATCCCTTCCCTTTGAGCCTCCTTGAAGCTTCTTTTTCATAAAGAATATAGTGGAGGACCTTTCCCATGAGACATTCCTGTCTGCAGTAGAGGGCAGCCTAGGCTCTGGCACACCCTGGGAAAGGCAGCCAAAGCCATTATTTCCAGTGGTGCTTTCTCATCAGGTACCCTAAGGAGAACCTGGCTCTATCCCCTTGGCACCTCACTTCAGGTACTTGCAGACATTGAGGAGGTCCCGTCTCAGCTGTCTCAGTCAAGGCTGAACAAGCTCAGTCTCCTCATCCTTTCCTTATAAGAAAGATGCTCCAGCCCCTACTGGGTCCCTGCTGCCGTGATTCAAAGATTTATGATAGCACTGAGTGACCATTCACCTGCGGGGGGGGAAGGTGTGGGAGCACCCTAAGCTGTTAGACTGTTAGAGAAGCCAAAAAAAAAAAAAAAAAAGAAAGAAGTTATGTTATTTCTAAATGCATGTGGCCCTCTAGGCAGGCTTCTGCTGACTTCAAGAATCCGGGTGGGTGGGCATGGGGTGTCTGTAGGGAGTGCTGTGACTGACTGAAAGATTTCCAGGCACCTGCTAACGCTACACCTTCCCCTGCCCACCAGCACAGGGCGCTGGCACTTCCTGCACGATTCGTGCACGATTGCTCCAAGCTGTCAGGTGCGTCCTACAACCCCCTCGCCTCGGGCTCGCGCAGCAAACGGCCGATGGTCCCAGAAATGTTAGAGCAGAAGGAGATGGGCCGGAGGGGATCCTAAAACAAAGGAGAGGTGGAGAGGGTAAAGGTAGGAAAATTAAGTCTTCCCTGACCGGGAATCGAACCCGGGCCGCGGCGGTGAGAGCGCCGAATCCTAACCACTAGACCACCAGGGATCCTTACTACTACTTTTACACTTCTTTCTAAAGAAGTAATGACAATACACTCTCCCTCCCTCCTTAGACTGTCTTGTGCAGCTGCTTTCTCTTTGTGCTCCCACTTTCCAAGCAATACCAAGTCTTGGAAGCAGCTGCGTGTGGAGAAGGCCGTTGTATTCCACCCCACGGAAGAGAATAGTGGCGGCAGGCTGGGGAGGAGAGGGGGTCGCCCAGGCGAGGCTGGTGAAGGGCCCTGGCCGTGAGCGGGAGGCAGGATGGTGGTGGGGGAGCGGGCAGGACGGAGCCCCGGGCGGGAAGGAGCGGCCAGCCCGGCGGTGCCGCAGCGGGAGCGGGGGGGGCTCCGACGGCTCCGATCTGCGCGGCCGCGGCAGGGCCGGAGGGGGCTCGCAGGAGGGCGCTGGCTGCCGCCGCCGTGTGTCCGTCTCTTCTTCCGCCAGCGCTCTTCCCGCCGCCCCCAGCCGGCGCTAGCCTCGCGCGGTTGTTTTCCCTCATTTCGCGTTGCCTTTACAAGCCGGTCGTGACACCGTACGGGGTGTCGCTGTCACGGCTGCAGGCGGGGCCCCGTCAGCCGAGCGCTCTGCACCGCACATCCCAGCGGCGGCTGCCGGGAGCGGAGGAACGTGGCGCTTTCCTCCGCGCCGGCCTGGTCGCTGCACGGACAGGCTGTGGAAACACCTCAGCTTGTCCGCGTTCCGGTGCTAGGCCTGCAGGGAAAAGCGGCTCCAAAGGCCTCTCTCAGGTGGGAGCCAGTAGCTCCACAGAGGGGATCGAGGTCGGTGTTTGCCGGCCTTGCCCTGCCGCGGCCTCCTCACACGATAGATATTGTGACCTTGGTTTTTTTGGTAAGGTCTGTGTGAGCGGAATGAAAGCAGCCAGTGCTGCGGCTGACCTCTGTGTGAAAGCTCTTTTCTCTGGCATGTTGTTTTCATAAGCATAGAAGATCTGGGAGCTCTACTAGCAAAAATATAATATTCCCTATTTAGGCAGTGTCCAACGATACAGGAGGGCTGGCTCTGCCTGAGCAAATTTTGCTAGTTCTCAAGCCCTTTGCCTCTAAAATGCAAAAACCTTTCTGTGTTAAGATAGATAAGCTTTGGACTGTGTGCTTGTCAACTGTGCAAATATGCATTAGCTGATCTTCAAAAGCTTTAGAGTCTGAAAACAAACTTAAGGGGATAATTTTCTTCTGGGAGAAGCGAAGGAGGTTGAAGGTGTTTGGTTTCCATCTCATCAGCATCCCTGTTAAGCTCATGGTTCATTTCATCACAAAACATTTACTGCAGCAGTCTAGAACAAAATGTGTGTCTTGATTGTGATGAAGCTTTCTTTGGTCTAAATTCAGCAATTTTACTGTGCAGTGAGAGAACAAAATATGAGGTAAAAATCAGGCCCTCTTAGATATGATCCAATGTCTTATATATGCCGGAACAGTTTTTCACATGTGTAGGATTGACAGCATCCCCTTTGGTAAGACAAAGGCATTTCAGGCCTTGAGGAGCCAGAGCTGTGTTAAGCTGGAGACTGAGGTATCACTGTGGTCTGAGGCCACTTCACAGAGGTGGGTCTGCTTAGGTGAGAGAGGTCAGCTGGTCCCAGCAGGTAATCTGTGCCCATTGCTGAAGAGAAAGGTGAAGTGGGACCTAGTTTCCTACTGAGTGAACCTGCCAGGAACACCAGCCAGATATTGAGGTGATTATACTGCAGAAACTGAGCTAGCCTTAAGAGTTTGTATACTCCACTAGGTCCACAGTGTTGTGTTTAAAAGCATAGGCTTCTCCACTCACTGTGCATCTCAGGTGGGTTTTGGAGGGCTACTTGCTTCTGCGGCTGTGATGTTAGCAGCACTGCAGACAGCTAGGTTAGAAAAAGGCTAGGCTCACAGCAGCTGCATTTGCAGGATTGAAGATATATGTTACAGAATGGTCATTGCCACCCTTAAGAGTGTCTCTGTTATGTGACACCACAGGGGAAGGCAGGGGTGAGTCCCTTGGTTATTAAGATGCTTCAATGGTGGAGACAAAATACTCCTCCTGACAATTTCAGAGAAGTAGCTGAGCCTATGAAAAATGTGATCTTATGCCAATGGCAGGGTGGGCAAGTGTGTTTTGTCCATGCCCTAGGCAGCTGTTAGATGTAGAAGCAAAGCAATCCTGCTCTGTTGTGCTTGACAGTTAGCAAATCACTTTCCAAATGAGTAATATATCTTACTAAATTTCTCTTGAGCAGTGGAAGGGTTGTTAATGAGCAGTGAGAACTAAGGTATGTACAAGAGAAATTTACTGAAATAGCAAATATTTTCCTTGATGTTAACCTCAGAGGTGAGGGCTGACCACTAGACCATCAGGAAAATAGCACTGAGAGTCATATGCTGCCTAGTTATTTTTAGAAATGGCTTTCTTTGCTGTACAAGTCATGTGCACTGACAAAAGATTGTGCCTCTCCTCTGGCTTGCTGTATCCGATAGAGAAGTGCATCAGTGAAACTGACAGCGATTCAGCCTCCTGCCAGCACAGAAGCAGCCAGTGCCTGTGCTTGCATCCCTGAGATGGTAGCTGGAGAAGAATGATCTTCCCAAAGGCACCAGGAAAGGAATGTCAGAGGCCAGTGTTTCTTTTCACCTAACGCTGGTGTGCCTGTGAAACCGAGTGAGTAGCATTCAGTGTTAGAGGTACTGGAGCACAGCTGTCACAGTTTGGTAAATAAAGCTGAATTTTGGAACCTGAAAAATCAGAGCGATTCCTTTAAATGCAAGCTGTACAGCAGCGTGCAATTAACTTGTCTGTTCCATATGAATACATTACATATTATTATAACTTTATTTGACATGCTGATTGATGTGTGACAGTAGGCTTACGGTGTAAAAATGAGTAAGAATAACATCAAAGTAATATGCTAAGTTATGGAAAGTACATATTTTGAGTATGTATGTAATATATAATGGTAAGTACAAATTTTCTTTACTGGGGTACATGCTTTAGCTATAGTGAAAACCCTTGATCTGCATAGAAACTGCATTTATCAGTCCTCTCTTTCCTCAATTGTGTGTTTCATTTGTAAAGTCCTGGTATCAGATTTTCTTCTGTAAGTTCGCCTGACTTGTAATTGTACATCATCCCAGTTTCAAGGAAGTGGAAAGGAGAAGGAAGGAAGAGATGAGGCACAGTCTTTTGCTATTTTATGTTTAATTTCCATGTATGGTCAGATTGGTGACCTAACTGTTGGATTATAACAATTTTCTGGGGGAAAATGCTACTGTACTTTGTGTCTTATGATATCTGTTTTAACCGCAGTAGTGTTTTGATGGAAATAATGTGAGGAAAACCTGAAGAGGCGTTGTCCAGACGTCGCAGCTGCTGTGGTACTCCCAGCTCCAAGAGCAGATCCCAGGCCGTGCGGTGACTGCTCCCTGTGCCTGCAGTGTGGCGCTCGCCGCGCCAGGGGATGCGACGCGGGGACAGGCAGCGCCACGGCTCGGGGCCGCCAGGGCGCGGCAGTCCCACTCCTCGGGGATATTTTAATGATCCTGAAGAACGAGACGGGGAGCAACCAGCAATATTTTACAGTACTTACTTTACAGAAGTACTTTAACACGTTCTTGTATTCTTTTTCTTCAGCTTCTGTTCTTCCTCTGGCACAAAATTTGATATAGTAAAGCCTGGGCCAGCTTCTTTTCCCTTTTAGCCCATGTTAAAATGCACGTGATTCTGGGGTTTGGGATAAAGTGTGGCAGTGAGGTGCTTCATGCAGTGTCCACTGAGCTACTTTAGGTGAAACAAATAGGACTTTTTTGTCATCTCCTCTTGTATTGCAGTAAATTTCATCTCTTTTTATAGTCTTCCTTCGGTTGAGCATTTTGGGAGCTACTTCTGGTTTGCTCTTCTAGACAGAGAAATAGGTGCACAGAATCAGTCATTAGGGAAGAATTTATTATAAAAGTTTCAAGCTGTGGTCTCTTTCTCATTTTTTTGTAAAACTTGTGGAAAATTTCAGTACCTCAGTCACATTGAGTTATATCTAGACAATCAATTCAAAGTTAAAGGGTGAGTTGGGGACACTGAAACTTCATCATTACATAAACCAAAGAAACCAGGCTAAGAATAGCCCTCAGTGCAGAAGGATCAAGCAGAGCCTCAATTATGTATGCATAAAAGTCTGTCTGTATGAAACCTATTTTGTGACTACTTCATGGTGAATAATGGTAGGAGTAATAGGCAAAAACAGAAGGGATAATGGAAATAAAAAGAAAGATTGGTGTCACCATTATTTTTGTATTTTTTCAAAACTGGACTGTTATAACCGTCAAGGTTGTCAGTGTAGTTTTTTATGGCAGGTTGTCTTTCTTAAATAAATGAGCTGTAAGCTAACAATTACAGATGTAAAAAAGGAAACAAAAACTACATGAGCTACAGTATTTTTTCTGCTATTAGTGTAAGCTGATCTGAATGCAGGCCATATACAGTATGTTTACTGTACCTCTAGCAATTTTTTCTCTTGAATGTATGTAACTCTGTTAATGTACACTGAAGCAGAAGATCAAAACCCATACAAATGTAGTATTTCAGTATCCCAAATCTGTTCTGTCTTTCAAGGGTGGTTATACATATGTGTTTGTGTGAGAAATATTTTTCTAGGATAAAAATTCACAATTTGGAAGTGATGAAAATAGCAAATTTACATTTTGTCTCCATCAAAATAATGCAAACAGTGATAAAACAAATTTGCCCAATCCTGAAATCGATTTAAATCGATGAATTTAAGATTTTTCTCTGGTAAAGATATTCTAAGCATTGATACCATGAAGACAGTGAATCAAATTATGTTAGAGCATTTGTATTCAAATGGATTGTCAAGGAACATATTGCCATGGGAAAGAGCAAACTATTCAGACCGTCTGCTATCCTCTATACTGCAGTGAGACTAAAACTAAATTTTATTTCAATGGTGATGTGTGTGTGTCTGATCTACCTATTATCTGCCTATCTCATGTTCATCATTGCAACAGAGAGGCAGGCATTACTGAGCACTTCAGACTCAGTAAAACAAAAGGGTGTGTGATGCGCCACTCACACAATGACTTCTTACAGTGACATGAAGTCTGTGGGTTGAGCCACAGGCAATACCCACAGTGCCATAACCAGAACTTGTACAGTGCTTCTGTCCCAGTCCTAGCCTGCTTATCCTGCTGCTCTGACAGGAATTTGAGTGATTTCTCCCCCATGCCAGCAGTCTAGAATGTGTATTTGATATGCTCAGGGCAACATAAGTACTATAAAAATGCATCGTGTCTTTGCTATATGGAGTTCACACATTGTTTTCATAGAGCTTTCTACACTGTACAGTAGAGGTGACTGTGCTTGGAATGATGATGGACAGCAGACTGGTACATTAGGACAGGGATAGCTTTTCTGGAGCTAAAACAAGCTGTTAGTCACTGTCACTGTTGTGCAAGTGCAGCTAAGAGATAAATAGGGCTTCCACCACTTTGATGGATAGAGCTTCATAGCTCCTGCAATTTGGCAGAGGTGGTTGGGTAAACAGTACTACTATTCTTTCTGTTTTTTCCCAATTTTGTTATCTAAGCACTGCTAGAAGAGTAACTGAGAGCAGGGCCCCTTTCTTCTGTGTGGTGAAGTATTTGAGATTTTAACCAAAGTAACTTTGGGTTTGTCCATCTTTTGCTGGATAATAATAAGATTTACTAACTTCAGTGTGTTACCAGAACGCATCCTTTAAGCAGCAGATTATGTTTTAAAGAAAATCTGTCCCTTGTAAAAGAAGCTGGTTTAGTAAAAAAAAATCAGATGGAAACTTCAATTTTAGCTGAAACTGCAGTAGCAAATTTAGTGGAGGAGTTGAGACAGTTGCTGTTCCAGTAGTGGCATTGAGTGGTAGCAAGCATATACTACAAATAGGATAATGGCAATGGTGGGAGATGGCGGTGTCTGTATTGGAGATGCATTTGGTCCTGAAAATGACACGTTTTTGAAATGAGTCTTCTAAGCAGCTATTGAATTAAAAAAAAACAAGCCTCTGACAAATCTCTTACTTAAAACTCGTTAGATTCATAACATTATAACTAGTAAAAATATTATTCTTGAGACCCCTGTAAACCATTTGTTATTTTGACACACTCTTTTAGCATCTCTCTATATATGTGTACACTTTTCATTTATGCAGGTAGCTGCCTATCTTCAGGCTTAAGATTTTGTCTTGCAGAATTTGGAATTTAATGATGTTACAATGCCTTTGTTAAAATGCCTGAAAGACAATGCCCGAAATCAGTTTTTTCAGAGCTGATTACTAACCTAAGGAAGAAAAAAAGAAGCTAGATCTTGTTTAGGCTAGCCACAAACATCTGGAAGGGTTACCTGCAGTTATCTCGGGTAAGGGAATGGAGTTTCTGGTAAATACAGCGGGTGTTGTTTTCTGAGGACTGGGTGAAGAAGCCTACTGGCGGACAGTATAGAAACAGCGGATGAGGTTTCTAGGCTTTTCAGTTTCCCACGGATCTGAAGGCTTTGGTTAACCTCAATTTCCAAAACTGGCTGTTTTGTTTTTAGCGCCGCCCTTGAGAAACTGCCATCGAGAGGAAAATGCCGGCGCTTGGGCTTTATGACTCGTAGGACTTCTGGCTCCGCTGACCGCCCCCTTTGCCCAGGGCAGGGCTTGAAGCCCCAGGAGCGCGGCCACCGCCCCCGGCCCCGGGGCCACCGCGATCCGGCGGGGCCGGGGCGGCCGGGCGGGGCCGAGGGGAGGCGGGACCGCCGGGCGGGGCGGAGCGGCGGGGCGCGGCGGGGCCGGCGCCGCTGTGGCCGAGCGGAGAGCGGCGGAGGCAGCGGCGGCGCTCCCGCAGAGCGCTCGGGGCGCGGCGCCGGGCCGGGCCCGCCATGCCGCCCGCCCGCAGGTCGGTCTGTCGGTCTGTCTGTCTGCCTGTCTGCCTGTGCGCGCCGGGCCGCGGGGCGGGCGGGGCTGCTCGGGCGCGGCCTTGTGCCCCGGCCGGGGGGCGCGGAGCCTGGCGGGGCGGGGACGGGGCCGGGGCCGGCGCTGTGGGGGCAGAGGAGCGCTTCGCCCGCTTGCTGGTGCGCGGAGCCAGCCCGGCAGCGCAGCCCCGAGGCGCGGGGCGGCCCCGCGGGCGCGCTGTGTTTGTGCGGGCGCGGCCGGGGGCGCGGGCGGCTCCGGGGACCTGCCCGCCCGCCCCGGGTGCTGCTCCTGGGCACCCGCGGAGCTCCCGCTACCCAGCCGGTGTAGCCGAGAGGGCATTCGCGGCTTCGAACCTCATTTATTTCCTCCCTCTCAGAGTCTTGGATGAATTACTGGAATGTTCCAGGCTCTCTCTCCCTATATTAATTTGTATAGCCTTTGGTTGTCATGATTGCAAAGTGCTGCCGGGTTCCAAAGGTGTGTCAATCATTGATTTTTGTGTCTTTAATCAGTGCAATGGACTTTCCTCTCTGTCCTTCATCATACGCTGCTTCAGAGTTGGTTTACGGGTGGAGTGGCATACTTGTATCTTGGGTGATGTGTGTGCAGTATCGTGGTGCTAAAGGATGTAGTAACTGTTCATCCCCTAGGTGATGAAATGAGATGATGAACACTTCGACTCAGTAACAGGCTTTTAGCATGTGTTTACTTTACATGCTACAATTACTGTTCTCCCATTAGGTAGTCATACATTTCTTGTATTAATGCGCAGTGGTGGACTTCTAAGATGGGTAGGTGCCCATTAATCGATTATGGTTTGCTTAAAATGCTATGACCCAGCCTGAGGGCCTGCGTTTGTGTGATACTTAAAATGTGTGTTGATGAACTCTGCCAACTTATTGTATCAGCCAGTGTTTACACAGTATGGAAATAATAATTTCCTGATATTGTTCCATCTGACACTTATGTGTACACACGCAGACCTTCAGAAAATTAATGGAGAGGGCAGTAGAAAATGCCAAGAATATATGTAGAAGTATGCGTGAATATATACTTTCTGGATGAAAATCACTTTATCAGGAATATATTTTTAAATGTAAGCCATGATAAAAAAAATATGTAAGTTGCAGTGCATTTTAGACTGCCTTCTCGTTCATCTTTTTACCTGGAAAATGTCCATAAATATATGCAAAATATTTTAAGGACCTAAATAGTCAAGTAATGTTGATCCTTTGAAGAGTTGTATTGAAGTAGACGCTTGTAGGCAAAATGCTGTCTGATGGCTTTCCATTTTTTGGGTTTTTTTGGTTTTCTGTTTGTTTTTTTTTTTTTTTTTTTAAAGTAGTGGATCAAAATCTTGGGCTTGGAGGGAAATTCTGTGTCTTTTGGGGTTTTTTTTCCTTGTTGCCTATTATGTTATGGAAAATAAACACTACTGGAATACCTGATTTGTCCAAGTTGTTTATGAGGCAGTCTCTGGGTTTCATTCCTTGGCTTTGCCCAATGCCCTGTTCTCACTGCAGCCGTAACCATGCTCACATTTGGATGTGTTACATCTGCTGCTGAAATGATAAGTGATTCCCTTTGGAGATGAAGTGAGTTAGAATTGATTGGAACAGTCCTTGTCTTATTAGGAATATGGCTTTGTTGCTTTGTGTATCCATGATTTTGAAAGAGAAGGTTGAAATTGTATGGAGGCTGGCTCTAGTAGATATTTGGCTACCTTATGGTCCTGACTACAGGGGACAGCTGGCAAATCTCTTTAAGTGTTAATGAATGAGCTCCTCTATTCAAACAGAAGTGAATTCTCTTGAGAGTGATTTGGATGGGAGGATAACTTGTCTTCGGAAAGGTAATTAAAGAAATTGTGGTGATCCTGTGGCTAGTTACTGCAGTCAGAGTGAGTCTGCAGTCACCCATTTGGGTGGGTGTTTCAAAGGTGAGAACATAGTGTGAGCCTCTGCAGCGAGATCTGACACAAGAAATTGCTGTTCTAGGCAGCTGGAGCTGCTCACAAACAATAATTATGGAAATGAAGGACAAAGGGACTCAATTTCCCTTTGCTATCCAGTGGGCGTGAAAGGAAAGTTGGAACATGACCAATGCTGAGAAAAGTGGTAAAGCTCTCTGTCCAGCACCTGGCTTGTGCCCTCTGTGTCTCAGTGAGTGCCCAGTTCAGCAGCAGGCAGTCGTGGTCCTGGGCTCATCTGGCAGAAGAAATTCAGAGTCATCACCCAAAAAGCAGCTGACTGATAAACCTCTTCCTCATCATGATCAATAAGCCAAAATAGTCAATGGCTTTATAGGTGTAGCTTTTGTTTTAGTGAGGTATCTACCCTCTGGTGGAGTTACTGATGTATCTGCCACAAAGTTGATGGCTTCTCACTCCTTCTTGTGAGTCATCTGCACCCTCACGGCAGGAGATGTCCAAGTCACGTTGCTGCCACTTCTGCTGTGAGTTTGTCCTGGGGGTTAAGATTGCTTTCCCAAAAAAAGGAAATGTAATGCTGTATTTGATGAATGGAATCAGCAGTAAGAGCTCTCACTCAAGTGACTTCCTTTGACTAGGAAAGAAAGCAGAGTAGGAGAAACAAGTCTTCAGTTCTTCTTTTCTTCTCCTCCTTTTTTTCCTTTTAAAAATCTTACTCCGTTGTCAATTTTCCCTAGCCAGATTTGTGAGTTAGTGACAAAATTCACAGCAGGCTGGAGGAATTATATTTCCCTCCCCAAACAAAATGTTTCAGATTGATATATTCAACACATACAGAGGAGTAGTTGCTTTTTCTTCCTGCTTTTTTTTGCAAACCCTTCTATTGTAGGTGGAAATCTGTATGTCTTTGTTCCTGGTCAAATTGTCAGGTGGTTGTGCTGGTGCTGGAAGTTGTATGTTGGGAACTGTTCAGTTTTGGGGTGGGCAGCACTCTGCAGCCTTGAATGGGACCATGGCTGTGTATCTTCAGTGTCTGTGCAGAAGGTTGTGCTAAGTGCGCACAACCAGGTGCAGTGCTTTGCTTTTGCAATGCTTTGCTCTTGCACCTGCACTGCTCCCAGTCTCTGACCAAGCTGGGAGAAAGGGTACCAATGTTTCAGCTCAGTGCCACATAACGTCCTCCTGACCCTCCTGTGCTTACCTGGGAATAATGACTTGTCATGGAACCACAGTTCATCCTTTGAGAAGACTTCTGGATTAGACTTGAATTTGTCAATATGTAGAGTACTCATCCTAATCTCAGTAAGCCTTTCTCATTGCTGTTTATCATAAGAGGTGGACTGTGCTTTCAGTTGCATGCCTCAAATTCCTGGTGCTGTGTGGTCCAATGCCCCTGTTAGAGCTCGGTGAAGCTGTTCCTGCTCAGTCATTCTGTGCCCTGTAGTACTCCTGAGCTGTAATTAAGCATTTGGCCTTCTCTTTGGTATGCTATGTGTAGAGCCCACCAAGGTGCCATTTCTTCCGTGTTTCTGCTTTTCTTATGGCTACTCTGTATGTTTTTCAAGGGGCTTTTTCAACATCCTTCTTGAAATGTGGGTTGTATGAGTACCCATGTTTAAGTAATGGTCATATGAAACTGATTTACAGGAGCAGAAAGCATGCAAGTTTAGCCGGGAAATTATACTTGTTTATACAGGCAGGATATGTGTTTATCTTTTGGTTACAGGGTCAAAATAGTACTGTTTGTGTTTCATTTTGTGTTCGCTTTAGGATTTAAAAGATTTTTGTAAGAATTATTTCTAGAAAGGAAATTTTCTTATTTTCATCCATTAGTGACTGATTTTGGGATCTTCTCATAGTTTCTGAAGATAACTGAGGGCCATTTCCTCAGAATCTAAGACACTGCAGGCAAGGATTGGTTCCAGTGCACCAGATAGAGGAAATCGCAGCTTTGTTTTAGAGAAGTTCACAGTGAGAGCTGTTGCTTCCTTGAACCCAGCCTTATCTTAAGAAAAGGTAATGTATTCCCTGACTCATTTTCTTTCAAATAAATTTAACCTTTTCTAGCAGCACTCTCTCTGTCTGCTGTTACTCCAGTCTGTTTTTTTTCTGCTTTCTGCCCCACATGCCATCTGTCAGTTTGTTTTCTTTTTAAGTATTCTAAGGTAATGCAGTGGATAAAAAAGAAGTATGAATATTCACAAAGCATCACTGCCATTTTGATTCAGAGGGGAAGAGGTGTGGATGGCTTTCTGCCAGATCAGGTGATGCTGTGATTGCAGAAAATCCTTGGGTCTGCCTAGGTTGTTACTTTGGAGGAGATGCTGTGTGGAATAACTTGATTTTGTCAGTGGCTTGGCACTGCTGCTGTGCTGTGGCAGTGGGCTTTTTCTGTAGTTAACTGCCTCATGGTTAAGCAGTGCCCTAGTCTGGTGGCAAGGGCTTTATTTTACTCTCAACTTAAGTATAATTTTTAGAATGCTTTTTAAGCAGCTCTAGTGATGCCAAAGACATGCATACTTGTGATAAAGCTGGGTTTAATCTGTATGCAGATTTTTGGTAGCTGCAGCAAACTCAGCAAAACTTTGTAGGCCAGAGAGTGTCTTGAGTTCTTCCCTCATGCTTTCTCAGAAAAGTTCAGATAATTCAGGGAAGCATTGAAGTGTATAATAATTTTACACATGAAGATTTTTGCATGATATTTAGATTTATATTAAAAAGAAATTATTCTCTTATATCAGCAGTATCTGAGATTTTGTAGTCCCTTTTTCCATCCTGGTTGCTGATCAGGCCTTTTGTAGTGAAGCTGCTGAAGACTCCTAAAGGTAGGAGCTGTGGTAATCCATGACATAAAATCTGGTCTGTACCTTCTGTCCCAACTCCAAAAACTTCTGAAATGCAGGTTATTGTGTGGTAGCTGTGTCATGTAAGCAGTGATATCTTGGTGACAATAGGTGAAGAACCAAGGAGATGAAACTTTTACTTTGTTACAGAACAGTGTGCTGAAATGTGGCCAGGTATTTGGTGACAGATGGACTTTGCCTGCTCTGAGCCAGTCACTTGTGCAGATCTGGCCCAAATGATTAACAGCTGATGAACGTGAAAGTCCCTTTGCCAACCAAATATGTGGGGTCAAGTCACAAGCAGCCTGGGTCATCGTCAGGCCAGTTAGGAAACAAATTGAGAACCACAAAGGAAGGACAAGGATGGCTTTCTGCCAGTGCCATGAGTTGTTTTCCAGTCCTCACAGTTAGGTATCTACTGAAGAAATTTCATTTTATATACAGATAATTTGGTTTTTGGTTTTGTTCTGTGGTATTGGGTTTTTGTTAAGTGTATGGTGCTGGGCAGTGTTGGTTAGGTGTGCCTTTTAGTTAGGGTGAATAGAGGGTAGTATCACATCAGTGTGCAGAGGCTAGGCAAGAACTTCCTGTGACATCTGCATTTGTGTCCTGCTGCAGTCATACTTACAGGATGGAAAGGAAAATCTCCTTTGTTGAGCTTCTGCTAATGTGGTTGCTCACATCACACCACATCAAATGTCCATTTGTTTCCTTTTATCAGGAATTCTAAATTCTTTAAAAAGGGTCTCTGCTGCTAAGATCCCTCAGTGGACAAATTTTTAATTTGTGGGTTGTTTGTTTTGAAAACTGGATTCTGTTTGTAGTGCATCATTTCTGTTAGTACAAGTAACACACTTGTCATGAAAAGAGATTAAGAAGATGAAGGTTAGTTTTCTTTTCTCCTGCACTGTTGACACTGTGCACCTTGACCCTATTGTGTGAGAAGGAAGTTTCAATGTTTTGTCAACTAGTTGTGTCCTTTTCTAAGCCCTGCTCTGGTGGTTCTCAGTCCCAGGCTGAGCCTGGAATATAATAGGCAGATTTTAGGGGTAGGGGTCTGGAGACTGAAACCAAAATGGTACAGCAAAACCAAGAGATAATGAATCTTCTACAGGGAGGTTGGAAAGAGCAAGGAAGGTGAACCCTAGGGATGAACCAGACCTTACACACTGGCATGTGTTGGAGGATTCCTCTGGCCTCCATGGGTGCTGAGCTGTGGGACAGCACTGCATCCAGGAGAGCAGTTCCTAGCCCTTCTGCTCAACTGTGAACACAATTCAAGTTGAGTTTATGGGACGAGCAAGGCAGGTGCGTTCATTTCTTTGTTTTCCTCCAGGGAAGGAGATGTAGGCTCAGACCTGGCAGAGCAGAGCGATGCTGCTCCTTGCAGAGTGGTACCTGCTCCATTAGGAATGAGCCATGACTGAAGGGTGGTGTGTGCAAATGCAAGCAGAAAGCCAAGGAGGTTTGCAAAAGGAAAGGTGGTGCAGCTGAAGGAGCCACTTGGAGCACCAAACCTGATTTTTAAGGTGCTTCTGAGGAGACATGTATTTATTTTTACTTGTTAACTGTTACGTGTTCATTTTGTTGTGGATCAGTGTAGAGTTTGGGATGTAAAGGCTTCAAGTTACAAAATGCATTTCTTGGGAAAAACTGTCATCCCTTAGTAAATGTTAACAGTCCTTCAAAAGTCTCTTCTCTGATTATGGTTTTTTGTTGTTGTTGTTTTCTTTGTTTGGTTGCTTTTTTGTGGTTTTTATTTTCTTTTTTGTTTGTTTGCTTTGGTTTGGTTGAATTTTGTTTGGGTTTTTTTTTTTTTTTTGAATCTAGAAGCTTTGTAAAGAAGCAGACTTGCGTGGCTGTCACTGAAATCAGGACTTCACTGAGTACAGTTTTCAACTCTTAACTGCTTTGCTGTCAATATTATATTGCAATTAAAATAAACAGTTCTACAGTACTGTGTTTTACATCTGTTGTTCAAGTTTTGGTTTCTTCTTCATGCCATGTACTGTTTTTTGTGAATTCTGTGATGCAAGACCTGTGAATGATTTTCTCACTGAAAGGCTCCAGGATGACAGAATCCCATTATAAACTAGAATTTATTTCATCTGGCTTGAAACATATCTCTCTTCCTGCTTCTTTTCACTTATTTTTTGCCCCTTCTTTTTACTTCCCTAAGTCCAGCATCAGATATCTCAGAAAAGTAATTTTGACTTGTGGAAGCTAGACCTGTTCAAGAGGTTAGCCTGGCCCTATGTTTGGGATTGGATGTATGAGTTTTAATCCTTAGTCCTGTCATAATTATTGGCAAGAACACGAATAGGTTTATGGTTAAACTTGATGACCTTAAAGGTCTTCTTCAACCTAAATGGTTCTTGATTCTATGAATCTAGCTCTGAGGTAATAACCTTTTCACAAGTAATGTGTCAGTCCTTTTTAACCACAAATCACTAATGCACCCTGGTGGGGTAGGTGCAAACTGCTTTTTGTATTATTTTTAAAGTGTAGGTCTCTACCCAGTTTTAACAGATTTTCAAAGACAAATTTTAACACCAAGAATGGAAGGACTAGGGCCCCTCAAAAATAGGTGCTTTAACATGGAAAAAAGCAAGGCCAAATCCAAAACTTGTTAATGCATTTACTAATTTCTCTGGCTTCAACTTGAGAAGGGGCAAGCAATTACATTGATGTAGCTGTAAACAAGCGAATACAAAGTTTTGTTTGAAATGTGAGCAGCTATGTCAGGTATAATCTGCGGTGAGCAGAAATTTTGCAGCTTTCATCTTTGGTCCCCACGTTTGCTTAGGTGTCACAAACATAACCTGTGTGAGAAGTCCCTCTGAATGCACTTGGTATGGGAGTAGAGAGCTCAGAGTCTCTGTTGTGGCACCTGGTTGATGTGGCTGAGATGGATGGCTTTCCTGAAAATGGAGGAATTGAAGCTGTTTGTCATTTTTCTGACTTTATGGTGTTTGGTTCCCCCCACCCTCCAGCAAAAGGAGATATCTAGCTTCAGAATGCTGAGTTACATTGTTGATGCTATCAGCGTAAGAAGTTTGAATTTTAGTTTCAAAATTAGTCTGTTTTGTTCAACAAGAGAACCTCGGTTCTATAAGAATGTTTAAAACACTTGAGTAATCCTAAAGTAGAATATATACTGCTACTGCTTCACCAGAAAACTTCTACACAACTGTTTTTTATGCAACAGTACTCAAGCTTAATTCAGGTGTATTTTTACTTTTTTTGTTGTTTAATTAAGCCCTGAACCATCTCACTGATTGAATGCATGCAGAGTTGAGCAAGTAAAAGCCCAATCAGACATGCTGAAGGAAGGATGGCATATCACAGTTTTGCATGAATCAAGACATTGTTCTATCTTTTCTGTGTACATAGACATAGGTAACAGTACTTACCTGAATAATTTTAAAGTTAGCTGTGCACATATTGTTAGAACACAGAAAAAATATAAAAAACTTTTCTGTTTCTGCTTCTGAAGAAGCAAGCAGCTCTTCTGAGTTGCTCCCTAATTAGTAGGTAGATGTGATGTGCTCTGGTGTATAGCAAGGGAAATTCCTTTAGAGGGGGGAGTTTCTGCACTGCATGTAGCACAGGGTGACTTGGTACAAGGTCAGCAACTGTGTGTAGTGTTTACAGGAATCTGGAGGTGCAGGAAGGAAAAAAGGTAAGATAATAGAAGTTTTCAGGATGTTTCAGAAGGACAAGACAACTAAATAGTCTTGTGTTACACAATGCCCAAGGGGATTTTGCAAGGAAGAAGGAAATAATTAGAAACATTGCTGCTTTTAAAAACAGGATTCAGTCTGTGCAGTGTAAAGAGAGTTTGATTTGTTGTTGATCACTGTAATTTTGATGCACCTTACACTGCCAGCACTGGAACACCTGTAAAGCTGCATAGGTGTAATACAAGGTCACACTGAACAGACTACAATAAATTTTGCAGGTTAAGCAATTGAAAAATAAATAGTGAAGGTTTCCAGTGTTAATTTTTTACATTACAAATGTACACGATTTTGTATTACAATTAAACTGTTCAATGTTGCTTACAGTGTAAGCATGTGACACAGTTCAGGTTGCTATGGAAACCTGGCATTTTGGTTCTGTTAACAGTGTTTCAGATAGGAAAAGATTTGCATTGCATTACTGCTAGACTCCTTTCTACCCCCACTCCTCAGCTTCTTTGCTTCTCAGTTGGGAGGTAGGTGATAGAGAAGCAGCGATGACCTGGAATTTGCATGAATCAGGGTCAATTATAAAAAGAGGTGTTGAGCTGAAACTCAAAAATAATAATTTTACCTTAAAGTAGCTTTTGTGTCTAGTTACTTTTTTTTGAAGTAATGATGTATTTTAATGCTTATCTTTCACAATGTAGTGTCTCTGGGTTGTTTTGAGGTTCTCTTGGTTTGAGGTTCTTTTTCCAAACACCTGAAAATGATGGGGTACTTTTTAAAGAGACATTTCCAATAATTTTCACAGCATGATTATGTATATTGCTGGAAATGTGCTTGACGTAAAAAACTGATCATTTCTAGTGCTTTCTGTTAGACTGATAGATTTGTTCCTCCTGGGTTTCTTGTTGCCTGGTCTTGTCTTGTAAAACATTAGGAACATGTTAATCAAGTCTCCTTGAGTACAATGGGAATATTTAATATAAATCTTTGGACCTAAACTGTAAACAGAAGGTGATTAATGGTACCTCTAATTGACAATATAGATATTTGTGCCAAGCATCAAGCCACATCTTTGTGATTTAAGAATCTTCAAACACCAGTGTCTTTCTGCTCTACCTTAGTTTTATTTACATTTGATATAAATGTACTTCTTGTGATGGTGAGAAAAGAGCTGAGAAGAGAGCAAGTTTACTGTGAAGCTGAGGTCAGGTGTTTGTCTCTTGTAGTCTGTCATCCCATGAATGCTGGCACTCATCTTTCCACGTGTGTGCTTGCTAGTGCCCACAGAGCAGAGTCTCTGCTCAGGGAGTCACACTGATGGTTTTCTGCCCAAGCTTTCTGCCCCAGTCTGTCTGATGTTGTGCTTGCAATTCAGCTGTGTGCAGCAAAGCCTGCTGGCAGGGGGTGTGAGCTGGCCTGGTGGGATATAAACTGAAATGCAGATACAGAGCCACTTCTGTTGAGTCTGCTGCAAGTCATTGGTGTGGTAATTTTGGGAGGAGGAGTGTTATCAGGCAGCTGAAGTGGGCAAAAGGGAGAAAGGCAAAGGGCAATAAGACTTGGAACTGGCAGCTGCTTGCTCCATGGTCAGATTCTAACATCCTGAGACAAGGGAAAGCCCAAATTCTTTGGCTTGGCATTTTGACTGGTCAGGGTTGCCTTAATCACCAAAGGATATTTGCTGTTCATCTGTCTACTGTGATGCTGCTGTTTTGCTAGTGCAAATCCCACTTTGTGGCCTGTGTAATCTAATTCATAGAAACAACTCTGGAGTGTGGCCAGGCCTGCAGTGTGTGACACTGTGGATCCAGTGGCCTTTATCAGTATTCTGAGTGTGATAAGAGGGGACTCTAAGGAGGACTTGATCATGGCCCTTATAAACCTGGTAGAGAACCTGTAATTCATTTGCTCTGGGTTTGATGTGGTTACTTGTATGTATCTTTCTTGATCTTATCAAAACAGATGTGCAAGGCTTTCTTTGAAATACTCAACAGTTCATGAAATTAGTTGTTATGAGCAAGGAACATGATAGTGTCGACTAACAAAACAGCAAGGTGGTGCTAAGGGGGTTGTCTAAATGCTAGTTGATGTGTTGAATGTTCACCAGTTTTTTGTATTTTAGAAAACTGCAAGTACTTGGGGTTTTAGTTAAATGCTAGGGAGCACATCCATGAAAAGCCTTTTGAGTAAATGCCTATATGCTCCAGGCAGAGGTAAGGAAACAGTGATATATCCATCTTACCCTCTCTGGGTATGGTTAACTTCATCCTTCTGTGGTTGATATAATCACAGAGTCATTAAGGTTGGAAAAGACCTCTAAGATCATCAAATCCAATCTTTGACCAAATCCATATTGTAAGGTGCTATGTGTGCTCATTTTTTGAACACTTCCAGGAATGGTGACTCCACCATTTCCTTGGGGAGTACAGTCCAATTCTTAACCACTATTCTAGTGAAGAAATATTTCCTAATATCTACCTGAACCTCCCCTGGCACAGTTGAAGTCCTTTCCTTGTGTCCTATTACTAGTTGCCTGGGAGAAGAGGCTGACTGCCACCTCCCCAGGTCTTTGTTTCCAGTAGTTGTAGAGGGCAACGCTGTGTATACCTGTACAATATGAGTGTGAAAAGCTGAGAGGTCAGAGGGCTTGGACTTGATGCTTAATTGAATTGGGGTAGGTTGAAACAGGAGATACAGTAAGATGAAGGTACTAATTATTTTAAAACATCTACAGCAATGTTCTTGTTGACCTAAAAATGAAAATCTTCCCAGGTGGCCTGATTTTCAACAGCACTGCACTTTTACATTTGGAATAGCATAGCACTCTCTGCCTGTTAATAGTTTATACTGTGTTTTGTAACCAGTTTCTGTCTAGAAGCTGAGTTAAACAGTAAAATGCATTGTTGTGTATGGAAAATGCATCTGGTGATGTTCAGCTGCCAATGAGGGAAGATTAAATCTCAATGTTTTTGTCTCGTGCAAACATGACTGGTGATGTGGAATTCCTGGTAGCGTGTTTGCTTCCTCTTACTCTGTGTGAAACATGGCAGCCTGAGTTAGTGGGTTAAAGCCTCTTCCCGAGTAAAACAGGAATCATTTGTCTGGAGAATTAATTCTTTGGAGCTGAATCGGCTTTCAATAACAATAACATCAAGTTATAACAAATAATAAAACATCAAGTTTTGTTATTCTTGTGTTTCTGAATCAGAAATGTTTCTGCTACATTGACTGTCATTTATTTTATTTTATCTTTGTTCATGTGGACAGACTGTTGGAAATCCAGTAGGGGCACTGAAGGTGATCTGAGCTTAGCCTCTTCTTACTTTATTAGTAGGGAGTGAAAATGCTTGACCTTTTAGTTTACTACACCACTGTAGGGGGAATAATAACCTCCTAAACATTGTGCTCCGTTCCTCAAGAGCCAGGGTGTTTGTTTTCTTTGCCTGTCTTATCTCCAGATCTTATCTTCACTGTCCTTGACATCCCACAGCATGCAAATAGCCGCACTGAATCTCTTTGTTTCTCTCTATTTGTAGACACAGAAATTGTGACTGTTCTGTATTTAATATGAACAAGAAGTCTAGAAATTACTTCTGCTTACACACTTATTTTTCCATCTCTTTTTTTTTGTATTTTTATTTTTTGTGTATTTTAAGAGTGCACCTTTGTCACAAGAAACATGGCAGATGGAATACTTCAAAGATGAGAGGCATAAAGAAGGGCTATTCACCTGAGCAAGGCTGAGTGAACCTCAGGTGGAGTAGCTCTCCTGGGTTAGTGTCCTCCAGTTATGTGTAATGGACTGGAACTTCTTTATAGAGTTTATTAGTGTTTTAGAATTAACAGTACACTATACATCATTACTGTAATGTAGCTATATAATTGTATTAAAATAATTCAATATTTCAGATAGCTTTAGAGTAAACATTCTTTTGTCCATTGTTTTGAATGTATTAAGTTGGTTCTGTGTTTTACTTCCTTTGCTAGGTACTTTTCTGAAAGCTTCCAATCTCACTTTTTCCTAGGTCATTCTGCCTAAAGACAAGACTAAATAAAATTGTAGCTTATTCTCCTCTTTGCTGGCTGTGCATTTCTGTTACATTTCATCTTGAGATGCTGTAGTGTTTATACAGAAACTTTTATCTTTTCTATTACACCAAGTAACATATACTAGCAGAACCTAAAAACAGTAGAACTCAGCCTGCTTAGTCCAGTCAGTGATGCTTTAATGAAATGCTGCAACGTTTAGCATTTCTCATAAAGTGCAAGTGGGCATTCACTTTCCTGGTTTTAAAAATGGGAGGTCTATGGAAATGAATGCAAGGGTTATTATTAGTGTTCTGGCTTTGGAAGCCTAATAATAAGCATTTATATGACCAGTAGCAAATTAAAACGTCTCCTCTTCCATGTCAAACTGTTTATGTTGCCTTATGTTTAAAGATGGAGTGTGTTTTTATTTACTTGCATCTGCACAGTGCTCTGGTAACTGCTTTGGGCTCATCAGAGGCACAACTAGCAACCCCCAAGGGTTCAATTTCAGATCTAATACACTGAAACTCTTTCCCTTCTATCTGTGATTTGTTCTACAATTTCTTACTCTTCCAACTTGAGAGATATTTTTAGTATTGCTCTTTAGGTATTACAAAGGTACCTTTTCTGGTTTTTTGTCTTAGTAGTGGCTTATTGATGTAACCCTTGTCATCTCTCATGCTGCATCTTTTAGGGGTCAGAATTGGCACATGTACCCAGAAGACTTCTTATTCATAAGAAGATGCTGTTACAGAGTTGCAGACCTAAGCCAGATCATTAGTAATGCTTGGTGTCTGATATGACCAGTTTTGAATGTTGGTATTACAGCAGGCGATCGGAAGCGTGCACTGCTGTGAGCAGATGTGTGTGGTGTTTGTAATCTCAGGGGCAGAGGTATAATAGAGAAGCAAAACTAAAAAATTACTGTTGTGTGGGACTCTGTGCCAGAGAGCAGATGAGAGCTACGTGGTGTGTCTAGGCAGCATCCTGTTCCCTCAGCACAGTGGGGTCTCCCTGTTACATCCTTGCTGTGGCCACATCTGCTTGGCTGTCTCACTGGGAGTCTTGTACCTTCATCTGCTCTGCCTTCCCAACTGGAAAATTTGTGTGTAGACTGTAGACCTTCCCTGCTTGTTGTTCACAGTGTGATTGCTGCCACTGTCTCTTGTATCATGAGGGTCCTGCTAAGTTATGGAATACACTACCCTTGACTTGGTTTTCCTGAAGCCAATTAATTGCTTTTTTTACATGCTTGCTCCTTGCTGAAGGGGCTGAATGAGCCTGGATCCTCAGAGGAGTTAGAGTTAGGCTTTTTATGTTCTTTTGTGGTCTGAGCTACGATTCTTATGTATATACCCACAGAGCCAGATAAAATCGAGACTGTGCTATTGGTTTCCAAAGTCAGTCAGTTTAAATTCCACAGAAAAATAACAACTATCTCCTTGTCAAAGTAATCTCCTCCCATGTTCTCATTGTTAAGGCTGGATTAAAGCTACTGGGAGGGCACTTGCACACATTGCTCTTCTGCTCTCATTTAGGCATGTGGAGGTAATTCTTACAGTTCAGCTTCCCATTTACAAAGCAGGGAATTACATAATTTTCCTACCTCATGAGAGGTTGAGAGATACTGACTCTACAGGGTCATGAAAAATATGTCTAGAGAATTGCATGATCTTGAATGTTTCTTTTTCTCCATATGTTTTTCCAGGACTTGCAGTGGGAACAGATGGCCAAGAGAAAAGCTATCAAGTCCACTGAATGTTCTAAAAATAGTCAGATGCTTCATTGGCTTCTGCATTGCTGTGCTGTTGGATGTACCATTTTTCACATGCACAGTTTTGGAAAAGTAATGCCCACAATTAAAGGATTGCTTGTTGATGCTTTAGGGCAGCAGACAGGATTTCTGGGTACTTACTCCTGAGCACAGCAAGCAGGACTTTTTCTTGTTTCATGAAAATATGAGCTACTTAAGCTGCGAGTGGCAAGGTGAGCATTCTTCATGCATGAGAAGGGAAGGAAAAGGGAGAAAAAAGAATTTTGAAAAATTGGTAAATTTATCAGTCTTTAAAGGGTACTCTATTCACACACTAAGCTACTTTTAATCTTCTGTTCCTTGTTTTTATCCCTGCACTTAGAGTACCTTCTGCTGCTACTTTGAATGTACCAGTGCAGGAGGCTGCTGTCCTGCAGTGCCAGGTTGCAGGGAGGACAGCAGGACCTGGAAGCAGTTTCTGGAGGTCTTGAGAGTGTGGTGACAGTAGAAGGGGTGTGGATATCCATGGTCAGGAGTTCAGTCTGTTCCTGCGATTATAACATTTAAAAAACAAAGGTTTTTTTGGCCTCGTTGGAGCATTCCCATTCTAATTACAAATTTTCAGTAAACTCCCCAGAATTCCCTGGCAGCAACACTAGAGAGACACAGCAAGTATCCAGAAATGAGCAAATATAAATAAAATATTCAGAGCAGTAGGGCTAAATTAGGGAAGAACAGTGTATGTTTATGTATTTTGTTCTTTTCTTTATATAATTATCAGGTGCTGACACTGGCTAAATTGGGAAAGTGGCAAATTTTTAACAGGCTTCTTACTGAAATGCATTGTTTCGTTTGCCTTGAAAATGCCTAATTAAAGAATTAGCACTGCTGTAAACATATAATAGAAGATTTTCACAGTCTGCTTCTGTTCAGGGTGTAGAAAAGGTTAAACTGAGCCTGAAATTTATATAAAATGAGCTTTGTCATCCTTTGAGTTTGGACTGAACTCATGATATATGAGTAAGTTGTCTGTTTCTCAGCATATAAATATCCCCAAATACGTACATTTTTAATGGTATGCTGATTCAGTATTCATCTGTACCAGAAAGGAGCTGCCAGGAAACCAAGATTCATTTGAATCATATATCCTTAATAACATTTTATGCAGATGATAAAGATTACCTTGAATTTTTTTTTCTTTTCTTGTAAAATATCAAAGGACAAATAGGGGAGAAGTGTGGAGTAGGTTTGCCTTTTTTGATGTCACTTTAAATTGTCAGTGACATCCTGTAAAGTAAATGTGACATTTGTGCTGTAACTGCCTAAAAAACTAAAATTGAAAAGGACCTCTCAGAAATACTAAATACTAGTTTTCTGTAGCAATTACTGCAGTCTGTGCTATGTTCCTCCTAGCTGTCAGATTTTCTCTTTTTTTTTCCTTTGAGGCAACTAGTGCAAAATTCCCAACAACACAGGTAAACTCAGAAGTTAAGAAGTCAGCATTCCTAATTAGTTTGCTATTTCTAGTACTATGTTTTCAAAGTATAATTTTCAGACCTTAATATGCCTTTCTACATCAACACTGTTGTTTCTTCTAAGAAGGTAAACTAAGTAAGTTTTAGGTCAACAGAGTGGGATCTGACATTGAATTATGCTATTATGAAAATTTACTTGAATTGGTGACTGGATGTATATTGCTGGGTATTTTTATTAGTGAAAGAAAAAAAAAAAGCCTGAATGCCTTTGCTGTGTCTGCTCTGTGGATAACATTCCAATTTTCTCAGTGCCCATCTGTTATGAATACAATTATTTAATTTTTTTGAATTCTTGCTTTATTCCTCCTCCCCATGTGAAAGGAATTGGATTTGGATTTATTTGATATGAGAAGAAGAGGCTCCATACCCATGTTGGCATTGCTGGCTTTGTTTAGCACTGATGAAAGCAAACAGCAAAGCTCACACGTGGGGAGCTGAGCAGTGCCCCACTGGTTTGGTGCTGGCAGCTCCTGCAGCATCTGTGGTTAGGTCCAGGCTTAACCTCCTCTCTCCTTTTTTGTGCCCCTTTTTGCTGAAGCAGGGGTGGCTGCTCTGGCCCTGGGCCTGGCAGGGCTGTGGGCAGGCAGGGGTTTCTCCTCCTGGCTCCCTGGGCAGTAGGACTCTCTGTCTGCCAGCCTGGAGCTGGGCACTTACTTCCCTGGCTGGGGATGTCAGATCATGGGAGAGGAAGAGAATGAATGGAAAGAGCAGACCACTGACCCTTGCATGGGATTAGGTGGTGAGGATAGTCTCTCTTGCCTCTGTTCATCCCAACTGATCTTGCTTCAGTGAGGTGAAGGACTCTTCCCTCTTCTCATTCCCATGGGTCCTGCTGTCCTTGTGGTCATGGATTTAACACTATTTTGATGCTTTGGGGTTATTTGATAGTTCTTGGTGTCATTGTGAGATTCAGCTCTGGCCTGTCAGTGCCCTCATGGCGCATCAGAGTGTAGTGGAGGCAGAGCAGGTGAAGGGGGAAAGTGGTTCCTCTTTGAACTCATTTTGTAATTCGCTGTAGAGATTGTAGTTGAACGCTTTACTGTAACTCTAAAGGCAGTGCTAATGAAGCCACCAGTTCTGATCCTCTGAAGATCCAAGAACCTTCCCCAAGAGGGAAGATAGAGATGCATCAGACTTCTCAGGAACTATGTGGTGTCTTCATACAGGCTGAACATCTGAGCAGGCCAGTTTGTTCTAATGCTGCTGTTATGCTTCTGTCATGGAGGTTTAGGTGTCCAGCTGTGTCCTGCATCATGTGTTACCTCACAGAGCTAAAATAGTATTCTCTTCATAAAGCTAAAGATGTCAGGTATTTGCCATTTAAAGAGTACCCATTACTGTAAGACTACCTGATGTGTAAAAATGAGAGCAATTTGATTCTGATGCACTGGATGAATTCAAAACTAATGAGTTAGAAAAAGTGCATTTTGAAGCAATGGGCTTCATATGCTGTGGACTAATCATCCATCAATAAGGAGAGAAAATTGTGGCAAGTATTTCTAGCATGATTTGTTCTTGGGCTTTTCAAGTAGATTAGTCTGTCTTTGCTGCATCATCTCTTTTGTTGACATCTGGCAGTCTTGTAGCTTGTGATCTTTTAATGCAGGGGAAAATAATGGAAACTGATTAGGTCCCAGAGGATTTTTTCTTCTTTTGCTATGAATCATAATTTATGTGGCTTCTATTTCTTTGTTATACAGCCCATTAGACTAAAATGTTTAATAGCAACTACTGATTTGAGTTTATTCTGAAATACTGATAAAAGACTCTAAAGTTAACTCACTTTGTGCATGTGCACAAACCATCAGGGTAGGTTAAGCGTATGTTGAGGAGAGGAAAATGATAAAACATCTTGGCAGGGATCTTGGACAGCAGTTTATGTGGCATGTTGCTAATTACAGTAATTATAAAGCAGTTTGGAAATTCTCAGTTTCTGTTTTCCAAGGACTTTGGTACAGCATTACACCAAGAGGTGGTGATTTTCATGTCAAAAAACACTGCTACTGGTCTCCTTTTTTCTTTTTTAAAGTTCTCAGATAACCTAGATAACCTTTCCTAGTCCTGCCTATTTCAAGGTGACTACACTTCATTGGGAGAACCAGAGGTCCATCTTGTTTCTCTCTGTATGGTTGTTTGAGCTTGTATATTGGTCACAAATACAAAGTCAAACCTTGTATAGAATGTAGATCACTTTTTTCTTTTACATTGTTTTTAAAACTTTCAGATCTCTCAAAATCTTATAGTATTTTAAGTAATTTAAAATTTAAATTCAAAGTAAGCATTGTGTGTCTTACTGGTTATTCTGTTTGTACTATATATTTCCAAATTTCTCTTGATCTGCCTGTCTAGGAAACACATGAGACCTGGAAGATTTTTTTTGTATTTGAAAGTAGTTTAATCTTTCCAGAGTTTTAAAACTTGATGCTGCCCTTCGAGTTACCTGCTTTGCAAAATGTCTCTTCCACTGCTGAGAAACTGGCCTGAGTGCATTTATTGCTTTGTCTCATTGTATACTTAATGGACACTTCACAGCAAACATCGGTTAAAGTTTTACTTTGCTTTGTCACTGGGTCAGTTGTATTTCCACAACCTGTGGCTTTTGTAGGTGTTGTTGACATGTTGATTTATGAACTTCCTGTTTTTAACTGTTATATACAGGAGACTCTGCCTGGTTATGAGGTGCTGAGGGGAAACAGAGCATCACGCTTGGCTGCTCACCTTGCCCATTGCACTGTAAATGATGGAGACCAAGGAGGAGAAGAAGGAACGGCGACAAGGCTATTTTGCTCGGTAAGGTCACAGGGCTTATTTCAATGGTGATTACAATGCAGAACTCCTTATTCTGCCTTTTTGATAAGGCTTTGTGATTTTTTAAGTATGTGTAAAAATGAAACCCGTGCTGCAATATGTATCCAGAAGGTGCTTTCCTCGCTGTATCCCTGATGTTTAAGTGGAGATTTTTTTCTTTTGAGTAGCAGAGGATACTTGAATTATAATTCTAATTTGTAATATTAAACTATTCTTGGCTGTTCAAGTTGCAAATTGCACTGTATTCGAGCTTCTGGCATGAAGTTCCTGGACAGTGTTGATGAAACCAAGCATATCTGAAACATATGTGTGTCTAAATCTGAAGTTTGTTTTCACATAAAGCACAGATTAAGTAGTATTATCTCATTGGGTAAGGCTCCCTAAGAAAAAATAAGCTGGCTAAACCATATCATCTTTATAAATAAAAGCAATGTTTTTTCAATCATTTTTATCATTTTGAATTCATGATTGGTGATTTTTAAGAAATAAAGGATGTTGGTTTCCTAATAACTTGTCTTTGTTAATTTAGCAAGTCTCTAATCATCTCTGAGCTCTGATGTACAAGAAGAACCAAAGCTCACTTATTCTTTTGAGGGGATAGGAAATAGGTTTAAAAAAACATCTTTGCCTCAGAGATGTTTTCTGTTCTATTGAAGAGGAGAATTGTATCCTGTCTCCACTCAGTACTAAATAACTGCAGCCTTAGTGCATTGCAGTCTAGATCTAGAGACATGCCTGTCACAACATTTGGAAGTAGTGTGGGGAAAAGTTGCTGCTGCTTTATTGCTATTTAGGTTCTATGTAATGGTGGCTAAAGACTGGAGGAAGTTTTGGTCATGTGTTAGTGTCTGGTGACTTGTTTTCTATTTGGAGAAATGCAGTTATGTTGATGTTGGCAGAATGTTGCAGTTTGGGATTCTGAGAAGGGGAAGTGGATAGTGGCACCTAAAACAGAGGAGGCATTATGAAGGATAAAGCAGAAGTAGCTAAAGGGATTGTACTAAGGAACAAGAAATTTTCTGTTAAAGAAGACTCAGGCTTTGAGATGGATGTCTGAGTAAGATGCTTTAGTGTTGAGAATGTTTTGTGTTCTTTCTAAGTGCTGTCTACTAAACAAGTGGAAATCCTCAAGAGGCCTTCAGGAAGGTCCTTGACAATTATATTTAATCTGCTTTCCTCTGTCATCTTGTGAGTGTTCTCTTTTAAAAATTCACAGGAGCAGCATGTCTTGTGTGGGCATAGGACACTGAACAAGGTTCAAAAAGATGGGAAATCAATTTGTAGTATTAGCACTTAGCTGCTGTGTAACTTTGGGGAGGTTACCTCTTTCCCTCCCAGCTTGCTTCTTTTTTCTTTATATAGGTTGCAGGTCTTGGCTCTTCTTGTACATCAGAGCTCAGAGATTATTAGAGACTTTCTCAATTAACAAAGACAAGTTATTTAGGAAAGCAACGTCACTTATTTTTTAAAAATCACCAATCATAAAGTCCAAATTATAAAAATTATTGAAAAAGCATTGCTTTTATTTACAAAGATGATATGGTTTAGCCAGCTTACTCTTTCTTAGCTAGCTAGGTGTGGTGCTCAGTGTCGGAGTGGTTGTGCTTGCAATTGTTGGAGGGGAAGCTTGAGAATCCCAAAATATATGCTGACAAACCAGCTCCTGAATTGCAAGATTAAGATGAACATGAAATTGTCTGCATCTCTGTCCCCCAAATTTAGCATTGTTTACACATTTGTCCTTTTAAATATTTGAAATTGCTCTGTTGAAGACACCCACTCACCCATCATATATTTCTACTACAAATACAGTACCTCAGTTTTCCCAGGTCTTCCCTCCTCCCTGTGGCAAGTGAAGCTGAAATAAAACTTTCCCCATCCATTTTTGCTTCTTACCAAATGCAATTTTACCCACTGTGTTTTGGGGTAAAGGGCTTAGTTTTTGCCTTGGTTCTCAGGAAACAAAAATAGTGATTTTTTTTTCAAACAAAACAGAAATGTCTTCAAAACTTTCTAAAGAGTGATTTAGATTCCATGTGTAGATAAAATGTTACAGCTCGTAGGAGTTTAACAGGCAAGAAGTGAAAGTGTACGAGTAATATGAACATAAATTTCTCTTATGCAATAGGTCCTTATTTAACTGCTACTCCTACTTAACCACACAGAATAGTCTTTTTTTTTTTGCCTTTTTTTCCCAATCATGTTTGTAGGCATTTCTGTTGCCTTCTGTGTCACTGGCTCCCAAATGGACCAGGATCTGTGCTGGTATTCAGCAAGTCCAAAAACAGATGGCACAGTGTAATGGGTGTACAGTGGCACATTTCTGTGTATTGACTCTACTGTGACATCTGGTGCTTTTTATTGTGATTATGTGCCCATGAACCCAGATAAAACCTCCTATTTCCCTCTGCCCGTGCATCTTCCCTCTCACAGAATGCAGAGCCTTGTTTTCCCTTGGCCATTGTGTAGGCTTGAGTTCAGGGGTACTTCACCTCATAAAATGAGTAGCCATTAAATTTTCAACTTAATTTAGAAAGAAACTACCAGAATGAGTGTTGTGTATCACATGGAAAGAATTGCCTTGGATATAAATTGGTAGTCTGGACGGCTGAATGTACAGCTTGAAAGTGGAATTGTTTTGTATTTGCTGTTGTGTGCTGCTGGATATATTTTGCATGTGCTATTGTGTGATACTGGCTATCTTTGGACAAGCAGTTAAAGGATATGAGAAATCATTAGGGAAGAGTTTGAATAGTTTTTTGGAAGAATGAGAAAAGGAGCTGTTTCAGGTTCCGATTTTCTGGGTCTCAGCATTCATCACAGCAAGTTGCTGAGCATTTTCCATGCTTTGTACAATCCTGTGTTAAGTAGCTGTCTCCTACTGTCTTAGGGAAAAGAAATAAGTGTGCTTTATATGAAAAAATGCTGCTTTTCAACAAGTTGACCAAAATACTTACATTATTATACTTACAATTTTATTAATTGTTATGTCTTCAACTTGTGGTGACTTAATCTGAACAATCTGTGTGGAGATGAACCGTAAAAACCATACTTATGTTGAATGATTTCTTAATAGTTTCCAGGGGAATTATGAATTTTAGTTTTCAGTTTCTTTTTAGTCACTACTGAGAGCTGTATTTCTGAAGCCAAAAACGAAGTAGTAGGGAAAATATTCTCACTGGGATTTGGGTGCCTTTGAGTTTACATTGGTCTTGCTACCATCATTCTGTTGAGAAAACCACATAAATGTCTAGGACATGCTCCAAAGGCCAATCCAGTAGGCAGAGACTCCTTTTAGCTCCAGGTTTTTAATACTTTTTTAGAACCTGAAGCCAGTTGTATAGCTTGATGCTCACCTCCTCTTTCCTTATGATGCCAATATCTAAGGGAAATAAAGGAATTCATAACATATTTTAAGTTGATTTAGGTTCTTGGCTTAGATATGTAAATTTACATCCATACAGATGAAGGTTTATACATTAAACACAAGATTTAAAAAAGATAAATATAAGTGTTTACTGCAGTTGTTGTTTACTTGTTACCAGCTCCAATTTACAGATTTTTCCCCCTTCCAATTATTTTTGACACTTAAAAATAAATAAAACCATACAACAAATGGTTTTCAGTTTTTCAGTCCCATAGCTGTTATGACCTAACCATAGCTTTCCTTTTAAGTATTCACAACAATTCCAACAGTAGGAATCATTGATACATAACTACTGAGCTGTTAGCAGCTAGATTCTGGAAAGCTTAGCTGGGGAAGGCATTATATGTAATTGTCATGTTACTGTTTTTCCCTGATCCTTGCTCTTGGCAGCTGTTGGAGGCAGGATGTTGGCTTGCACAGACCCTTGGTCTGAAATGCTGTGGTCACTCCCTTGGTCAGTCTTCTGCATATTGCAAGCTGTCAGATTTGTAAGCATCTCATTTGGACTTTTCCTGTCTTCTGTTTTATTCCCATATTCAGTAATTCAGCACTTCATATTTTTTATTCCTGTGGTTATTAAGACACAGTAGGATGATGAAATAAAAACACAGTGAGCACAGAGGGACTGTGTGGAAAAAGGGCATCAGTGGTGGCTAGGAGAGAGGAAAACCTAGATAAGATGCACAAAGTTACTTCCTTGAGGGCATCTCATGTATGTGAGACCTTTTCATAAGTTTGTCTGTTAGGTGTGGTTCTTGTTGGCCAGACTTACTATATCTATGTAACAGACTTCAAGTGTTGGCTGCTCCTCAGCTCACTATTCCTCCAGCAGTTGCCTCCTTGCAATTGTTCTAATTCTGCTGAGCCAATGTGTTGATGTTTATTCAGGTTTCCTGTAGCACCCATATTTTATTTTTTGCTTTTAGGAGGAAAAGTTTTCCATACATTGTTTTTAAACCATCATGGAGGTTTATCTTGGGTGTGAAGAATAGTCAAGCCAAGATCCTGGAGATGCTTAAATATTTTTTAAATGGCTCTAGGAAATAATTACATCATTTCAGTTCATCTGTACAATGAAAATATCTTAGCTCTGCTTCCAGATATATAAACATTACCTCATAATTGAGTTACTGAAACTGAATAACAGTATTGCATTTTATTCATATTGTTTCAGGCAATATCATGTGTGCCTGAGGCATTCTATTTTGTAAAAAAAGGCTGAATATATCACTACTTCAGATTTATGGGGCACACTGGTTATTATTTGCTCTGTTATTTAGGGTGTGTGTGTGCAGGATAGTTGATTTGCTATGGTGGATAGTTGAAAAAAACCCATAAAATATTTTCTGAAACATACAGTGTTATGATTTACCTGCCAGGTACTTATGCTGGAGTGGTTTCAATGTTTTTAGCAAACATTCTGTCTTCTGTGCTGTAGGTCAGTATTTTAGCTGCCCTTTGCAAATGTCATAGTGTAAGAAGTTGAACAATATCTAGAATTTCACTGACAGCATCCCTGGGACCTGTTAGGTGGGGCTTTGGGAGGTTGGTCAGGTCCTTCAGATGCTTGAGAGACACTTGCTAGTCATTGCTTACAAATTTTTTAGTGTATATATATGTGTGTGCATGTGTCTATGTATATATGTGTATATATATATATAAAGTTTTCTTTTTATCATAGGTGTAAATCTGGAGAATGAGAGTTGGGAGGGAAATTGAAAATTGAATCTGCTTTTTCTGAAGTGTTGCCTGGGAGAAGTTGAACAGCTTTTTATCTTGGGAACTGTTTCCTCATCTCACATTGGAGTTGCTTTCTGGATTCCGAGGTTTCTGGGTTAGCAGTCTTGTAATTCTGTGGTGCAGGACAGAATTCAGCAAAAGAGCATGAATCACCATTTTCTGTTTAGTCTTTAAATCACAGAATTATTCCCAATGTGAATGCTTCTTCTGGGAAACATAAACAAGATAGTGGTTTTTGTAGTCTTGGTTCTTTCCAGTGCTTTCATCCTCAAGAGTAGTGAAGTCGTTTAGGATTGAGGAAGAATTTTGTTACTGGTAACAGAATTAGTGAAAGTATTTAATGGGGCCCTGAGGCTTTCCTCAAGCTTCTTTGAAACTTTCCAGTACCAGAAATGCTGTTTATGGAGGTACAAAGCTTGTGTAAGACAGGAAGCATGGCTAACCTCCTTCCCCATTCACTTCCCCCTGCATGTGAAGTGAGATTTGGGTAACAGTGTGGCCTCTGAAGGAAGAGGCTTTTTTTAGGACAGAGAAGAAAGGTGGAGTTTTGTGTTTTTCTGGGTTTCTTTGAGAGCAGACTAGGCAGAGAAGAGAGTTTAGTTACTTTCCAGATGTACTGTGTCACACCAGTAATATCACAATTTTTCTCCTTGCAAGATTCTTGTAAGGTTGGATTGTTAGAAGCATGCAATGACCTTAAATTTGCTTTTCCCAAAGGAACCTTTGGTTGTCTCTTAATCAGCCTTTAAAAAGAAACTTATTTAGCCTTCTTTATAGAACATAAATAGTTACACCATGGGTCTTTTGAGGTAGACATCTGTGCAGTTTGGATAACAGTGGCTATTAATATAGTTGCAGTGTAATTTGTCTTCCTCTACTTCCCTTTCCTGCAGCCTATAGCTGGGAATGCCAGGCACTTAGGTCTGTGCTGGGCATTCCTGGTCCAGCCATTCCTGGACATTCCTGGGCCATGCCATTTACCTTTTTGCTCTTGGAAGGATTTAAAGACATATCTTAAAAATGATGAAATTTGTAGGCTTGACAAGGTGGCTTTCTGGATAGGTGAGATACAGACTTCTTACTGGATCTGATATAATTACATTTTTAAATTGTTGTACTGTTTCTGTAGTGTCTGTAGATATGGTCTTGTCCTTTCAGCCTCCCAGGTGTTCTCTTCTGTTCTTAGGCACTTGATGTATCTACTGTGTAAAATTCTGCTTAACCCCAGTGAACTGTTTTAAAATTAAGTCTAGCTTAAACACTGGTGGAAAGGTAGGATAATACTTGGCAGAAGTGTGGTGGCATGGTTGATTTTGAAGTGATGCTGTGTAGGATGCTGATGAAAGGAGGTGGTCACACTCAGCCTTCTGGTTTTGCCATGTCTTTATGGATGACAGAGTTGCCATCACTGAGCTGCCTAAGCATGAGGGCACCTTCCAGAAGCAGCCACCTAAAGAGATGCCTAATGGTACTGACTTTTTAGTGGTGCTGTTAATCAGCTTCTGCTCATGCTCTGAGAAATAGCAACTGTCTTACCTCCTGTTGGCAGCAGTCCTGGTCAGCTCTCCCATGCTTTGTACCACAGGGAGTAGGGAGTGGGCTGTACAGTATTTTGAGAAGGAGAACAGTCAGTGTTGTGAGCTAAGTTAGAGTTTGCTGGATTGAAGAAAACACAGGTTGATAAGAAGATAGACATGCACCCTCAGGGAAAGTGTTTCTGGCTCATGAATAAAATTGCCTGTCTTTGTATCTGCCATCATTTGAGGCTTTTGTCTGTATGGTTTTGCCATATGCCATGCTACATTATATAGTCTATTTCTGCTAAGAGTGCTGCATGTTTAAGGGGAAAGGTATGAATGATACCTGCAGGAACATGTTTTTGGAAAGGGGCAGTTTTCCCCCTCTGTCTGAGAGACTGGAAAGCACTATTTAGCTAACTGCTAAGGGAATTCTGTTGGTAAGAGGGGAAATACAGTGGGTACACCTGTCTGCTTGCACTGTATCTGAACTACTAGATGCACATTCTAAAGTTTTTGCTGCATGCCTTTAGGCATTGGGCTCCCCACTCTTGCCTCCCCAAGGAAATGAAGCTTTTTGCCTCTGCTCTGGGGCTTTGAACAGGGTAAGAGGCTGTGTGCACACTCCTGGTGGCCTTAGGCTCCCCATGGTAAACTCTCATGCCCTCAGTGTTAATCCAGCTTCCAGACTGTGTTTGGAAGGGATTTCTTCCATCCCACCTGCACCTGCCAATCTGATTATCTGGAGGTGACTTGTAAGTGTAGGTTTTTGGTGGTTTTTTCTGTCCTACTCTGTAGTCTGAGCAAGGAGAGTTTCCTGGGATCATCTGAAATTTGAAGATGTATGTTACCTATGCTTTAAGTCTCTCATGTTAGTCCACCAAGATCTGTGGGATTCCTCCTGTTGATTTATGTGAGAGAAAATCCCAAGGAGAGCAGCAGGAGTGGTTAGGAATTCGGGGAGGAGGGAGATAATTGTCCTTATACTGGAAAACCTTTGTAATGTAAATAAGCCACAAATCAGCTCTCTGGATGTCTTAATACACTGAGTATTTTCCTGTGAGACAGCAGTTTCTGGCACAGAGAATTTGTCTTGTATAACACTTAATATACTGCTAATAACTTTAGGCTTTTGCTACTATTTTTCTGGACTGGCTATTTTTATTTCAGTAGGTGTAAGCTTAGCAGATAGCCAATCACTGGTAAGCTTAGTTTAAATTATATTATGGTTTTGGCATAACAGTGCATTTCTGTAATGGATTTTTACTTTCAGTACTGCTTCTATAAATAAATGACTTGAAGGTGTCAATCACATGTTTCAATCAGATGATCTTTAAAAGTCAAATCTCAAGCAGAAGATTTTTCTGTATATTCACTATCTGTTAGGGAATGAAATGTTAAAAAGATGATGCTGCTCTTTCCACCTGGACCGCAGCAGGTGCTGCATGTTGTAATTCTGCTTGTGTGAGGCTAAGAAGGACTTTTTGTTGTTACAAATACTGCCAAAAGTATTTTTTTTCTTTTTTTTTTTTTTGGCAATCCAAAACTACAGCATATGACTCTGGTCCCATGGACAGATGCATTTGAGCAATTTTGTGCATGTGAGGAACCATACTGTTAGGTGTTACAGAACAGTGAAAGCTGCTTGTAGGAGCTGAGCTGTGCAGGCACGAGTGGTGGGAGCAGGTCCAAAGCACTGTGGCTGCAGGGAGAGGTGCCAGAGCACCAGAGGGGAGGGGAAGGGATGCCAGCAGCTCCCCACCCACCTGCCATAACAGGGGTAGGTGCCAGCATGCCAGGAAGCTTCCCTTCCCAGCCCAGAAGGGAAGAGGCTAGTGGGCATAATGGCAGGCAGCAGGACACAATGTCACAGAGCACCTCCCTTATCTGGCGTGGGCTGGCTGGATTTGACAGGAGGTTGTTGTCCTTGAAAGTACCAGGAGGCTGAAGATAGCTCCTGGCCTGCTTGTCCCCACCACCCTCCTGCTCTGCATGTGCAGGGAGGAGGCAGCAGCCCTCAGCCTCCTGGGTGTGCTGCTGCAAGGAGCAGAAGGGCTGCCTCACAGGATTCAATTCAGGAGCACTCTAACGTCCTGATTTCCTCAGCTTATTGTTCTAGTTCAGCTACTGCCTCAAGTGCAGTGAGACCTCATGGACTTACAGAGTCCAGAGAACATGGAGATAGAGCAGAGCCTCTTGTTCTTCCCATCTTCCATCACGCTGACAGAGGGCAAGGTTTACTTTTGGCTTTTTCATTTTCCCTAAAGTAATTGCTTCTTCCCCTTCCAGCCATATACATTTTGAGTGCAGGTTAAAAGTTTCAGTTGAAGTGAAAATGAAAAAATGCAAATATTCTTCAGGCAAGAATAAATCCATAAATAATATAATATTTGATATAAAACCCACAGAGGAGTTTTAACAAGTAGTAATTAATACACATTTTATCTCTGATGAGTGTAATTGAGGACCGACTACACTAATGTAGTGGTATGGCTGCTGAAAAATATCAGACCATGTCAAATTCTCATTTTAAGGTATATGCTTGTTAGAGGTTGCATTTGTACATGCCTGCCATGTGACTGTCCCACAAAGACAAGCTCTCCCTGTCTTGTAATTTTTATACCTGTGGTTAATGGCCTTTTCACCACAGTATTAAAAAGGTGGTGCCATATTATTTTGTACAGAACATGATGCAGATACTTGTTCAGGGTGTAGATTGATCATGATTCTCACTTATGAAATATCTGTTCTATGAGACAATATCAGCCATTATTCTAAACATTGAAACTACAGATTCTTTTTTATTCCTCCATGACAGCACGGCTGTGTGTCTTTTCAGAACTTTAATCCATGTGACAGTAACTTAAGTGAACTTGAACATTTCTTCTGTGTTGTATGCCAGTTCATGGGAAGTCTGTTCAGGAAAGCCATTAAACTGCTCAACATGCAAAATAGGTTGCAAGTTGAGGACAATGAATGCAAGTTGTTTGAGGACAATGTTGAGAAATGAGATATGCATTTGGTTGGTTGAGATTTCTTTTTAGCAGCTACTCTGAAATACTTTAAATAAAACCTTTTTCCACTCACGTTGCTGTGCTTTTTGCTGAAATTTGTTCCTGAATAGATAAGTTTTCAACCTGTTTGTAGGCCTGTGCACAGCATCTCTTATACTGTGATATCCAGCTGTAACTAACAGAATCCTTGAGAAATATGTGGTGACATTTGGATAATTTTGGTGTTATTATGAAAGTTAGCATTTAAAGCCATTGGTTTGGCTTCCATGTAGTGTCTTTTTTAAAAGAAAAAAACCTTGGCCTTGTCTTTATATTGATAATATAAAGGAGAAAGCGGATTTTTTTCTTCGTGTTTTTCTTTTTCAAACTACTTTTGTTTGCAGCTGTGTTAAATTGATAGTTTGATGCCATAGAGGTTGCTACAGTGATGCAGAGCACCTCAACATTTAAATGGTAATTTGCAAAGTAACTTTCTTAAGAAAAGCAAAGGCTAATGGAAAGACAGGTACTTTAAATCCAAGTCCCCTCCCTCTCTAAGATAATCTCTATTATTGCTCATTTAAATAAGAAAACTGTTGAATTTTTGACTTTACTTTGGTCACTGACTTCTCAACCATAGCAACTTTTGGATCACCCCGACCCTTTTGGTCCGCAAACACTGACAGGTGACTTCACTTACGAGTTATGTCAACTTACTCAACATTAAGATCCTTTTTATGGAGAAAACAACACTTTCTTCTCTTTCTGCTGCTGTTGGAGAAGCAGGAGCAAAGTCACTGTTTCCTTTTTGCAGCAGGGGAAGCTGCCCATCTTCCAGCCCTTGGAGTGCCAATGTTTATGAAAATTTCCCATCATCAAAGCACCTTTTCTGGATAAGTGGGAAGAATCTGCCATGACCACTTCAGTGTTCCAGTCTAGAGGTCTGTTTGGCATGGTGTGGTGTGTGCCTGGCTTGGCTTTCTGGCATCCTCTTTTTACTGGTCTCAAGTAACATAGCAGAGGCTGTTGCTTTACAAGCCCTTCCATCTCAGCAAGGTGCCTGCTTGGAGGAGCAGTCTTGCATCTGCTTACAAAAGGCTTCCTCCTTTTGTGTTGGCACCAATGTTAGCACAGCCAAGTGGGATCTAATGGGGGACTAGTCTAATTTTGAAAAATTAATTCACGTATCGGTACTTTTGCTGGGTTACCTTTAACCTACACAATTTCCCAGATCTGATCCCTGTGCAGTTGCAACAAATGGGTTTGTGCAAGAATGGGGACAGCTCCTGGGGCCAGAATCAGTGGTGAGCAGAGAGAGAGGGAGGAGCCTTCTTTTGCTAATAGAAGTGGCTTAAAGGTGCTGCTGTGAGCTACAGGCTTTGAGACAAGTCTCCTTTTCCTCAAATAGTGTTTAGCTCTGGAGGTTTGCTGTGCTTTTTGCCTCGTTACTGTTGCACTCACCATTCTGGATTTCTGCTGGGGGCCAGGCATGGATGCTCGAGAATGAAGGGCAGGGGGAAAAAAAGGGAGTGCCTGCAGGTATCCTTCAAGAGTCTGCCCACATGTGTACAGCCTTCTAACAGTTTGCCATGTAGATTTCTTCTGAGAAAAAAAAAACAAACAAGTCCCTAAAACCAAAACAAACCAACCAAATCACCAAAACTGAAAGACTGTATCCCTGTCACTATGTTCTCCATGGCCCTGCCATCATGAATTTTCATATTGGCTCTTTGTACCTTTTTACATCTTTGGCAAACAACATGCCTAAGCTACTTATTTTTGTCTGGATTTCACTTTTATCTGAATGTAATTCTTGAAAGAATTTAATTTGGTATCTTTGGTACTTCTCATATAAGAGATACTAAGATAGCACTCCTGAGGTTTTTTTCCTGGAGGTGGTTTCCAGCTACATTACTGCTGCATGATGTGTGGCACATTTCCTGTGAGTTTTGCTGTAAATGACCATTGATTTTCACCTACTGTTTTATTGCTTCCTTGCGGATGTTTATTGCCATTTGAGTCACTGAGCACTAAATTTCTTTCTGTTTTCAGGCAGTTTAATCAATACTAAAACTGCTTTCTATTATCAGGAAATTTTGTTACATGGGTGATCTGAGAAAATGGGTGTGGAGCAACCACTGTATGGAGCAGCACACATCCCCCAGAGCTTCCCATGTACTCTGTTGTTGCCTTTGGGATTGTTCTCAATTCTTGCACTTTGTTTCCCTATGTTAATTAAATATTAATTTTAAAGGGCCTTCCTCCTTTTTTCATGGAATTTGAGTTTTATGAAGAGTGTTCAGTTGAGGCAGGGAGTGAGGAGTTTACCAAAGCTTTGGAGGAACTTGAGATGCATCAGCCAGCTTGATGAGCTTATTGTCCTCATCAGAATAAAAAAAGTTTACTATGGTGTGACTCCTGTGCAGCTTCTCTGTAAGATCCTCCCTTGCTGTGTGACAATAAGCAGTTCCCTTTTCCTCGCAGTTTCACTCAGCTGGAGTGGAGGGGAGCGCTGGCTCGAGGGGCTGGCATTAAGTGGGGGAGAGCAGCTGGGAGCCAGCCCTGTCTGGAGGTGACAGGGCAGGGCCATCCCTCCCTTGCCTGGGCTTCAGTGCAGGGAGAATGTCTCGTTGAGCTACTTTCAGAAGAATTCCTGGCATGTGTAGGAGCCCTTTGGGGTGATGAATGAGCACCACAGTGGGAGAGAGTATCTGGCACTGTCAGCAGAGGAAAGCAGGAGGAGCACGATGGGAGTGTGTTAAAAATCAAGTTGGTATTTGTGACAAAATAGTTCTGTGGTGCTGCTCTGACTGAATAGGCCTATTAAGTGAACTTCTGGCAAAATTAAAGGAGTCATCTGAAGGGAATGGCTTCTTCATTTTGCCTTCTGCCTAAGGCTGTTCTTTGAGAGCTTGCAGTAACTAAGGTTATAAGGGAGAGAATCAAATAGATGTCTAAAGCAAGCAAAATAGCTTTCCAGAATCCTTTTCCTATGGAAAAGATTTTATTAAATTGTTGTCATGGCAACTGAGTGCTGAATACATCATAACCTCTTTTGCTAAGTAAACAGAAAAGATGGGGATACTTTTGCTTTTGAAAATGGAAAGTTTGTTAAAGTATGTGGGAGCACTGTAGTCTTAAATTTAAGAAAACAAAAACTTTCAGACAGCTCAAAACCCTCTTTGAGTTTTACCCAGGGAAGCAGGGATTATTTCCACCCCTTAAATAAACATAAAATATGTTAGATGTGATATTTAAAATTCCCTGATCTAAGTCAGAAAACCGGGGAGGGGAGATGAACATATTTTACTTAATCTAAGAATTCATCAGAAAGTGTAGTGTCTTTAAAATTCCAGAACAACTTTACTACAAATCCTCCCCTCCACATTACAGCTGATGAAACAGATGTAGTGACTTGGTTTTTAAGCTAATGGCAGTATTGGGAAGAAAATAGACATACCCTGGATTGTCAGTACAGCACTTCACTCTCTGGAGCATGCCAGCTTTCTTGAGCATTGCTGCTGGCTGACCATCTGTGAAGCCTGGTGCTGGTACTTGCTGTCAATCAGTAACAGGAGCTCCAATAAAAGTGGAAATTTCCAGCTTTGACCTGTGCTACTAACATCAGAGCTTTCAGGAGTTGTTTTTTGTCCTTTGGAATGACCAGGTTATGGACACTTTTGAGTGTCTGCAACCACCATACTATAACCACATGGTTGTCCTTGATAACTTTTTCAGAATTGATTTTTTGTAGTTTTTTTCTCTCTGTGGAAGATACAAAGATATAAATATATAAATATATAAAGGTATTTTTAAAATATCTGGCAAAAGATGTATTCTCTCCCTTACATTTGCCTTAATAGTCTGTTTTAATAGTAAGCACACAGCCTTGTGGCTTGCTTGTTTCCAAAACAGGGCATGTGCCAACCTGAAATGGCTGCTGTTCACTGGAGTGTGCTTCCTTGTGGGGTAGATGCTGTTCAGTTTTAGGAAGATTTCTGAGGGTGAATGGGTTTGTATTTGTTTCTGTGCTGAAGTGAAAGCAGCTGCGCTGGGAAGGTCTGGGTTAATTGTTATGGTTTGCCAAGCAGCCTGACTTCCTTTGGCTTTGCAAGCAGCAATGGTTGATTTTGTCTGAGATTTGCTTATTCTTCAGGTTCATGGGATGGGGTGAGAGCAGGGCCATGCCTGGAGATGGCTGAGTCATGCTCTCACTGAGCTGGGTCAAAGGGAGAGGGGTGATCTGTGCAGGCTGAGAGAGAAGGCCTGATGTCCAGTTCGGCTGTCTGGCTCTGCCCCGACACGGGTAGGGTGGTTCTTGGGTGGCTTGAGTTTCAAAGGACGAGTCTGGACTCTTCAGTTTTTCAATCTTCAGATTGTTTATTATTTCTTAGCTACAAAATTTTCTGGCTGCCCAACAGAGGTTTGACCTGCAAGGCAGCCAAAGGCACTCTGACCACCCACGGGGCGGTCGTGTCTTTTTATACTAAAATCGACGTACATGATATTTACCTTTATTTCCCAATGCTTTTCACCCATATGAGCAAGTGCACCTTCACCATGAACCAATCTTCAAGTGCCAACATCACCACAAAAAATGGATGACAAGAAGAAGAAAGAAGAAGGACGAGACACGCCCTGATCCCTCCATCTTGTCTCCATAAGCCCCCTGTACCAAAAACCCTAAAACCTATATTTCACCCTGTAAATGTGTCTTTTTTGCACCCTTCACTCCCAAGTGATTCTCGCGTCCTCAAACTGCTGTCACTTCCGTAGATGGATCAAAATCAAGCCACCAAACACTCCTGGCAACATTCCAGGATTTCCCAAACCCCCAAGGGTTCTCTCGGTAACTCTGGACATCCGGAGTGATGTGCTGAGTTCCCACAGCCTGACTAAGATCAGACCAGTGGGTGACTAATGGAGATTTTTACTATCAGATTGCTGTAGGTAGGTAGGGTTTTGGTTTTTATTGACATGATATTTGATTTATTTAGCTCTTCCAGATGGGTGGAGAAAGGCATGGAGGGTAGAAAGAAACTAGTATATATTAAAATCAGTGCAGATATTTAAATTAAGATTAAAATTATTAATTCTGAAGTAAATAATTGGGGTACAAATCATTTTTATATAAAGGAATCTTAATGGGAACAAAGCAGATTAAGGTGTTTGAAGTGTTCTAAAGGGTTTTTTGTAATCTTATTGTTTGTATGCATAAATAGATTTTTGAAAAATTTGAGGAACATGATCTGTTTATGCTCTGCAGGATGTTAACATGATTGTATGCCAGATATCAAGGCACGTTTTAGAGGATGCACATTGTGGAAAATATACAAAAAGGAAAACTTCAGCTTGTCAGCCAAAAGATAAAGATTTCTTCTCCCTTCCCTCTTCTTTTGTTTATATTTTTGGAGGGCCACTTTATAAGATGCTTTTGTTTCTAAAGCAAGAGTTGTTCATGGTGTATGATCTTTATTAACCTAATACATCATAAAAAACATGCCTTACTATCACAGGAGTTTTTTAGATCATCCCATGATAAGTACCTAGCACTCTTTGACTGTGCCATTATGTATTGAATGAGGTCCTATTGAATTGTCTGTTAGACACCTCTATTGAATAGAGCAAAACAAAATGAAATTTCTAGGAAAGAAGTTACTGTCGGATTTCCATGTCTTCATTTTCTCAGTGTCAGAGTTGCTTTACTGGTTGCTTGTAGTTTCTAGTGGAAGTTGGCAGATAAGATTTTTTCTCTGAGCAGTTTTCTTTTTACCCTAACCACCTACCTTTTAAGTGTAATGGGAAATTCAGGCTGTTTTATTCTAAAAATTAGTTATTTGACTTTCCTAGACAGTCAAATAGGGTTGGGTTTGGAAGATGAAGTAGGCTATTTCTTGGAAGGCTTCCTGGCTCTTTTCCTGTAAGTCAGTGCCCAAGGTAAACAGTCAGTTGCAAATTAATTTAAGTAAACGCTGCTAACCTTGCATTTTTACCTGCCTACTCTGGGATTGTGCCCATTTCAGATCATTAGTCTTTATTAAATTAAATGATCTTTGTATTGCAGTTTTGCTTTTGCTGGCAAATTTTGTATTTGGACAAACTTAGAAAATGCCTTACTGGTTGTTGTTCAGAAAGCACTTGAAGAGCTGGAAACGGATCCCCCTCTGTATAAACTCAGAAGAAATGTTTTGCCTGTCAGAATCAACTAGCTTGAAAAATGTTGTCTTGTTTCTAAATGAAAGTACAGATGTGTAAGACTTTCTCCATAAACAGGAGTGTTTTTGCAGATAAGATGTTTGTTTATCCTGCCCTCCCTGTTTCTTTCTTTTTCTTTTTTCCCCCAGCAGCTTTCTTTGTGGAACACAACATATCACATCAACTGATACTGAAAACCAAGCATTTTCTGCAGCAACACTTTATGAATTCACTGTATGCATCTTGTTTTGCCTGAAAGGCTGGTTTAATTGCAGAACAAGATCAAATTCAGGGGTTTCAATTTTTTTGTTGTTCAGCTCCCTGTTACTTTCATAACTGTTAGGACAAAACTGAATGTTAGATTTGTTCACAGACCTCCCTTTAGAAACTGAACAAACCCACTCAAAATCTTCCAAAGTAGTTGAAAAAAGAAATAATTCAACAAATTATGTTCTTAAAGCCATCGTTCATAGCAGCTCTTGTCATGAAGGTTGGGAAATACCTGAGACAAGAGTAGATTAGACTTTCAGCCCCTACCTTCTTTAGGAGGTGACGAGTTTGAAATCTGAGCTGGATGGAGAAGGACTGGCAGCTTGTGTGGGATATACAGGTCAGTGTGAGAGAAGGGTGAGTGGAGGCTGAAGGAGGTGCCCAAGGGAATGGAGTTTAAGATGCAGTAAACCCTTCATCTGTGCTCTTCACAGCCCAGTCTCTGCTGCGCTGTACCAGTGTGCATTAATAATGAGTTGCCTTGTGTGTATACAGGGCTTTGCTTTACTAAGAGGGTGCATAATGTCAGAAAGCATAGTAGGTTTGAGGCTGCCATTATGGCTCTAAATGCTATTGAAGGCTTGGTTTCCTTGATATATATTACAGGCAAGGCTTTTTAGGAGTGGTGAATTGGAAGGTAATTTGGTAATTTTCACCAGGCTTTAGAAACCTCAGGAAGAATCATCTTACAAGCAGAGATCACAACCCTAGACAGAGTTGCAGTTACTCTGAGTCCTGTCTGGAGTGTCATGGATAATTGGTCTTTAGTCTTTTTTCCTAGTGCCAGGATTAGCACTTTTGGAGTTGGATGGTCATGGCCTTGAAGCAGTGGGCAGGAGGAGTTAGGTTGGCACCATCTGAAAATCTGATAGCTGCCATGGTGATGGAATAGAAATTATGGAGTCCCCAGATCCTTGATCACTGGTACCTGAAGTACCAGTGACACTGCCCGTTCACAGCAGCAGCAGCTGTGTGCTGGGGATGCTGTACATTGTGTGGTGAGCCCCCAGTGTGCTGTAGGAGTGGGAATGCAACAGTATTAAACAGTGAGGACAAGAACCAGTCAGTTGCATTGCAGTGAGTCAGTTCAGACTCTCCTTTCTGCTTTCCTTTTTTCTATCACTAATGGACCACTTCTATTTTAGCTCTTCGTTCTAAAAATTGCCAGGGGCATCTTTGAAAACTCCAGTTCAAATGAGAATGTTTTAAGGAAAGTACTGACAGAAGCTGTTGGTATTGTCACCAGGACTGTTGACCTCTGGAGAGGTTTTACTCTTTATTCTTTTTTTTCCCCTGCCAGAAAGGGTTCTGTGTTTCCACTAGTGGCTCTCCTGTTGTTTTGAGATACTACATTCATACTACATAAAGCTTACTAAACAATTTGTAATCAAAACAAATAGACTGTGAATCTGAAGACAGAAATCTCTGCTGCAGTGTGAATAGAAGTGGGGTGCCAGTGGATGCTTGCTGGTTCTCATCTACTGAAGCAGGTGATTTGGGTGTCCTGTGATATGCACACACCCAGGAAGGTCATTGAGTCACTGGAGTCAAAAGTCAGGAATGTGGCTCACTTAGAAGTCTGTAATTGGATATAACCATGGTAGGAATATGCCATTTTAGCATAGAGGGCTGTGTTGCCAGGATTTACATCAGAGCTAAATATACACGTTGTGCATGCAAAGTGCTTGTAATATTTTGTGATTGCTACAGCAGCCTTTTAGAAGGGCTGTGGCTTGCTAGTTAAAAATAAACCTCATTTGCATATGCAAATTTTAATTAGTCTAGTTTAACACTTAGTCAGTTTAAACACTTCATTTGTTACATAGATGTAGTCACTTGTATCTTTTCTAAAACATGCTCTATGGTATTTTCATATGTAGTCAGGACTGAATCCATAAATTTCCTATACAGTAACTGTCTCTTGCTGGGCAGAGCATGAGCTACTACTGCAAGTTATCTTACAGATCTGTTAGTTTGAGTGAGTGGGGAACACAGCATCCTCACTGGGCTGGCTGCAGGATGTGAATCTTCCTATTTTGGGAAGCATGAAAGCAATATGTATACATACATGTGTGATAGACACCATTTGTAACACAGACAATACAACAATACTCTTGTGTTTTGAAGTGTTTCACTGGAAAGTGTTGGTCACATGTATTCTGAGAAACTGACCCTTCTCAGTCTAAACATTCTGAACTTGGAACTGGCTTTAGTATTTTATTTTTTAGAAAAGGTGTGTAGCCTGAAATGTCTTTCTAAAATTTGCAATTGCTCTGTGTATTTATTTTATGTTGCGGTCTAAAAGAAAACATGAAAAGCATATAAACATAAAGGTGGAAGAAAGAATCTCTGAAGTTCCTGCATTATATTAATAACTTACTGTATTAAGTTTTCAGTTACGTAAGCTACTGCTGTGAGCTCATGAGACCTTTTCCCATTTGTGGTGACTCACTGGTTGTCTGTATTTTCTATGCATAATTCTTCCTGTGCACAAAGCAAAGTTTTTGGCATCAACAAGATAAATATACTACTCACTCCCTTAGGTACCTTGTAACCAGTAAGTTAATGTACTGAAGAGAAGGAGCATTAGATAGATTAGTTTTTCATTTTGGATGGTATGAATCAGTGATTAACTGGGAGCTATTTTAGTGACAGTGACCCTCAACCCATAAAGTCAGACTTTGCTCTCTCACTAAGCAAATTCAGTGCTATAGATGGTGATTTAGCAGAAAATTCTGTCTTAGGATTCCTGAAGCATCTTTCTCACTTGATTTGTGCTTTAAGGAGTCTTCTAAAAAGAAAATACTCTTGTTGCTATAGTGATAAGTTGGAAGATCTATAGGTAGCTTAAGATTTCTCTCAGAAGAAATCTAGGCAGCTGGAAAATGTTTTGGCAGAAGCAGTTTGTGGCCACGTTGATAATGTTGCAGAAGGAGCTCCTGGGTGACACTTGCAATACCAGCTAGTGTGGGTTGTGCCCGAACAGCTGTGGAGTAGCATGAGTGGCCTCTAGGAGATAACCTTGGACAAAATGGGAAAAATAACAAGTTTATATGAGAACAGATGGTTTTATAAAGCAGGAGCAGTGTACTGTGGAATTGTTGTTAGCTGTTGTGTTATAATACACTGTGATCTGAGGTTTTATTTTATACCAAGCTTCATCTTGAAAACATTAATTCAGTACCTTGCTTTTACATTGAGATGTCCTTTTAAAAACCCCCAGCTTTTCAATGGTTTGTTTGTTTGTTTCTTTGTTTCTTCTCCTCAGTAAACAACAGTAAAAACTTTTTTGTTATTCTTGAGAAGGTATCCTTGAGATTATGATATAATGGAAGAAAGAGTATAAGGTAGGATCATCTAAGTTACCAAGTTACAGATGCCAAGTGTGTGATTTTTAAAGGGTTGTAAGGAATTCTGGTATTAAATTAATATTTTAAAATATCATTATCATTAGAAAGTGAGTTAACTTGTCTCTAGAGTTGGCTACATCTTAATGTGGGTTTCTTTCCTTTATGCACAGTTTGAAAAAGAAAAGGCAAGTCAAACAAACCACTGAGACTGTCTCTGCTAATTCCCCTGGATCTCCTGTTTCCAAAACACCTTCTGAGAAAGATGATGAAAGTAAAGTTATTTTGGAGCAAATCAGTTCCTCTGAAGACAACTGTAAATTTCCTGGGGAAAAGGAAACTGCTCCAGACAAGGAAAAGAAAAAGAAAAAGTACAATCAACTGAAAGACATCAGACGCACAGAACTTAAAAGATACTATAGTACTGGTGAGTTATATTAATGCTGTAGTGTTTTAAAATATGTTTGTTTTGGTAGATTGCTAATGGATTTTTCCCATATTCTGCAGGCCTTTCTTAAAAGGATAATTAACTTTGGATATCCTTCCTATAAAAGCAAATAGAATTATATAGTTGAAAATATGTGGTACTAACTTAAACCTTGCATTCTCACAAAAACACCTATATCTTGTTTCTCAGTTCTAAAACTCAGTGTTGTTATAGGCAGCAATTAGTTTATTATTGCATTTTATTTTAGTTATTTTTAAGATTAGTCTTCAATGCTTTATGGGGTTCAGTTTCTTTGGCAGGGCTATTTCTTTCATAAATTGATATATACTGTTCAAGGCTTCAGTCTTAATTCATATTCATGTTTGTCTGTTGAAGTGCAAGGAAGTAAGTAAATTAACTACATATTTTTAAACAAGATGTCAAAGGGCTTGTGTGATGCCTTGTTTCCCTCCACCCCCCCAGCTAAGTAACTTAATTAATTATAAATTCCTTTTTAGATTTTTTTTGCAAGTACTTGAGAAAAAAACTATTTGTACTTTAGTATATGAAGTGAGTCATATACACATCTGCGTTTCTGGATTGTGATTTGTTAGATACACTTAAATGATTTTAGATATGATTTATATGATACAATTTAGATATAGATATATGATTTAGATAAAATTTAGATATAGATATATGATACAGATATAATTTAGATATAGGTATATGATTTAGATATTATTTACTTCTCATTCCAGATTTTGTCTTGGTATTTTATTGGAATGAATTCTTAGATTTTGAGAACTCTGGTTCCATCTTGTAAGGAATCCTTTCCCAAAGAGAAGGAAGGGAACAGAAAACTCTAGCTATCATCAAATATAAAGTTCTGCTGCATTCCTAGTAAAGTGCTTCTGCTAGAAGCACTTGTTGGTTTGTACCTAGAGGAATTTAGGGGTTTGTGAGGTAGCCGAATTTTGTTTCTCAAGTTTTTCAGGAGTTAAATTAAAAAATTCTGCAACAGTTGGCACTTGGGGTGGCAAGATGGGGGGCAATGGGATCACTTCGTCTCTGAAGAATGTGGCAGTGCTAGCTAAGGAGAATGTAAAGGTGTCTTTGATGTCCTTGAGTTGTCTTTGACTTGTGAGCCAACAATCAGTACAAACTCAGGTTTTACTTATGTTTGTTTCGTAAGTGTTCCCTGGTTTCATGTGGATTGGCATCATTACAGGGTGACTTGAAATGCTGGTTATCATCATGTAGGTGTGCAGAGTTTCTGGGTTCTGCAGAAATACAGGATTTCTCCTGAGAAATAATTTAGTGCTGCTGTTGAGCTGAGCACAGACTCAACTGGCAAAATCCAGAGAGATAAAAACTTCCTCCTTGTTTAAATGCCTTCTTTTCAGTTGTTCCTAAAGGCTTTTACCCAACCAGAGCAGCAAATTGCAGAAGTGAAAGTGTAAATAGAGGCAGAAAAGAGTTGATTGTGAAACAAGTGCAGTGGCTCCATGTGCAACTTTCAAAATGAATTCTTTTCAGTAGAATTGTTAGTTGCCATGGCACTGGACTACATGGCTTGTACTGCCTTCACCCACTGCAGCTGTAGCTCACAGGGTTACCTGCTCAGCTCTTTGTCACTGCTGCTCTCCAGAAAGCTGCCACCTTCGCCAATATCCTGAGTAGTTTCTGAGGGCTGTCTGCTCACCCACAGCAATCTGAAAGAACTGGACTTGTTTAAGCAGTTTGCCTTTTACGTGCACATGGCGAGGCAGAGGACAAACCCATCTGTCCTGCTGAGTTCTGCCAGGTGTACATTCAGCAATTCTCTGCTGGAAGATGTGTCAGCTGCAATGGTGGGAAGGTACTGCCTAATCTGTAAAGACTTCATCTTTTCATTGTTGATATGCTTTCATATGAAGGTGTCTGAGAGGGATTGTCCATGCATATATGTGTGTCTTAATTATTTACTATCAGGGATACATATACCTCAAGGTATTTAATATCAGGGATACATGTACCTCAATTATTTAATATCAGGGATATATATATCTCATTTCCCTCTCCCCCCTTCCCTTCTTTTTTTCCCCTCTGACTTGTCCCATTATTGATGTTTTGGAAGTGTTCTGAGTAAAAAGCATGCACTGTCTCTCTGTTAACCATTTTTCTATTTATGTTTTCTGAAGGGTTTGGGAGTTTTGGTGTCTGTTTCTGCCCAACTACCCAACTTTGACTAATGTCTAGAACATGGTAGGGGGGTTGGAGCTAGATGATCTTTAAGGTCCCTTTCAACTTAAACAGCTCTATAATTACAACTTTATGAAAATCTGACACAGTAATTACTTCTTCTCCCCTTAAATGCTTTCTGCACTTTATCAAAATCTCAGAAGGAAAATTTATTAAATGTAGCAACAGCCTTGCATATTGCCATGATACAACCAATCTTTGTGGATTAATGGAAGTTCTGTCATTAGATGATTTGAATCCAGAGGGGTTGTGTCTGTCAGTCTAACAGAATGAAGACCACTGTCCTCTGAATAATCTCCCTTTCATATTTTACAGGACCATAAATCCTTCTTTCTTTATTGTTCTAAAAATTGGGGGAAGGAACATAACATCTCATTATATTTTGTTCCTTGCACACCACATCCCTTTAGAGGCTTGTGAATGTGTTTGCCTTTTTGAATTTGCAAATGCAGTGACATCCTGACTTCCGCTTTGAATGCTGAGCTTTTTAATAGATTTTAATAGCTTTTTAATAGATTCCTTCAGGCACCAATGCTGTCAGAGGGATTTTGTTGACTCAGTAAATTCCTCTTCTCTGGCGGAAGAACTAACACAGCTTCTGAAGGCTATGCAGAACTTGGTTATCCCTGGCAAGCTTTGTACAAAAGATAGCGGTTAAAAGGCTTGGATTATCTGGGGAAGGTGGAAGCACAGCAGTGCAGCCAGGAGCTCCTCTCCTGCCTGCAGGTGTGGCGTTGTGTTAATGCCGGCAGCCGGCGGGTGGCACCGCCGAGCCGAGGAGGAGGAGGAGGGAGAGGAAGGAGGCGGTGCAACTGGGGCATCCTCAAGGAAGGGATCTTCCAGCATCCCTCTCCCAGCCAAGACTGTTCAGTACAGCATATCGGCTTACACTGTGGTGGCACCCTTACAAATAACCTGATGGTGTACAGGAATGATCATTTTCCTTGAGGCACTGCTAAGTGGCTGAATAGGTCCTACTGCCAGAAAGTTTCTCCAGTGTAGCCTCATAGCTTCCTTTCCTCTTAGCACTTGCAATGTTCTTCAGCTGTAGTTCTGTAATAATTTGCAACAGTCAGTCTCCAAATCTCATCCTGTAAGACACTGCCTTGCAGATACAGCCCTTGCTCTCTTGCTTTCAGGCAAAAGAGATGATAATACTGCATGTTGTTTTTCCTGAAGATCAATGAAAATAACAATCCTTTCTCTATATTTTTGTATTATATAATCTTTTGGCTTATGTGGCAATCTGCTTTGTAACTTTGTCTCACTCATTCTGCGGTTGTTGCTGCCGTAAACAGCTTTCGGTCTTCTGGGGGATTTGTCTGTCTGGGGCAGTACAGTGGTTGCATAGGTGCTCTGGCTGCTGTACTTGGTGCCCAGGATGCTCTCCCCTTCTTCTTGGGATGACCCAGCTGACCTACTTTTGCAGCTTGGCTTCTTGGTTTTGATGTGCTATCTCTGGGAAGCCTGTTTTTATTGAAAGATTAGGAAACCACAACTTCCTGTCAGGAGTTGCTGAACTGGATGAAAGTATTTGTGTTGTGCCACTGAAGACACTGAGGCAGGTAAAAGTGTGAGCTTCTGAAAGCAAGCAGTGTAACAGTGGTCAAAAACGACACTGAATTTCATCCATGTATTTATTCCAGCATGATATAATGTGTCTTTATATCAGATGTGCATAATATTCCTACATTCCACTGATTTTGCTTGAAAACCTAGGCAGGCAACATATGTGAGGAATTGGTCTCCATTAAAGAATATGCCATAAAGAAAAGTTTGATTTAGGGAGTTTGTCCCATATCACAGAGTTACTTTTGTTAACAACATAAAATCCAGCTGACTAGCTTAAAATTCTGCTCTGTTATCATAAAGCCATCCTTTCCCATTCATTGCAGGGTGTTCAATTTTTGCAGGAGTGGGAGGTGAGAGTAACAAAACCCCCTCTTAGTGTAGCTCTGATTTACATCAAAACAAGCAGGACTCCTAAACACCATGAGAAGGAAGGAAAGTAGCATATGTCCATTTAATGAGAGAGTATATCACACATTGAGCAGGAGGTGCCAGAGTATCTCCCTAGGGGCAGAAAGCAGATGCCTTTTTTTTGACTTGTCCTCCCTAGCGTCCCTTAGCAGGGAATGATGCAGGAGCAGTGCAGTGTGTGTGCAGTTACCAAGCTTCTGAATGTTCTGGGTAAATGACCAAGAACAAATTTTAGTAAGCAAAGCAGGGAGGGCATAACAATTTGCCTTATGCATTATGTAGTGAGACTGGCCCTGACTGGCACAAAAACAGCAGAGGCAGCTCCCATGGTACCAGAGGTACTTTGTTTCAAAGATGAAAGTTGCTTGCAATGCATTGAAAATTTATAGGGAATTTAAATGTAATGAAATGGTGGACGCTTCCTGAACACACATTGAAAAATAGTTAGGTCATCTGCTAAGCAGGCTTAATCTGAAGTGGACTTTTCAATACTTACTGAGTTAAAAATGGAAATTTCCTTCTGCTTATGAGGCCTGGTTCTGTCTTTTGTATTACTTGGTACAGAACAGTAAGATGCAGTTGAGGACCTAATTCAGGTGCTACTCATAGAAGAAGAAGAAGAATAAAAAAATAAAAGAGAAAATCCTTATAAAATATTGCTTGTAGCTAGCTAACTGTAATCAGCCCTAATTTCCAGGGGCTTGATTTGGTCAGCCCTATTCATGTAGTAAAGTACTTTCTATTCTAAGTGATCCAAGTGATTTACAACGTGGGCTACTCAGTGTTGTCTTAAGTTGTTTAATACAGCAGTAAGAACAGGATCTAAATTTTCTCAGGTTCTGAGACCTTGCCTTAGTGTTTGTGCTTCAGCCCAAAAATGACTGTGGATATAAGGAGGGGTGAAAATGTAAATAATTGTTTGTTTCAGATAGAAGATCTCAAATAAAATTGAAGCAGCATAAGAAACAGTCAATTTGGTTATAATTGATTGTGTAGAATACCAAGGGCATTGGAATAACTTGCATATGAGGGGAAAATGAAAGTACTGACTGGGCAGTGGCTGGTTGGGAAGCTTCAGGAAGCTGGATTATTAGCACTGGTCATAGAAACCATGTGGAAACAATAAAGTGAACAATGACTGAAAGGCAGCTGTTTTCAGGTGACTTGTTTTGGAATGAGAACAAATGGTCTTGAATCCCGGAAGATCAGTGGCCACCAGGTTATATTGAAGCTGTGCTGTTAACAGATGTTTGCTAGAAACAGTTGCACAGAGAAGGGGTTCCTTGTCCATAGGCAGGAGAATTCAATCTGAGCAGTAAGTGCCAGTAATAGTGTTGTTAGCATTTAAGTTCTGAAAATTTGTGTGGAAATCTTAACACTGGGCAAGCTCCCCATGTGTGGCGTCCACTTCAAATTCTCATCTTGGTGGATAAGCTTTTATTTGTTGTTAAACTAAGTAAAAGATGCAAATAGTTGAAAGTTGATGTTTTCTATGTAATAACTAGGTATTGCCCATCAACACAACCTTGGCATTATTAGCACCATGCTTAAAGGAAATGAGTGGCACACATGGCACCTTATCTTGAGACAGAAGACTGAGCTGTTTTTAAGACTGTTGTTAGAAGGAAATGAAGCCATATGGATGTATAAAACCAACTTGTAAATTCACCTGTTGATAGTAATCTAATGTATATTTCAAGTAGAAAGCAAGGGAATTGATTGGGAAAGTAAAAGACAGAACATGAAAACTGTCCCAGATCATAAAAATAAGAGATTTCTTAACTGTGTTAAGAACAAAAGAGAAACTAAAAATAATTTTAAGCAGTTGAATTTTCAGTAATTTTCTGGTGCTTCTGACAGCAAGGAAGATGAAAGGATATAGAAGAAGAATTGATCTGTTTATATACTGTGGTGTGATTTTCTCCACTCAGTTAGAAATGAAGGTAAACAGTAGCTTAATAGACACAACTTTTTTTTTAAATTGACAGAGCTGTTTTTCACATACAAGTCCTGAGAGTTTATTGATTAATTCATGATAACTGATGTGGTTTTTTTCAGTAAGCCTTTAAAAAAGGTTGATACAAAATTTTTATGTTCCTACCTTCCTTTTCAAATAGTCAATCAAGGCAAATTGCATTTGTAAGCATTACGTTGCTGATGTAATGTGCTAGGATTTTGTGAGTTTATATTCTAGAATGTCTCAAGTTTAAGATTATGATGGTAGGTCACTCTGGTAGGATGACCAAGTGTGTTTAGCTCTGAAGGGGTCAGTAGCTTTTTGTGTGATTCAACACTTTATAGGTGAGGGGGGAAAGTGCCCATCTCAGGTTACCGATGCTGAATTGTGTGAATTGAGTGGTAACTTGATTACAGGCAGATTACATGTTTTAAGGTAGGTTGGCCATGTGCCTATTTACCTGACTGGAAACTTGGAAAACATCATTTTGGAGGCAGAAAAATCCTACAGTACTTGAAAGTTTTATGCAGGTGAGTAAAAGAAATTACAGCGTGACTATGTGACTGCTACTGAACCTCTGTGTCCAAGCCTGCTGGTGTGTGTAATTCCAGGTGGAAGAAGTGCTAGAGGGGCAGTAGGAGAGCCCATGCCATTCCAGACCAGAGCCCATTTAGTGTAGCATACGTTCTCCCACAAGAGCCACACCTGGATGTCTGGGGAAGATTATGAACACAGTGAATTTTGTAAAAGCATCCACAGTACTCTCCTCTTCTGAGCTGCTTGTAGTTCATGCATTTAGAGTGTTCTATCATATGCTTATCTTGCCTCTCCCTGGGCCTGTGCAGGTTTCTGCAGGATCTTTTGGTGAAGAGGGCACAGGTTTGCTGCCATTTTCTTGAAGAGCAAATCTTGCTTCTGCTGGCCTTGTTGGGTGGCCATGGGTTCTTGTATAAGAAACTGAACTGTCAATCACCATCACCAAGACTCCTATGATTTTTCTTGTGTGTTTCTTTGTTGTTTTCTGGCTGGTTTGTTGGGTTTTTGTTTGTTCTTTTCTCTCTATAAAATATCCCTCTTACATAGTTTCCTTTCCAGGCTGAAGATCTTCAGCATTCTTTACATGTAAGCTGTTTCATGGCTTTTCTTGTCCTTGTTAGCCTTCTCTGGACCTCCAGGACCCAGGATACTGGAACAGGAGATGTTTTTACTCTTAATTCAGGTTCTCTGACTTGTTTTACTATGAGTTCTGTTTAGCACAGCTCAGGGAAGAAGGAAAATGTTGGAGACAAGAGGGAGTTGTGAGAGATTACCTTGGTTATAACTCTTCCTGAGGGAGAAAAAACCCAAGACCCTTATCCTAAATTAATTGTGTAATTGAAATATCATAGCAAAGGGCTTTGACAGGCTCAGCAGACCAGGACATGGAGAGAAACAAGTGGAGATTAGAAATCAGGGATCTCTTTTTAACAGTGGCATAAATTATTGAGTCAGAAAATTAAAAAGTGGTGTTTCTATCCTGGAGGAAAAAATATCAGGATTTGCTATTTTACAAAGTTACATTCCACTATAGCAATGACTCAAAGTAAGATTGACATCTTGTCAGTCAGTGACATCTTGTGATCTATTCTGGAAAGGTCAGGCTATGGAATGACAGGCTGGTGTTTAGTTAGCTAAAACTGATCTCACTGCTGAAAGACCCAGGTGTGTTTCCAAGGGCTGCCTGTTTTCCCAAGGCCTGAGTTTTCAGAAGGAGTGAGCACTTATGTTCTTAATTATATTTAAACTCAGATGCACTTAACATCTCTGAAAAGTGGTCCAAGAGGAGGAGAGGAAGGCTGTGGAGCAATTGGTCCCATAGCCCAGGGTGAGGCTGTGACAGGTGTGTGTATGCAGAAGGTGAAAAGGAAGTGAGTCAGGAGAATTAATAAAAAGAGTTGTCATATTTCTGCCAGGGATAATGAAGGGAAATATGTCTTTGTGGTGAGCAAGTTCATTGCTTCCAGGATCCACTGGCTCATCATGCCTGGGGTAGTCTGGCTTTTCTAGGTTGTGCCAGCTGCCTGCTGAGTCTTGTGCTTGCTGGGCACGGGTGCCCTGTGGAGTGAGCCTTGAGTACCTGTGAGGCACGTGCAGCTCTTCAGTGGTGTATCCTGTGCTGGGATAAAGAGTTGGACTTTCACAGGTCTTTCTCTTCCACGTTTCCTGGAGGGCTATCAAGCAGGCAGATTGCATCCTTTGCCTCTTCCCCTACCCAGGCTTCAGAATCTGTACCCTGAGTGCCTGCAGAGCAGTCCTCTGCAGCACCCACGTGTGTCAGCTCTCTCCCCTACCCAGTGACTCACCCTAGCTCTCCTGGGATTTCTGCCCCCAGGGAATAGGCAGAATATTCTCATTTTAGTTTCAGATGTTCTTCTCCAAGACAGGAATATTCATAAGCTAAGTATGTAAAAAGCACAATATAGTGCATTTGAAATCATGTTGCAAATCTTTTGGTCTCCAAGCAGAGGCAGAGGCAATCATTTTTAGGGTGTCTGCATAACTTAGGCATGGGATCCTCAAGGCAGGCTTTTAATTTCTCTTCTCCACCAAGTTCCCGTATTGTGCTTGAAAAGCACTGTTGAAAGTTAATATAAATGCTCTGAAAAGCAGCACTCTCTTCACATTTAAATAATAATACAAAGTTAAGCCAGTTTTTTTTGATTGTGTAACGTCCTTGCTCCCAGCTTTCTCTACTGACATTTCCTGATATCTTCTCAGTGTGTGGCGACGTCTCTGTTGCAACTTGTTGGGTCATGCTTGGGATCCAACAGTAGCTTGTATAAACTGAGTTGCTCTTTTCTATGGCTTCTGAGGATCAATGACAGTCAGCAGCACATCAGATGCTGATGTCATCTCCAGACACAAAAACAGAGCATGTGTCCTGTATCTTTAGAATCTTTGTGATTTTCATCTCTATTTTTAGCCTCTGACCTTGTAAATACCATTCAGTAGACAGAACAGTATTGTGCTTGATTTTAGGAGAATTTGTCCTGGTTGACTTACATGGCATAGCCTTCACAGGCAAGCTATACTGTGTTCAAGCAGCAAAATAAATGAAGAAAACCAGCATGTGTAATGTTAACCGTTTTCTAAAATGTCCATATTTTCTCTTGTGATGCCTAAGTGTTCCTTCCCTCAGCCCTACTTTGTTGACAGGCTAATTTTCCTCACTCTGTATTGTCCTTAAGTACCTAATGTAGTGGATAGTCAGAAATTTTATGGTGATACTTTAGTGAAAGATGTGTTTAGATGCTGACATGTTCCTGAATAGGATTCACAAGTAATGCTGTCAGACCACAAAGGAGCTAAAGCCCCTTCTTGGGGATGAAGTAAATAAAGAGAAAATTTAAGTTCCTTAAATATTTGCAGTTTTTTGTGTAGAAGCTGCAGTATGTGAATATTGCATGAATATCAGTAGTAAAATTTTTACTGAAGTGTGCCTAAAAATGCCTAATAACAGAAGGAGTTACTACTTTTTTTTATCAGTTCTTTGAACTGATTGTCATTTTCCCTTGAGGCTCAGTAATTTCTGGTGATCTCTTTATTCCTTTGAAAGAATTGCTTGGAAAATAATTAGTGGACAATCAGTTTTTATTTGGAGTGGAGAAAAGTTGTTCAAGGCGTGGCTGTTCCAGAGTCATGTGTCTGGATTTGTACTGCTCAGGGAATTGCTATGTTCCTATGTCAGGAGAAGTCCCATTAATGAAGGAGCACAAGTGTGATCGTGATGGGGGACAGCTGCCCTTTTGTTTCACATGACTTCAACAGTAGCAAAGGAGAAAGCCAACTGATGGGATTCAGTAGAGTAAAAATATGCAGAAATAAGGTGAGGGCTTTTCTGGAGATTGGGGAAAGCGGGAAACAGACAAAAAAAACATTTACCTGAATTGGTGAGAAAGTGTAGGGATTTTTTTGTTTCTCATTTAACATGGTAGCAGTACACTACCCAAATCTGGGTAGGGAATGTGTCTGCCTAACTTGCTGGTTTTCTTCAGGGAGATAGGTCTGATAAGATGGCTAAAAAACTTTTTTATATGCCTGCCCCCTAACTGCTGCAGCTGGCTGAAGGAGGGGCTGGGTCTCTTTTCTCAGAGGCTGCTGCAGCTGAAACATCAGAGTGGGTGGAAGGTGTCCCAAACCAGGAATCTGGCCCCTTTGGTGGTGGGGTTCACCCACGCTTGACAGGAGCTGAAAGAAAGACTTTTTATTTAAAACTAGTAATTTTAATGTGAATGGTGTTCAGTTCATCACTTTGAGAGTCATGAGAAAAGTCAGAAAGATGTTTTAAATCACAATTACATCATTCTGTGCACAAATTGGCGCATAGCAGAATTGCTGAAAGTTATTAAAATGTCAGGGGAGAAGGTAGGAATGGAAAGAATTGCTTAGATAAACTGATTTGTCTTCCCCCTCTATCATCCCAAGTAGGTCTTTCATATTCTTGAGATCTCTGTGTGTAGAGTCACTTAAGTGATACTGTATTCCATCTCTGTCACCATAATTGGTATCAGGCCTCATTCATTGATAAGGAAGCTACCCAGGAAGCTTTGTTTGCTTAATTTCTTATCAGTACCCTGATTAGATTACTCTGAGGGATAACTGTTCTCCCCTGAATTTATTGTGCTTCAGATTCTTTTAAGCTACCTGTAAGTTTTCACTCCTTTGTCCTGCTGCTTGGCTAGACTATAGTAATATAATTTTATTGCTTCTAACAAATCTGTAATAGACATGTGGGACTGGACTGGAGTGTCCTGAAACAGCAGTGACATACAGAACAGCATGGAAAAATGATTAGTATGTGATGTGGAAAAATTACTAGTATCATACATGCTTAAGGAAACCCTCTTTTCTGTCACCATCACATATTATTGGTTTTTTCATAGCTTAAAACCTGTGTTTGGTTTTACTTCCTCCAACTTAAAAAGGATGTAGTAGGGGAAGAAAAGCTAGCAAGAAGGGCATCCTGTGTGATCAGAGAAATAGGAGAGTCCAAAGTATCACAGTATTAGTCACTTGGAAAAAGTGAAGTAACTGAGAAAAGATGCTGGAAATCTGTGACATCATGAGTGGCATGCAGAAGGTGAATAATGACTATTTATTTGTTCACCCTTAAAATAGCATTAATTAGGATGTTCAGGGAAGTATGAGGTACAAGAAGGGAAGCAATGCTTTTATGAGCACATGTTAGCGTGGGGTTCATTGGCATAGAAGTGGTGTGGAGCTCTTGAAAGAGCAGAACAGCTCAGTGAATGGTGTTACTCTAGGAAATCTGTGATTTTGGGGCTAATCAGGGGAAAGATTTCCCTACTGACATGCAGCCTAAATCGTTGGTGAGACAGAAATTAATTAGTAAAATGGACTTTTGCACCAAGTGTGCCATTGCCTCTATCCTCTCAGGCTCCTGAGTTTGTTTACCAGGTGTGGAAAGCGGTCAGTCCTTTGTCCCCGGTTTGCTTGGGCATTCCTGCCAGCAGTGCCAGACCTGAGGCTGGCGGTGTCTCAGGGGCCCGGTGGGTTCAGCTGTCACTGCCAGAACTGCCACACCTCATTTGGGCTGGGCAGCAGCAGGCTGATGGCATCATCCTGCAGTGGGGATGGCCCATGCTCCATCTGGGCAGCCCAGGAGACTCCTGAAGCTCCTTGACCTGTTCTATCTACTTACAGAGCTATTTACACAGTTGCAGAGGTGTAATTCTCCTATCATGTGTCAAGATCTTCTGGGTGATAAACTGGTTGACCTCTTTATCATACTCCTTCCATAGCTGGTTTCCAAATTACTCTTAGGTAACTCTTTTTTGTAAGGTTTCCTGTAACCCTGCTAAATGAAATGTCAAGAGTCTGCTAGGAAACTGAGATACAAATATATCATTACGGGCAGAAAAATTCCCATTCTAGACCTGTCTGTTTTCAGTAAGCCTGTATTTTCTTGCCTGTTCTCACTTGGCATTCTTCTTCTCACTGCTTATTATTTTACTATTTTTACATAATTCTCAATTTCCAAGTTTCTCAAAACCACAGAGAGGTTCAGTCCACCCACTCTGCCTTTTGCCTAAAAATGCAGTGTGATCCAATTTGCATTAACACCTAGTCACTTCTCATGGGTGTGCAATCCCATCTCCAGTGTACACACAGTGCAGGAAAATTTGGGAGTCAGAACCATGAGTCATTTCACCACTAAGCAAGTGTTCAGGCTCAAAAAGTAGCCAAAGGCAGTTGTTTAAAGCCTGTGGAGCTCTTCATGTAGTTGTGACTGAAAGAAACTTGGTTCCTGAGGCTTCCATCATGCCTGTGTGTGCTCTGGGTGCCTCTGTGGCTATACAAGAGCTGCCTGCCTTCAGATCATGTCAGAAAACGTTTGGCTTCCTGGAGGAGAAACGGGAAAAGATCAGGGGAACTGGAGAGACAGTCTATTGTGTGTGTTTAAGTATATTAAGTGTGCTGCTTTGTCAGGCTTGCCAGTCACTCTGCTGTCAACAGCTCATCTTGAGCACGATTTTGTGACCTTGGCTTCACCACAGGAGTGGTAGGTGGGCTTAGCAGTTCTGTCAGGTTTAATGGGATTCATTGCAGTCTTTTCTTCTGAAGGTCTGAGTTTTTAATTCATTATTTTAAATCTTTATATGCACAATTAAAAACATAGGCTAGTTAAGAATTCACACTCTTCAAATAATTAGGATGTTATTTTGAATTGCCCAGACCTGACTAGTAGTTAGTCGTAATGTATGGACAGTGTTCTCGACCCTTTGCTACTGGGATAGAAAAAAAAAAAGGGAGCAGTAAGGAGTAGAAGAAAAAAATATCCAAACACAAAATGTCAGATTTTTGTTTCAGGAGACAAATAAATTGACAGACTGTGACTGTGACTTCTTTTAGCCTGCAGCTAAACAGACTATACAACACGTATTCTTGCACATAGGTGTGAAAGAAAATTGCCTAACTGGTCAACTTATTTAGGATTTATTAACATTTATTGACAAAGAAGCACAGTATTTTGTTTAATCTAAACTCAGCTTGCCTTTCAGATTTCTCTTTTTCTTGTCCTGCAGTTAGAGGTTTTCAAAAATGTGTGCATGCTTAGTTCTCTGTTGTACCACACTTGTGTTCAGGATCCTACTAAACAAACAGGTTCACAGTCCTGTCAGCCAAGACCTAGAGCATATTATATGTCTCCTGTGAATACAGTATATATAGGTTATGTAAATGTTATACAGGTTATAGCCTTTTCCTGGATAGTATTTCTTAATCTCCAAACTTAGCAGGCAATGCAATTAGGAGGACCTGGAAAATACTGATATTTCATAGGGTGAGACAGAGGTGTCCTACCTCCCAGGTAGGAAGCTGCAGGGGAGAAAGTTGTCTGTATTGCTGTTTTATGGTCTTTTTGTGCCGTAGGGGCATAGTGGTTACTGTTGTGGTCAGCTCTCCATTTTTAAACACAAAGCTTTGGAACAAAAAATGTTCAGCTCATAGCGAATATTATAAGCTCTTCAGAGAAACTGCTTTTATTGCATATTGTTATTCCTGCCATCTACATGCAGACTTAAACTTTTTCCCATTCAGTATGTACAAAATCTCTTTCTCTCTCTACATCTCTCTGGCCTACTTTATTTTTATTCCATCTCCTCCAGGGTTTTACTGGTGTGTGTCTAGCTAGTGTGAGATTGTTGCTCTTAACTGTTTCCTACCTTGAGTACTGTTTCAGAGATAAGTAAGGGTAAAATATCTGAAAACTTGCCTGCTTTTTTCACCTAGAACAAAGATCTAGCTGAAAGATCTGAAAGATCTACCTTTCTTCTCTTTCTCCAGGGAAAGGTCACAAAAAGTTCAGGTAGTTTGCCTACATGTGTGATATGTAGTTGTAATTATACATAAAAATATATGGACTAGTTGAAGTGGTTTCTCCTGGTAGCACAAAACAGTGTGAACTCAGTAGTTGGCAGGGTTTCTTCAGGCAGGATTGTGCTATATTGGCAGTTTTATGCAGGTAATGGATAAAGGAAACATCCAGTATTTGTCAGATTTTTTGTTTGTCATATTGTCATTGTTTCTGATGGTTTAATACTCTGCCCTGCTGATGCTGCCATTACCTGTTTTTCCACACACTTTCACTTTGATCAGCAGAAGGTGGTGTGACAATGGTGAAAACACAAATGGCCAGAAAAACACAGTAAGAAAGCTAATTAAAAAGTTTCAATGTGGGTGTCCAGTCTCAGAGGTGAAGAGTCTGAGATCATTGAGTGATGCTGTGTTTCAAAATGCTGTCAGGGAAAAGCCAGCATCATCCTGATCTTCCCATTCCTCCCGCTGTCCTTCATGCCACGTACACTGTATGCATGTACTTAAACTGTGTTTGGTTTCTACACCAGAGAGGCTTCCTGCCTCTGTTGCCTTATTGTAGTGTCCCTAACCAATGCACTTCTCATGATTGCATCCCTGGCAGGTGGTGGGTGGGATATGCTAGCAGTAACACCTGGAAGAGTGTCCAGGTGTGAGTCTCTCCTGACAGAGGGAGCAGCACACTGAGGCAGCCCCACAGCATTCATCTTGCTGTGGCCATGGGCCAGCAGAAGGCTCAGTCCAGCACACTGGGCCCCTCCTTGTTTCTTGTGTACATTATTACAGTGTGGCAGGCGAGTCCTCGCCCTTCGTTTTACTATCTGCCTCTTGCTCTCCGGAAATAGCAAAGGTTGCAGCAAAGCCTGAATGCAAGTCAGAACCCTGCGCTGCCATTTCCAGTCCTTTCCTCCCTGATCTTCCAGAGCTGGCGGCTTGGACCACAGGAGGAGTTCACCCTGGACAGCGTGTCCCTGCTCCTGGTCCTGGCTGCTGGTTTTGCTGGGCCCAGCCTTGCCTTGTCTTCTTGGCTCTCCCTGCTTCATCCAGGCTGCAGCATCCTGCTGGAGGCAGTGGGACCTCTCTGAAGGCTTGGGGGCAGTCAGGCAGGGAGAGGCATGAATTGCCTCCTGGCACCCCATCCCCACTCCTGGAGCTGGGGCTGCATGCTGCCCTCGCTCCCCCCAGGTATGTGGGGCTGGGCTCTGAGTTTGGAGGGGAGCCCGGTGGGGCTGGGGCTGGCTGGGCAGCTCCATCCTCCCTGAGCCTTGGCTTTACTCACCCACTGCTGTCGCAAGAACTGGAAATCTCTACCCTGCTCTGGTAGAGAGCTCTGGTGCTGACAGCTCATGAGTGAGTGCCTTTTGGGTCCTGCAAGGGTTTGGGTTCTGCTGCTCTAGTGGGTTCTGTGTATTGCAGCTGATAGAAAAACTCTTCTGCACAAACTTTTTGCTTTCTTATGCTTGACTGTATACATGCATGCTTTGCAGTACTCTTGGCACACTTTTACCTTCAGAGATTAAAGTAGTGTTTAAACATATTGTACTTGTGAAGTGGTGACTAACCAGTATTTGTTGTACCAAGGCAGGAGATATGAGTATATTCACCTGATGGTACAAAGTACTTGTATCCAGAGCTGAACTGTGTAGAATCACCAAGAAACCATGGGAGCAGTTGTGTATTGCTATGGTATCATATATACATTACACCTGCAGAGTTCCTGAATGATTACTAAACCTGGTGTACTTGATGAAGTTTCCTTGCCTTACAATTTAATCTTATGGCCTAATAGGTATTTTAATGTGTCCTCTTGTTCTTCTTCACAGCTGCAGTTTGCACATAATGTAGATTTCTTTCAAAACATGCTGAAAGGTAAACATCTTGACAGTCACTTGAATTTTTTTTTTTCTCTTTAGATGACAATCAAAACAAAAGCAATGAAAAGAAAGAGAAGAAGATGGTCTCTCAGAAGCCCCATGGTACCATAGAATATATAGTAAGTGCTGGTGTGTGGTATGTTCATGCCTGCCTTTTGAAAGTGGAGTTGTTGAGGTTGAGGGGGGCAGCGGCACAAAACTGTGAGCACTAATTCTTTCCCAGTTTGCACTTATCTCAGTAGGGATTGCTTCTATTGATACCATTCAAATACCACCATAATGGGGAGAGCTAGGGTCACATCCTGAATCTCTGCTCAACCCAGGATCTCTGTCTCTTGCAGCTGCCACTTCCATTTTTACTTCTGCATTGTGGCTCTCTAATAGAGCAGTGGTTTTGTTATTCTGAAAAATACTCCCATTCTGCAGTGTTGCTTAAGTCACCAAGCAGTTGACCTGTGCTGGATGAGATCTGTTCCTCTAAGCTGGAGCAGGGCAGCAGTGTGCTAGCTGTGCTCTGTGTGTGTGAGCCCTCAGGTCGCTCAGTGCATTCCACTCTACCACACAGAGCCTCTGTGGGAGGTTCCCAGCTGGGAACTGCACAAATGCTGACGGGCTCTGGCTGCTGGAGGTGTAATGAACTTTGCAGTGTATGACCTTCCCCCCCTTGCCAGACCAGTTGTAAATACAGATGTGCTGCTTTAAAGTTTTAAGAGAAAAGGAGAGGGACATCTGTAACACCTCTACATTTTTTCTACTGTATATTGTGAAAGAATATTTCTGTCCTTTTTTTTTTTTTGATACTGGCTTATCACCTAAGCTATTAAATAGATGTCTATCAAGTCTATCCCTGCAAACAGTCTGCTAAATGGGTTTAGTTCATGTGTGGTGCTGTGTTCAATATGGTATCTTAGTCATCAACTCTTTCTTCAGGCTGGAAATCAGGACACCATAAACAGCATAGCATTAAAGTTCAACGTCACCCCAAACAAGCTGGTGGAGCTCAATAAGCTTTTCACACAGACAATTGTGCCAGGCCAGGTAAATCTTTTATTTATTTGGGTTTTTTTAATATCTGAAACATAACTATTTGCTATGTATTTAGAAGGTTTTTACTACTTACATGTATATTTTAGGTACTTGGATACAAGGATAATGGACACTAATTTAAAGCCCTCCCTTAAAGGGAAACTCAGTAGATTATTTCTTGGAATTGGTGTGATGGGAAAGCTTTGTAATTGCCATATCTGACTTGTTATTTATGTACTGTCACTAAAGCCTAAAGATGACTCTGAAGCTCAAGAAGATAATACAGCTGTTGTGAGGGAGTTGGATTATTGGGAAGTCTGGATAAATGCAATCTATAATGCATTAAAGAATTAGAGTGAGACAGAAATTGAAATGCCTTTGTGCCATTATGTTGGGTATGAGTCAGTCTCCTGTAAGATGTGAAATAAATGAAGTGAGACTTTTTAGGAGAGTCCTAAATCCTGAAATTTCTGGGACTGGAAATGCAAGTGTGGAGATTAACACTTGGTTCATAAAGAGCAGATCTCTACTTCTGCTTCACAGCCATGCAGAGGTTGAAGTGTCTTGATTTGCAGATAGGGAAACTGAGGCACAGAGAGATGGTGTGACTTGCCTAAGAGTACCCAGCAGACAAAAGCTAGAATAAGGAAATTAGTTTAATTTTTCTGAATGTTTTTAAGGTGTACATTGCAGATATGAGTGATCAGTATTGTGTTGTCTTTCTAATATAACATAGTTAATAACCTTTTAAAGCTTTTGCCTCACTGTTTTGAAATGCCTGTTTGTATTTAGATTCTCTTTGTGCCAGATACAAGTGCTGGGAGGCTGTCTTCTAGTCCTGGTGCTCCTGTTTCTCCTTCATCATCAGATGCTGAATATGATAAACTCCCTGTAAGTCAAACATGCTTCACTGGTCTTAAACTCTCAAAATATTTTCTGATTCTGAAGCTGAAAATCAAGGCTGTGTTTTTTGAGTTTACAGGCATTGTGTGTTGTGTCTTGCATTATATTAGTTTGCTGTACTACAAAATTTACCATTGTCTTAAAAATACTCCATATTAAGGGAATTCTGCTTGTGGAAACCCATTACAGGCTCAGGTGGGCCCTAAGTCTATCAAAACTATTAAAAATGGTGTAGTACACGATTTTTAAAGACTAGAAAGCTAAATATAAAAATTATTTAGTGTTTCCTACTGGAGATTTTTATGCTGCTCTGTAGTCCAGAGCCTTGATCCTGCACTGGCATCCTTGAACAGGGAGGCTGTTGGTTTAATCTGAGCAGTCAGTTTCTTTCTAGTTAAATTGTGTTGGTACCCATATACAGACTTGTCTTTAGACAAGACTGCTGGATTTAATCTTTGTAAAAGGTCTTGGCACAGCTGATCTTTAATTTTCTTTAGAAGGGTGATTGGCCATGATGATTTTTAGATAGTACCTTTAGGCAGTTTAGCTGCCTTCAACATCTTTCACATCTGCTGAGATGAAAGTAATTAGTCATTTCAAATACATCATTAATCAAAAGTGGAGAGAAGTTTGGTGTGAATAATTGTGTTTAACCTTACCCCTATGCCATCTGCATGGGGAATCACACCAGTGCTCTGTGAGCAGAGGTCTTCAGTGTAGATGAAGTGTCAGGGCAGGCCCTCTCCCTACTGAGATGTGTAATTGAATTTTGGTGAGTTGACCTGCCTTGATGTTTTTTAATTTCTTGCCTGTTATTTGTATGGAGTTTCTTGTAAGGTTACAAGGGTGGGTTTGTTGGTTTTTTTTTCAATACAGGACACTGTAGGAAGTGTACATATATACCTACATACATGACCATTGCTTTTCTTCCTTATGCAAACAGAAAATAATTGTTTGAACCTGGCCTTTTAGTTTTCAAAAATCTAGAAGTATATGATTCTGGTCCTGTTGCTCTGCACTGAACTTCTTCTTTTCTAAGGATGCTGATTTGGCAAGAAAGGCTTTCAAACCAGTGGAGAGAGTCCTTTCCTCTACTTCAGAAGAGGATGAGCCTGTGGTTGTCAAATTTTTAAAAATGAATTGTCGTTACTTCACAGATGGTAAGGTAGGTGGAACCTGATTTTTGGGCATTGTTTGAGATTCTTTTTGGATAAGTGAGAGATGAATACTGGGGGAGTCAAATGTGCTTAATGTTTTTAAAGAATGTAAAAGTTATGTTGGCTTTATCTGTTACTGTTGTGTTTGTTGGTACTGTGATAATATGCTGTATAATTTTGTTCTTTTGCTTGTGTGTCACTAGATACACCGAGAGAACTGCACTTCAGAGTTAAGACATGTCAGGATTAGTTGTCCAGTTCCATCAAATTGAGCAACAGCTTTATAAAATGAGTACATGCCAGTCTATTTCATTTATGACATGAAGATAAATTTTAACTGTTTCCAGAGCAGCGTTTCCAAATATGTTTATGTTGCTTCTGCACTTGCTAATGAATGCTGTGCAAGCCTAATAAAAGGATGAATATTGCATTATACAATCTTTTCTTTCTGTTTCTGGTAACATAGGCCAGGACTACAATCCTAAATTACAGCAAGTGTTTTAGAAGCACAGAGCTTGGGTAGTATTTTAGCCCTTTTCTCAAGGTTGCAAGACACTTCTTCCTGAACTGCCTACTTTGACATATGTGTCCCTGTTGACTCTGGTTTCAGTTAGCTGTCTGCGTATTTGGGTTTTCAAGTTCTCTGGAATTTATAACACTGGAGATGCTAATCATTGTAGTTGCAACATTTTTTTTTCCCTTAGTCCTGACTTTTGTAAGATGGATGTGTTTATACCTAGGGTTTCTGGCTTCTTTTGCATTGAGTGGATGTAGACTGTATTTATCAACTCTGCAGTTTTACAGTCTGCATTTTGTAGAATGTAATAGAGGACTACCTGATGTCTGGCATGCAAATTAGGGCAGTACTGTCACTTGCTTTGTGATGCTTGTTAGGTGCAGGGGATACAGATTGCCAATTACAGATTTCTGGCTGCAGGATGAAAAAAGTAATTTTCAGCCAGAGCAATCAAAAATGAGATGGCTTCTTTGCCAGTTTAGCTGAAATCCCTTGTTGCCTGGCTTCCTGCAGTGGCTGGGTGGGAAGTACATCCTACTGATGTATTCTATCGTGACTTCTGGGAGAAGCCTCTGCACTTGTTTTCATTCTGTCATCCAAACACAAACCAAGCTTGAGGAGCGAGTCATACAGGAGAAGTGAATGGGAATACAAATAGACTTTGCTTTATAAAGGAGCAGGCATTCATGTGCTCATTTGCCACTGCCAAGCCATCAGCTTGATATCTTAACTGCTTTAAAAAAAGCCCCACAAACCAAATTTGTCGTCTTTTACCTGTGTATTTATGAGCCTTCCTTGACTTGCCTTGCAGATGTCCTCATATAATTAATAGTACCTGCAGTGTGGGCCATTCCAGTTGATCTCTGTCTCTCATTTGTCAGATGTCATGATTTACAAACAGATTCTGAGTTAGTCTGGTGAATTTTGTACTTCATCTGGAGGAGAGGGTGCAGAAGCGAGACAGTGGCAATCTTCCTTTTAAACCTTGGAAGATGGTCAGTTGCCATGGATTGATGCTGAGTAGTGGCTGATGCAGCAGCATTTTATCAAATCCTTTGCTAGAGCACATTTTGAAAAATTAAATGAGTCTTCTGCCGCTGTGCATAATATGCTTGGACCAGTCATAGGAGCTGTTTCTAGGTTGTTTCTAGCTTCTATGGGAAGAAACTTCATACCAGATCCCTGTATGGAGAAGCTTTTTGCGTGCACCTCTGGGAAAGTAGATCAAGGGGACCTCTGATGTTAGCTTGGCATAGTAACCTGGATGTTTCCATGAGTAAAACTGCATGCAAGTGTGTTGGTTGCCTGTAAATTCATGGATCAAATGAAAGTAGCTGCATCCAGAATAAAATGCTATGTAGCTTTTAAAAAATAAATCCACTAATCTGTTTTATTTGAGATTGATTAACAATCACATTTTTAGCTTATAGCAGTCAGCACTGAAAGTTGAATACGTCAGATGTTCTTCCTCATCAGCCAGGAACTTGGATGTTACTAAGAATTTTTTTTTCCTCTCCTTACAATGTCTCATTCTTACTTGATGCATGTGGAAAGCAAAGTATTTTGCTAGCAAACACTGCATGACACAGTATAAAGAGGCAGGAAAGTGGTTTTGCTTTTGAGGATAGTAGCTTAAAATCCAATACCCAATGATAAGTGCATTACATGTGATGTGCTGACTCTTTCTTCTCCTGTTTTAGGGTGTCGTTGGAGGAGTCATGATAGTAACTCCAAACAATATCATGTTTGACCCACATAAGTCTGATCCTCTGGTGATTGAGAATGGCTGTGAAGAGTATGGGCTCATCTGCCCCATGGAGGAGGTTGTCTCTATAGCTCTCTACAATGACATCTCTCACATGAAGATTAAAGATGCATTGCCATCGTAAGGAGTGTTCTTCCCTGAACTTACATTTGCAGATTTTCAGTAAGGGTCATGGAGAAGGGCTGGGGAATGGGGGAATGGAGGGGAAGAGTTTCAGTGCAACAGAGTAAAGTGCCGGCTAAGGAATGATTCACTTGTGTTGTTCTTCAGAACAACAACTCTCTCTTTAGAACACTAAAGCAGCATTAAACACAAATGGGTGACAAATGTGAGAACCCAAGTGCAAAGACTCCTTTGCAGTAATTAATAAAAGCATCTGTAATATGCCACAGTTGGGGCTCTGGCACTGACCTGTCTCTAGGGCCCTTTCAGTGGATGTGAAGAGGTTTAGATTTTGACCATTATTGTGTTACCAGGACTGTTCTCAGAGGAGTATTTGAAACTTTTGAAGGTAACACCACCATAGCTACCATCTTCAGGACGTACAGAAACACCAGACTGTGGAATACTTCTATCTCAGAACCAGAAATGCAGTGATCGTTATAATCTATAATGCATTATAGACTTTCTGGGGTGGGCTGCTTTCATTTATGCACAAGCAAGGCACTTCTTATCTATTTTTTCTAAGCAGGATTTTGTTCTTACAGGCAATACCTGTTTGAACAGTGAAATTCATTGAATTTCTCATCTCAAGAAAAACTTTCCAGATACTTGGTACACTCATTTCTGGGATGTTTAATAACTTCTTAGTAATTTTTAAGTGATGAGGATCTTGTTTTCTAATTCTCCTCAGAGTTTAGCAGTAACGAAGAGCTCAAGTTTTATGCTGATACGTTTATTCAGAATTTTTCATTATGAAATATTTTATGATTCTCGTGCTTTAAAAAGAAATGTTTGGGGAAGCCTGCATTCAAACAGTATGTTTGAATAATGGAGACAAATAGAAGAAAGCTAATAAGTGTGTTGCCTGTTAGTGTTCTGCAGTAAACGTGTTCAGACAGGATACAGCTTATCTCCGATTTTTTTCTTCTCAAAAATACATTTGTACTGACTAGGGAAGCATGGATGGTTGTAGATGTTGACTCATTGTCAGGTGTGGAAAATTACAATATTAACAGGATTTGAATTAAATTACAGCAGCTAAATACATGTCCTGTGTTTTTTGTTATGGACCTTCTGATGATTTGCACATTCTTATTACATGTGTTGCATTTCTTCACCCATGTGGCATATTCTGCCAAGTGCTTTACTCATTTTATTTTCGTATTACACTTTCAGCATTTTTCTCCATTGTCTTTAAAGTCGCTTATTTCCAGTATGTTTATTTTGGAGAAAGTTATTTTTCAATGAGTTTCATGGTTTAAGTTAATTTGATGTTTAGTTTTTATTTTCTTTTTTTTTCCATTTCCATTTTGCTTTTAACATCATATGTACGTCCATCATTTCCCCTGACAGTGACATACCAAAGGATCTTTGTCCTCTGTACAGGCCAGGAGAATGGGAAGACCTGTCCTCTGAGAAAGATATCAATCCTTTCAGCAAATTCAAATCCCTTAGCAAGGAAAAGAGGCAGCAGAATGGAGATGCATCTGTTGCTCTGGGTGCCAAACAGATAAAGCCTTCAGATAAGGAAAAGTCTGCTGATTTTGAAGTTCTTCAGTCATCGGAGAGTACGGGCTCAATCAAATCAAAGTCTCTGGAGTTTCCCAACAACATCACTGCCACTGACCATTTGGAAAAGTTTGATGCAGATGCGTGTACCAAGGACCCTTCCAGGGGAAAAAATGCTTCAGATACGAAAACCAAAGAAAAATCCCTTCTAGGAGAAGGAGAAGATGAGTTCACTGACCTGGAAAAGACATCATCTTGTATGGATAGAGGGTTGGACAGGAAAATCTCAGTAATGGAAGGCTTGCTGGCTGATCCCAGGGACTTGGGGAGAACTAAGCAGCAGGTAACCAAACCTACTACAGAAGTCCAGGAGCACTTGACAGTTGATTCCTTGGAAAAAAAGGACAGTGTTGAACCTAAAGCTGACTTAGACTTAGAGCTGTGTGAAAAGCAAGATGTTATTCCAGAAGTAAACAAATGTGTCAGTACCCCGACAGGTAAGGTGGAGACTGAATTGGACACTAAGAAAGAGCTAGAGAAAGATAAACTTATTGAATTTTACCTCAATAAAGATGGAAATGGGTCTCAGTCATCTGAAGACTTACACAAGGCTGAAATCCAGAAAGGTGAAAACAATAAAGCAATTGGCATAGACCTTACACTTAGCTGTTCAAAGTCCCAAGCTAATGAAGTCCATACAGTTAAAAGTATGGAGCTTGATTCCTGCTGTGTTGAAAGCAAAGCACCTTCATTAGAAATCAGCTCAGCAGCAGCAGAGGAAAAGGATCTGAAAGAGTCTGTGGACTCTTCATTAGTACCAGCTGTAGACAAGACCTGTCAAGAAACACAGTTAGACAATCAATCAGAAATCAGACTGTGGCTGCTGCAGAAAATTCAAGTGCCAATTGAAGGTAGGTCTCTGGTTATCCTTGTTTCCTCTGAGACTTGGACAGCATTATGACGGTAACCTTTGAATTGACAGCCTTCTCTAAATTTCTTCTTTCTGTAATACCTGGTCTCTTTTTTACTCCTTGTGTATTACCTGCTATCTTCAAATTCTCAAAGCTTGTTGTTTCATAAGTAGCTTGGTGTGCTCTCTCCACATTCAGTGATTACTGCTTATGCAATCTGTCCTTCTGTTTGCTGGCTTTAATAAGGATAGTGAAATGTCATACAGTTTCAGTATTGGCAGGGACACTTCATGGCCTAGGAATTGTCACTCTGTATTGGTAACCACTGTTGGCTCATTGAAGTCTGTCAGTTTTGTTTCTGATAGTATCCAAGGTAGTAGAGCATTGCTGTGAAGGGGGGCACTGAAGTATTCTTGACAATATTTGCGTGTGTCTGGTGTCTCTCATGCTATGGAAACCCTTAAAAAAGTGATAAATAGGAATACATGTATAGTCCTACTGAGTGATCAGTTTTCTCCTGATTGATCACTGCATTATCAGAAATAATTCAGGCTATTCCAGGAGAGCAGATACCAGAATGCAATCTCTGTTCAGAGCATGTGCACACATATTAACCATTTCTATGGCAGCCCAATGCCTCTAAGCAGTAGTCTGTCCTGGAGTGTTGATGCTCCTCTCTGGTGATTTAATGAACCAGGGGACATACCCTTGAGTCAGATGAGGTGGTGGGGGATGATTAAAGTGCAAGTCTCTATTTTAAGAATAGTTGTTCTTAAAATTATTTTTTCTTTTTTTTTTTCATAAGGGTTTCTCCTGGTGGTATTTGGCTGTATGTGTACTGCTAAAACAAAGAAGGCAACTTCAGTGTGACTGAAGCTGTACTTAATTAAGCAAGTTTTTTTTGTCACACTAGCAATTTAAGGAGCCTGAACTGCTTCTAGGCTTGGCCTTGTCTTGTGCAGATAAAAGGTGCTTGTGTGGCTGTATGACCAACAGAGTTGGGAAACTGATTGGGTTTTTTGCGTGCGTGCGTGCGTGTGTGTGTGCATGTGTGCATGCAGGATTGCCCTTCAGCCTGGATAGGTTTTCTGGACCCTAACATGTCCCCTTTATTTCCCTGCCTTGTGTTGCAGGCAGCACTCAGCCTGGTCATCTTACCCATTTCTTTACAGGGCTGTTCTGTACACAGCTGTACAGCTGAGGGGGATACAGGCTGTGACAAAATGGGAATAAATGGCCTTAGTTTAGGATGAATGTGGTTATACTCAACCAGCTGTGCTGTTGAAGTCAGGTGTAATTCTGTGTATGGTGCCTCTGAGTGTTCCTTTGCACAAGGTTATCAATCTTTGTCAGTGTTTTATCAGCTGCAGCATTTGTACTTTCATGTAAGCAGACTGTTTCTTTTGTGTCTTGTTCAGATATGCTTCCTTCAAAAGAGGAGAAGAGCAAGACTCCTCCAATGTTTCTGTGCATTAAAGTAGGCAAGCCCATGAGAAAGTCCTTTGTGTCTCAGAGCACAACCATGTCTCAGCAGTACAGTAAAAAGATAAAGCAACCTGAGTACTGGTTTGCTGTTCCTCGGGAAAGGTAAGCTGCACTCCTGTTAGCACAGAAATGTCTGTCTGTTACTTTTTTTTAAATGTGAAGTGCTTTCTAGAGCTGAATCTTACATTACCTACATGGTCCAAGTTGTGAAGTGCAGCCGGGATGCTGAAGGGTGCCCTCATTTCATTGCATGCCAGTGACATAAAGCAATGTTTCTTGCTAATATGGTCTAATATGGATGGCTCTCAGTGGGAATGAAAAAGGCCTCAGGTGCCACTGGAAGATGGAAAGAGGGATAGATGTGCAGCTAACATGATAAAAGAACTGGGAGATGATCAGGGTTTCAGCTGTAGTCTAGGAAATGGGGGAAAGGGAGCAGTGGCTGGAGGGGTGTGGAATCTACTGAGGTGCAAGTGCTAAAACAAATAAGTATTTCACATGAGCAAAGGGAATCATGTGGGAAAAGGGAGACACTCCTAACTAAATAGGTGTGAGGATTTCTGTCCTTTGTCCCATTAAAAATAGTCCCTTTGCAGTAAAATTGAGGAACACAAATGTTTTCCTATAGATATGTATTAATGCATAAATAGTACTCTCGAAAAAACAAACCAACAAACTAGAGAAGTGGAGGTCTATGATCTTCAACATAAATCACCCAAGAATTTTCACAGGCTGTGAAGAATCAAATGTGATTCTTTTGTTGACAGAAGGCAACTAGAGCAATTCTCTGGTCTGTTGAACCAAAATCAGTGATTCTGGTAAATTAGATGCCAGGAAGGAGGAATCTGAACTTGTGATCCGTCTCAGAGATGTCTCTTTCAGATGCAGTCAATTTTGTCACAATAATTTTTGTTAATAATTTTAATTCCAAATGTGTATCATGTGTGTTGATTTAAGTGTTTATATTTTTTATGGTTTGAAAAGGAGTGTTTTGATTGTCTGTAGTAGTGTGGAAGTTGCTGTCTTGGAACTCTTCCTGGAGGAGAGGGAGAGTTTAATCCAGCTGGAATGTGGTCCTTGGGAGAGTAGCTGGATGGCTTTTGGTTTGCTTGCTATCTGTGGATCCCAGTCCTTGGCTTCTCAGGGATTGCAAAAGGGTGGGTTCAGAAAATTCTGGGTTGAAGTTTGAGTAAATACTTCAGGGAGCTGGAGTGATGAGTTGGAGTGATGCTGTAATACAACACAAGGTCAGTTAGTACTTTGGGGATAGTGCAGCTAACAGTGAATAAAGCTGCTGAGCTGCCTGAGATCATCTCTAATCACTGCTGTGTGTAACAGGTAAATTTGTCAAGCTTCTAACCACAGACTTGGGAAATAGCTTTCCTGCTTGTCCTTTTATGAGCAGAAACTTTATGAATGGTGAGCAGACCTAATCCATTTATAAACTGAAGTGTTGACAACTGGTTTGTACTTCAGTTTTTATAGTGAGAAAAAAGTAACTTCAGCAGTGAGCTGCTGCAGCAGCACCTGGCCATGCTGGCTGACATACCAGATCTTTGATGTCAGGGCTGCTGTTTGGATCTTGACCAAAAGTAGTGGTAAATGATGGGTTGTAAGTTTGAGTCTTTTTAATGCTATTCATGCCTGTTTTAACACCCCAGAATTGCATGACAGATCAAGTAGAACTTGGAGCAGAAATTAATTGTGAGACTCATACCTTTGTGTTAATGCCAGGCATGTCTTTGCCTCTTGAACAAGATGGTGTTTTCTCCAAGCTCTTGGATACTTTCCCAAAGCAAAACACAACACTTCCTACCTTCTGGGAATATTCTTGAATCAGTATTGTGTAGAATATAAACCTAAGTGTTGCATCTTGAGAGTGCCATGAACAGTAGGTTGTTTGGGATAGCTTTGCCACTTATTTTGGACAAAATAGGAGATAGTGAACTAAATCTAAAACTACTTGAAATGCAATTTATATTCATGTGTGAAAATATCAAGAATAACACTCTCATCTTGTTGGCCACAAGGCAGCCATAAATAAAACACTTTCTCCAGTCTAGTCACAGTAGCTTGTGCAGCATCTTAATGTTTTGTAGTAATTAAAAAAAAAAACAAACCAACAAAGCAAAATAAAAAAAAACTGTCCAAATTTGGAGTGAGATTGTGAAAAAATTGGTCTGCATATCTATATTTAGTTAAGTTAAATCTTCCTCTGATTTGCTTTTAGTTACATTTTTTTCCATGGTCATAGTGTTTGCTGTTAAAGCAGCTTCTGTCGTCAGTTGTGAAAATGGCTCCAACTTCAGCCTGGTCCCACAGCCCACAGCTCCCAGCAGAGCTCTCTTCCATGTGCCAGCTCTAGCTTCTTTCTGGGCCCAGTACTTTTATATTTATTTTTTTATTGGAAGCCTCTAGAAACTTTATTAATACAGAAAGAAGGCTTTTAGGCTGATATTCTTTATAAAGGCACTAAGTCTTCTGTCTCATTTGCTGTAGGTATTCTCTCTCCATGGGCGGTTTCCCAGGCACCGAGTGTGTCCCGGCACACGTCGGCCCATGACCAGCACGCTGTGGCTGAGTTAATCAGTGACTGCAGCACTGCTTTGTGCTGCCTGCTTGGTCACAGCAGGGCTCACCTCAGCGTGCAGAGGGGATGCTGGGCATCTTGAGTTGCCTTATATACAGAATTACTCAGCCTAGGGCAGCCTCTTGCAAGGTTCAGCTGAGCAGAGGGGCACCCATGCTTTTGGTCACAAAAGAGATTGACTTTTTTGCTGGGAAGTTTTGCAATGGGTATAGCTTACAGTATTAGAGGGTAAGTCTGTGTGTGCTCTTACTATGTGGATTTATGTTTAAATGGTATGTGGTTTCCTACCCTAGTGAATTTTGAGTAGCAGTAGCTCAGTAATTAGGTCACACATTTCCTGAAGACCTTTTACAAGAAAATGCCTTGCACAGAGACACAGATAGTAATGTAGAATTTCTTTGCTTGTTAGTAATAGCATTGACTAGTTCCTCATTGAAGAAGTAAATCTGTTTAATTTTCCAGTGTAAATTCTGCAAACATGTTTGTTTTATGAATGTTTTATAATTTGCACTGAAGTTGATATAAAAGACAATGCACTGAGATTGTGCTGCTGAAAGGGCATCCACTTTTTTGCTAGATGTAGAATCCTTTTAAATTAGCCTTTTATAAGGAGAATACTGCTAGACTCCTGATAATAAGATATCAAACTATACAGAGGAAATTTATGAAAACCTGTTTGTATCTATAGCTTAATGTCTTATAATGAGGACTCATAGAAGTCTCTCTAAGCTCATAAAAGCATATGAGGGCTTACAATACCTCAGTGCTCAAGATTTGGGAAGAATCATCATTTAGTCAAGCACATTTATAACAAAGTCATAGGATACTTCTGGATTAATGTCTTTGTCTGGGTCAGGAGCAGTGGCTGGACTTAGAGCCTTTTGAATATTTTCTTTCTGGAATTACTAACTTCAGGTTTCTATAGTAGTCTCTTTCTAAGTACTTTGTTTTATTGATGTCTCTCTTTTAGTGTATGATACACGCATAAGCATGTGATCACCAAAACAGCTATTGAGTTGTAGGATAAATTTTCTCACAGCTGTCCAGTTGACTGTAAGAAAGTTCCTCAAGAAGTGGCTTTTCAATTTAAAAATTGGATCAAGTGTTTTACATTTGGTAGCTGGGAAATACCACTGTAGCATAATGTTAGGATTTTATTAGCAGAGCATCCCTTTTCAGAATGACATCACCTCTGTAATCACCTATTTCTATTTTATGCTGCTGCTTTTTAAATCTGGACTGTCTGGATTTATCAACTGTCCATTGCAGAGGAAAACTTAGTTATGTACTACTTAAATAAACTGAGCATATACAAGTCCATGGGGCCTGACAGGAAACATTCTGAATATATTGAAGTTGGTTGATGTTATTACAAAGCTACTTTCTATCATCTTTTGAAAGGTTGTGTTGAGGGGGAGTGTTCCTTAATAATTGGAAAGACAAATGCTGCAACCATTGTCAGAAAAATGAAGGAAGTATCTGTGGGAGCATGGGGCAGTCAGCTTCATCTCAGTCTCTGGGAAGCAAGTCCTTACAGACACCATTTCCAAGCACACAGAGGGAAAGAAGTGATCAGGATCAGCTGTCATATATTTACCAAGGGCAAATTGCTTTTCTACTGAACAAATAACTTTTCTGTTTGAGATTGCTAGCTCCTTGAGCAAGGAGAGAGCAAGGGATTGATACCATCACGTTACTAAGGCTTTCAACACAATCTTCCATAGTATTCTTGTAGCCAAAGTGGAAAGATATGACCTGGACAGGGAGGTTACTGGTGGTTGTAAAATTGACTGGACCATTGGGCTCAAAGGTAGTTGGTCTGAGTGGCAATGAGGTACAAGTGGTATTCTTGGGGACTGATACTGCTTAATGCCTTCAGTGGTGACATGGACATTGAGACAGAACACACCTCTGTGATTTTAGGGAATGACACAAAATTTGGAGAGTGCTCGTAATTGGAGGGCAGGGCTGCTATTCAGAGAGGCCTAAACACAAAAGGCTGACAGAAATGTCAGGAAGTTCAGAAAAGGCAAATGGAAAAGTAGTGCACCTGGGATGGAGCAGTTCCTGCAGCAGTAGGTGGGGAAAGGCAGCCTGGGGAGTAACTCTGCTGAAAAGGAGTTGGGGAAGTTGAGAGCAAACTCAACATGTCAGTGGTGTGTCCTTGCAGTAACAAAGGCTTCACTTCTTGCTGACTCAAGTAAGAAAGTACAGCCAAACAACTTATGTAGTCATTAATCCCATCTTCCTTTTAGGCACTTGGTTAAAAAATGGAGGGGAGGGGACAAGAAACAGAAAATGTAGGATGGCACCGTACTCTTCTCAGATCATGTGCTGTATGCTTCAGAGAAAATGGTGATGAGATAAAAGAGAAAAAAACCCCAGAAGACATGGAGAACTTGTAGAATCATTGTTGGAGATTTTCCAACTCAAATAGACAATAATTTGCAACCTCCTCTAAATTGGAAGTTAGCTCTGCTATAAGCAAGAGCTGGCCTAGATGATTTCCAGAGATGGCTTAAAACATAAATACATTCTGTGATTCTGAGATATGAGTGTGCTGCTCTCCTTCATCCACCTGCATAAATGTGCTTTCAAACTGATTTTACCCAGACAGCAGAAACCACTAGTTTTATTGTCCTTTCTTAGGGATTTGTAGGAATTAAGTAGCTGCCTTTCCAGAGTAGGGCTACTGCATATAAAATACACAGTGCTCAAGTCAGTTGTCTCTTTCAATTAAAGTTCAAATTAATTAGCAAAGAGCTAATCAGACTGCTTTTTCTGAAACCTCTGTGAGCAATGCTATTTTTTCCTTTTTCATTATTTCCATGATGAAGCAAAATAAATTCTTTATTCTTTTTGTAGACTTATTTGAAAAAATCTAGAATTATACCAGTGACCCTAACAAATTGTAACAGTGCTGAAAGGATATTTTAAGATTATTTGTGCATACATATAAATCCAAGTTACTTGAAATATGGTGGGGGGTGGGGGGGAAATGTCTATTTTTCTAAAAGGTTTTTTCTGTTGATCTAAGAGTTGCTGGATGTAACTTCCTAGTAAAAAGCTGAAGGAAGATCTGATGTCATATGCACTTACTATCTTTCTATCTGCCATCTTTGCTGTGGGTCTGATTTTTTTATTGGCAATTCAGCTTCTTGTATAGTGGATCCACTGTTGTATTCCTGTTTGAAATTGCACGTGGTCATTTTAACTTAATACATAAATTCCTTCTTCAGAAATTGTTTTGTGGTTTGTTATGGAAGTTGTCAAGGAATATCTTTTTAAAGACAGTGGCTGAGAGCTGACTACATTTATGGAAGAGCATGTGCTGCTGGTACTATATCATTAGCAAAGCTGTCAGTAACAGCTTATTTTCATAATGCTAGGAGAATGAAGATTGTTTTGTGGCTAGCCTCTATAACTTTTAAAGGGCAGCTAAAACTGTAGTGTAGACTTCACTGGTGATCTCATTGCTGGAAGTCAAACTAAATGGTAAAGTGAATGTTTTACAGAATGAACTTTAGGGACTGTGACCTAATATCAATCAATTTGACTTCTTAATATGAATTGTGTGGGACTGGACAAGTCATATTGCTTTACCATGATTCTTTGGCTTTGCATATTGCAAAGGGAGGAGGAAAATACAAGTAGAGAAACCTTGAAGTGGTTCAGGCTGCCAGGTGGAGGGAGCTGTTGCCTTGTGTGGTATGGGAGAGTAGAGGTACATGGATATCCTGTTTGTGTAGTTGTCCCTGCTTTGGCATTGGGCAAAACCTCTGTGCTACATGACAGTGTTGGGTTCATGGACTACTAAACAATGGTTGTCTCCTCCTCTTCTCTTCACAGGGTGGATCACTTGTACACATTTTTTGTTCAGTGGTCACCAGAAATATATGGGAAAGATGCCAAAGAGCAAGGTTTTGTTGTGGTGGAAAAGGAGGAGCTTGACATGATTGACAACTTCTTTAGTGAGCCCACTACTAAAAGCTGGGAGGTGAGTGCTTTCTGCCTTTGCATGAAGCGTGTGCGTGTCAAGTGTGCATCCTCTGCTAATAATCTCAGCAGTTGTTCTTCTGAGAATTTTATGGTGTTTCCTTAAGGCTCGTATCTGTCTCACGAATGTATTCATATTCCTTCAGTCTTCATTTCCTTTCTCCCTAGAAAGAGCAGGTAAACAACTGGGAGCTCTCTGGTGTGCAACCAGCAGAAGTTGTGTAAATATTTTGACCATGTGATATTAGTCTTTTACAAAGCTATACAGGCATATGTGGTCAGCATTGCTAAGTTCGTAATGTATTTCCTAATGTATTTATATACTACAAACAAATTCTTCGAAATGTATATATGCATGTAAACATCAACCCAGGCTCCTGTGTGCTGGTTGAAATGGATTGGTGTGTGGTGATCGGCCAGACCCTTGCTTCTAGGGTGCACACAGCAGTTCTGTTTGAATATTGGGTGTAAGTGGGATAAGTTTATCATTGGACTTCGGCTTTTTCATGTGTGGTCTTCTGCAATCTGTTTTAACCACTTGGCATGCCTATGCTTGTTATCTCCTTCTTCTGTGTACAAAGCCTAGTTTCTAAGGGAAATAAGCTTACACACAGTTTTAAAAGCTGTATGTCTCAATGCTGAAACACTTTCTGTGCTAAGAATATGGGATAAATGAAACAGACACATACATTCCAAAGTGGGAAATATCTTGATGGTGATTAAATAAGTTATCTGATGATTCATCCTAAACATAAACTTATTTTCTTTAAATTCTACTACCCTCTTTTTTGTTTGTTTGAGCATTTTGATTTTCACAGTATGTTCTGTTGAAAAACGGACCGTGGAAGTGGGACCTGTCATTTGAAATGTAGCAACCTCTATTCCCAAGGAACTAATATTTTTACAGTTTTGTAGCTTCTCAAAGTTAGTGCTTTTTGAGCTGAAATATAAAAAACCCGTCTTCCTTGTTTTGCTTAGAGCTGAGTGCAGTCATACATTGCTCTAGATTTTACTGTTCAGTTATTTGCATGCCATTTTCATAAAACCACAGTGAAGGAGAGTCAGTGATCTAAAGACAGATGTAGGAGAGATCTGGCTGCACGGGGAGCTTGTCTCTCATTGTTCTTTTTAGATATTTATTGAAAGGAAGAAAAGCTGGAAACTGCTTTTAAAGGTGTGTCTCTTTTATTTGTAATTTATTCCAGCTTCACCAATTTAAAGTAGGTTTGCCAGGAAATCTCTATTGAATGAAGTCCAAATTTGGGCATGATGACTATGAAACGATGAGAGTGAAAGTTTCACTCTCCCTTGCGGGGAAACAGAAACTCTAATTGTAGAGGAGCATATAAGCAGTTTTATCACAGCATGCCATGGCCAGTATCTGTCTGTCACTCTTGGGGCTGAGAACTCTTGCCACTAGAGCAAGGATAGAATACTGTGTACTGAAAATAAACTGCTAGATGATGAAACAGAGACAAATGCCTTTGAATATTCGAATTGTTTACTGTGCCAGACCGGACCAGGAGGAACCTTTTGTAGAGGTATGTTGCATTATTTCCCATTTGAACAGTGTGGATCTGATGATGGAACTTCTGTCCTGGTAATAAACGTGCTCTGTACTCAGGTGAGGGGCATTTTTACCTCAGGTGGCTTCCTTTCTCAGCCCCATAAAATCTTTGAAATACTTTGTAGATCCAGTTTCTCTAGTGGTCAATTCTTTTCATCCATTTCTGCTTTTGTGTGGTCTGTAAATACCTGATCTTGCAGATGCCTCTTTCTGCAGTTGTTGACTGAACTTCATTCACATATCCAGTTCAGATACTGAATAAATGTGTATGCAGAGAAGAGAGGGCTTGTCTGTCTCTGGACCCAGTTTGCAATTTACAATTGTGTTAATAGATTTTCTCTGGTTGCCTAAGTGACTTGAGTTGTATTTTGCTACAGATACCTCTTGGTTGATTTGCTGTTGTCTGGTACTTTTTCCCCACTCCTGGAGGGGGGGGAGACTATTCCTACAAGAAAGTCCTCAAAAGGGGAGTTGTATACTTTTGATTTAATGTCTAAAAGGTGTTAATTAAAAAATATACAGTCATGTTCTGGGAGATGAGGAGTGAAGGCTTACCAGTCTGAAGGTGAAAAAATAACAATGATACAAGTAGAAAGATTGGTTTTTCTGAGCAGTTTGTTGTGGGCAGTTTTTTGGGGTTTTTTAAATTACCCTAATTTTGCAGTGCAAATCTTTCCTGAAATTGACAATATGAAAAATTTTCCAGCACAGGATTATCTGCAGTCTCAGAAGGAGAGGCTGGAGGGTCAGGATGAAGCTGTACAGCTTTTGCTGTCATGGGCAGGAATACCTGTAACTGCTCGGTGTGCAGGGACACATAGCATAGTGTTTGTTCTGCAGGCTGGATTTTCCCTTGTGATCCTGCCTTCCTCTATTTTCCTGACCCTGCACTGCAGTGCCAGTGCCCACATGCCCTGCTCAGCTCCAGGCATCTGTGGGAGAGCATGGACTGGACATGAGTGCATGCAGCAGATATGTAGCTCTCATCCCACTGAGGATGCCTGGTGTGACTGAGAGTATTAGGGCTGTGAGAGCTCCTCACCAGCCCTGGTCCTCATGCAAAACTTGTGTGCTTTGTTGTGTGGTTAATCCACACCTGGAGTCAGTCTATTGCATTTGCTTTCTCACCTGAGGGGCAGGTGTGTGTAGGACCTCCAGGCATCTCTTCCCAGTAGTCTTGACTGTTGACAGCTTCTGCAAGTTCCAGCAGTGATCGTGAAGGCGTGGAGGAATTATGTAAAACTTGATCTGTGTGTAACATGAAAGCCATTTGGAAGCCTTATTGGTAGCGAGGTGCATAGCAGAGCACAGTGGGCTCTGCAGCTGCATCCTGAAATTCCTGCTCCTAGATAAGACCACTGTGGTGATACACTCACGATAGGAATAGACGGTTTAAGGTTTCCTGTTTGTTCTGTAGCTAGGCCTCGTTGCTTCCCCTTCTCTTTCTCATCAGCTCCATTTCAGAGCTTTTGCTGTTGCTTGTTATGTGCCATGGTGGCACTGAGCCCCAGCTAAAGATTTTCCCCATTTGCCTTAAGGCTACCTGTGTTTGATAAAATTATGCCATATGGTGTTTTTTCTCCAAACAGTGTGACAGCTGAGGAGTAAGTTTTAAATGAATTGGCTTCAACAGAGGATTGATGGTGTAAGACCTGTGCTTTAGGTTGGACACTTGTTCTCTTGCCACAGATCATTACTGTAGAAGAAGCTAAACGACGAAAGAGCGTTTGCAGTTACTATGAAGAAGAAGAAGATGACGATACTTTGCCTATCCTAAAGCATCACAGCGCTCTTCTGGAGAACATGCACATAGAGCAGGTATGGCTGAAAGCCCTCAGGTTTCCTTCTGAGATGTGGTGCTACCTCTGTCGAGTGCGAGAAAGAGACTGGGGCACTGCCTGTGCTGCTTGTGTAACCATTTCCCTCATTCCCTGCTCCCTGTGCAGCTGGCCCGGCGCCTGCCCGCGCGGGTGCAGGGCTACCCGTGGCGCCTGGCATACAGCACACTGGAGCACGGCACCAGCCTCAAGACTCTGTACCGCAAATCGGCTGCTCTCGACAGTCCCGTGCTCCTCGTCATCAAGGATATGGACAACCAGGTCAGGAGCACTCGTTCCAGGGGGTGGGGCAGAAAGGGCAGCGTTTTGTAAAGTGATCATTATGAAATGCTAGTCATACTGCGAAGTCACGTCATACCAAAATGAGACATTGGTGTATTCTTTTATATTTTCTACTGCCTAAACTAGAGCTACCAGAGGAAAGTACTTCAGCACTAATAAAAGTTTTAGAATTGCAGTGCGTGCAGTAGTTCCTCTGGAAATACCTTTCTTAGGTATCTCAGTTAAGGAGCTGTCACAAGCAATCCCTCTCTGGAGGTCTCATTCTTCAGTAGCTGCTAGAGTCAGCAATGCTGCTGCCATGGTTGTCATCTGGCTTTTAACTTGCAGGATACAGAAGATGTGGAGGAATACTTGCACATCTGATACACTTCAGTAGTTGGTTCTTCTAACATGAAAATCAGCTTAGTTGTTCTTAGAAAGTATTTTGACATCTTTGGGGGTTTTTCTCTTGAATTCTGCACTTTCCACTAAAGTAGTGTAATCATTTTTTTCTGACAGATATTTGGAGCATATGCTACTCATCCCTTCAGGTTTAGTGACCATTACTATGGCACTGGTGAAACATTCCTCTACACTTTCAGTCCACATTTCAAGGTAAGTGAGCGTCCACTTTCTGAAATAAGATTTTTGGGTTTCACTTCTGAAACATATTTTTGATTTTGATTTTGAGTGTAGAAGAGGTGCCAGATGTTAATGAATGCAGTTAATCATTCATTGCTTCAATGCAATACTTCAAGCAAAAGTGTCTGTAATTATCTGAAGAGGGGACAGTCTGTAAGTGTGAGGAGAGAGTTTTAAATGAGTTGAAGGGGGAAGCAGGAAGGACTTAAAGAGTGTCAAAGACTCACCTTAGAAGGCAATGATATCAAGAACAGGATATAATGTCATGCATTCTTAGGATCACAGTGACCACAAAACAGAGATAATAGTGCAACTGAAATACCCCTTCATGCTCATAGCTTATGCACTTTTCCATATTGAACACATTTCCTTTTTAACAGGGTACCACTCGATTTAGAGAGGGAAGCAGCATTTAAAATAAGGATTAGGATGCTTTGTTCATAGTTTTAAATATGTATTGATCTTTTAATTTCTACCTTACCTTTTCCTCTTTCAAGAAAAAGATAAAAGATGACCACACCTCTTAGCTGCTAAGAGTAGGTACTCAGTAGTTTGAGATTGTAAGAATCCTCAGTCCAAATATGTTCATGTTTTTTCCTCTCCTCAGGTATTTAAATGGAGTGGAGAAAACACTTACTTCATCAATGGAGACACTACCTCTCTGGAGCTTGGAGGTGGAGGGTGAGTGTTTGGTTTTCAAATCATACAGCCAACTTTTTTTTTTTTTTTAATTTTTAATAGAAATAGGGACAATGGTAGGTGCAAGAAAAACTTCACAGTAACGTGGTTGAACTTAATTTTAGTAAGCTGTTTAGCAGAGATACCTCAGCAATCTAATTTCGGTTACAGACTGAAAGGAATTTTGTTTGCTTAGAGTGACTGATGTTAGGCAAGTAGGGTTTGTTGCAGAGTTGGAGTTGTTTTTAGCCAGGAAAAAAACCAGATGTTTTGGGTAGATACATCACTCATTGCTGAAGCGGTTTGTCACTGGAAGATAATCCCTAATGGCAATTTTGCCATCAGTTTCTAGGGTTTATCAAGTGGTTCTTACTAAGTTGTTGTTTTTCTGTTGATGCACATAGCAAGGATACAGACAGGGCATAATCAGTTCATGAGCTTCAAAGGTCAGTAGGTATAAAATGAAGGGCTAAGACTGTACAACCATCTAAAGCTTACTTGGGGGTTGCACCATGGTACAGCTGGGCATGGTTTGCATTGGGAGTGGATAACCAGGAGGTGCTCTGCCCACATCCAAGCAGCCAGGGAAGGGACCCCAAGGCCTGTCCACATCCAAGCAGCCAGGGAAGGGACCCCAAGGCCTGTGCCCTGGTATAGCCACAGCTGGCAGTGTGGGCAGCCGGGTGTGGCCCAGGGCTGTGGGCACTCACAGGGTCCTGCGCGCTGCCCTGCTCGCTGGTGCAAACAAAAGCAAGGGAACAGCTCCCTCCATGAGCTTCTTGGAGAGTGCTTTGACAGTACTGAGCTCTTCACATTTGGCTCAGAGTCACCTAGATTCCTCTGTATCGCTTCTTTGATTGTTTATACAGCTTCCAGTGCTTTTACTGTTCCATCTAACACCAAATCTGTTGTGTATTTCCCTTTAGTGGCCGCTTTGGTTTATGGTTAGATGCAGATTTGTATCATGGGCGAAGCAACTCCTGCAGCACCTTCAATAATGACATCTTAACTAAGAAAGAAGATTTCATAATACAAGATGTAGAAGTATGGACATTTGAGTGAAACTGACTGCCTTAAGGACTGGATCCATTAGGCACTTAAAGCTATCCAGAAGGTGCAGGCTGCCTCACAACGTTACACGCTTTTTCCTCAAGTTTGTACCAGAGCATGACTACGCAAAAAATCCAGCCAAACAACCCAAGAATGAAAGAATTGGTTTTGAGAGGCAGTAAGAGACAGAACAGTGAGAGATCACTCTGAAGTGTTTTTTACTTCCTCTTCAGCACTCTTCCATTGAAGATACAATGCTTATGAAAATGTTCATGATGTATAAGTTGAAAACTTCTTATGTAACTGTGAAAAAGATCCTGTGGAAGAACTTTAACTGTCCAGTACATTCCATGTGTATTTATGTTCAACATGCAAATGCTGACCAAAAATAAAAGGTTACTTTACCAAAATCTACAGCATACTGTTTGCCATGGAAAAGAATCAGAAATAGGTGTACACAGCACTTAAGGGAACATGTTTTTTAAAATTATTTTATTTATTGTTACTGTATAGTAGATTTTTTTGTAAATGTATTAGCTATGAGTTTTTTTGTTCAATGTTTCAAATCTCATTTTGATAATTACTGTTGAGGTGGGTTTATTATGCATTGGCATTTATTCTGAATCAATTTATTTGATTTCTGAAGTTAATTTTTATATTTTTATTTTGTAAATGAGATTAGGTTTTCATTATACCCTAATTAGAGGGTTTGTTTTCCTGGCAGAAACACTTGAGTGCATAATTCTGTTTCATTTTCTTTTCCTGAAATGAGGGAGAAGGTGGATAGTGCTTCTTCTTAACTCTGCCGTCACATTCCTGTTAATAGATAACTATTTTGGCAGTGTATGGAGACACTGGGCAACTGCCCCCTGATGTAGACTTTATCAGTTCAGCTGCAGTCCACAGAATTGGGATAGCTTGCTCTGAGCACCTGCCTCAGTATTATTTGACTGATTATGAAGGAGATTTCTAAGAGAAATCTCCTGGTTTTCTGTATCACCACAAAATGGTTCAAAATAAGCCACCCACTGTGCTTTTACGAGCATTTCTCTACAAATTGAAGAATTTGTTAAGGAGAAAATACAATTGAGATTTAGAGAAGAAAGTTCTTTTCCTAACAGACCAGATCACATTAGTGTAAAACTTGTTTTCCTAATAATTACACATATATTTTCCTTTAAAAGAATACTTCAGGCGGCAGTCTGGTTTAGGATTTGACAGTCAACTAATTATTCTTGTTTGTTTTTAATGAAATTATCAGATACTTCCCCCTCCTCCCCACCAAAGCTGAAAAGACTCTATATTACAAAACCTGTAAAATTTATTTTACGAATAAAATATATTACAAAATTATAAAACATTTGGTAAATGGGGAGAGTGTGAGAGAGGACTGGCAATCTTCACTGTTTGCTAAGGAATTCTGCATTGCCATTTAGCTGTGGTTTTGTTTACACAATCCAGGCCTAATATTAGGATGCTGTCCTGCCCTTAGACTTGAGTGTTTCATTGTCCTGAGAAAGGCAGGTTTTAGAGACAGTAGCGTGCATTAAAACAATACAATCTAAAGTTGGAATGTTATTAACTGAGTAATACAACTCAGTTTAGTTACTGCTCTTTCCTTTTTGACTAGATTAAATAATAATTTAAAAAAGCCAATTGCTTTTCCTTCAAAAGCATTTCTAAATCTTAATCTTGCACAGAAGTTTCACAGTCTAATAAAAACAATGCTATACACAGTAAGCCTGTAACATGCTGCACATGAGCTTTTCACACTTCCTTTCTTTGTGGTCCACTACAGCCATAAATAAAGTTCTTACCGGTAATGCTTTCAAATATTTTGGAAGTTGTTAACAGCATAATGCTTTGAAGATACCCAGAATATCTAACACACTTTGCTCTTTTAAATGGTGGCAGAAGACCACTTAATAGTTTTAAAAAACCCAACCAAACAAACACCCAACAAAAAAATCCCCACAACAAACAAAATGAAACCAAGTTCAACATTTTGCATACATTTCACTCTTGCTACCTACAACTTACTCCACTATATTATCCTTGTCAAAGCATATCTAAACGCTGTGGTCTATATTCAAAACAGTGTTGTTCAATCAGAATTCTGTGACCCTTGAAACTATGAATATTGAATATATGTAATGCAGTGCTATCACAATATTTTCAATAAAGGAATTTATGCATTCAGAAACTTGTTACAGATGCTTTCTCTTTTATTCACAAACTTTATAACATTTTAAAGATGAAAGGATGCAGCTTAGATCACAGGTTATGCTGACAAATACCTGTGCCACCTCATAAAAAAGAGAATTTCAGCAATACTGTATTTTACAAACAAAACTGTATTTTACAGATAAGGAGGTTGGAGATTTTGGCGGGGCTGGATTTGGGGTTTGGGTTTTTTGTGTGTGTAGTATGTTGTGTCCTTAAAGAGAGCTGTGTTTTGAATTCACTCTGAGACAGACTCTGACATAGGGCTAAGAAATGCTAGTAAACAGCAGTTTACCTGGTAGTTCTTGCTGCTGCTCTCAGCTGTAGTGAATGACATGTATCCTCTTATCTTTTTGACCAACCTCTTCCCAGAATTCAAAAGTCCCATGTGCATCATTTTTGTACGCACCCTTTTCATATTTCCAAAGTGTTCACATATATTTTTATGTCCAGCCAAGCAAAGCAAAGATGTCTTAAAAGTACTTGGTTCTTGGGTTTTATTGGTTTTCATTGTATAGAGCAGTGGCATTAAAAGAAAACAAACTACAATTATGTGTGAAACTGAACAAGTGTGCTATCCAATGAGCCTTGCTCTGAGTGAAACGGCAGTAACAACTTTCCTAAAGTAACTGGAAAATTATGGTCACTAGTCATTTTTCTCTCAGAGAGAACAAGATCTTGTTCTTGCAACATGAAATATGTGTTCCTTCAGTGGTACTTGGGTACAGATTTTTGATACAGGACTGTGTTCAAACACAGGCTCACAAATCAGGCTTGTCAGTAGCCGGGTAATTGCAGATGTTTTATTTGGTGCTGGTTCAAGTGCAGGTTTTGTGTTGGGTGTTTTGCACAAAGACTGACTTTAGAGCAAAGGAAAGTCTAGTTACGTTTAGAACAATCCTCATTCGTAAACCCTAAAGATTTGATTTGCCTGTTTGTAACAGAGAAAAGGAGCAGGTGAGGCCATTGCAAAGGGACTGCCTAGCACTCTGCAGGTTGGCACATCTGGCAAGTGAGCTGCTTCAGGTAGAATAGCCAACCATATTCTGTTTGTACGGGCACCGCTTGCTTTAAAAAAAAACAAAAGCATTTTTGAAAATCTCAGTCTTAATTTTTCATCTCATTACCTTTTAAAACACTCTTTTCACCTGTGGGACAAGCGCTTTGTGCCTTTTGAGCTGCATGAAGAATACATTTAAGTTGCAGGGTCAGTGATTCTGCAGCCCTAGTCTAATGAACAGTGCAAATTATTTAAAATACAATTAAGAAAACATTTTTAGAACTTGAAAGCTAACTACCACTTACCCTTTATTAGCTTCAGAAGTAGTTTGTTTATAGGAGGCAGGTGGTGAGGCACTGGAATGGATTCCCCAGAGGAGCTGTGGATGCCCCATTCCAGGAAGTATTCAAGGCCAGGCTGGATGGAGCCTTGAACAACCTGGTCTAGTGGAAGGTGTCCCTGCCCATGGCAGGGGGGGGTTGTTGGAACGCGATGATCTTCAAGATCCTTTCCAACCCAAACCATTCTGTGATTTTCTGAAATATCTTTGGCTGTGAATTAGGATAGCTGTCATGAGCAGGCAACGATTTCAGGGCTGTCAGCCTGTGCAGTAAGAACTAACATCAAATTTTAACCCGGACTGCTGGGAGTGTTGAAGAAAAAATGTAGACTCATTTTGAAAAATCTCTGGAATTATATTAGTGACCCCAAACAAACTGCAACAGTGCTGAAATGGTGTTTTAAGATTATTTGTGCACATATAAAAATCCAAGTAACTTGAACTATAGGGGCAAAATGTCTAAATTTTTCTTGGTTTGTATTGACCAATGAATTGCTGGACATAACTTTCTGGTGAGGAACGAGAAAGATACAGCATCATAAGCACTTATTATCCTTTTTTCCGCCCTCCTTTTCCCTCCTCTTGCGTGCTTGATTTTTTTCCCCCTACGGCAATTCGACTTTTAAGAGTGCATTCACGTGGTTTTATTCGCCTATTTTTTGTTGTTGTTATTGGTTGCTTGGTTTTTTGGTTTCGTTTTTTTGTGAAATCCTCACGGGGAGCCCCAGTTCCGCTCCGCGTGTGCCCGGCGGGCGGAGCCGGGCGGTGCCAGCGGGATTTCCCGGCCCGGGCGCTCCTCCTTCGGCGGGCGGAGCGCCGGCACCGGCAGCGGGAGGGGCCGGCAGCGGGACTGGGACCGGGAGCGCGGCCATGGCCGGGCCTGAGGCCGCGGGTGCCGCCGCCGCTGCTGAGGGGAGCGAAGCCGGGAATGGCGGCGGCGATGGCTACGACGGGAAGTGCGTGTTCTGCAGGATCGCCCGCCGGGAGGAGCCGGGCACGGCGCTGCTCCCCTGCGAGGTGCGTGAGGCGCCTCCTCCCCCGCCCTCCTTGCCCGCTCCCTCACGGGCCGGCCCTGGGGTCGCGGCTCGGGCTGGGCGGGGGCGCGGCGGCTCTGAGGGCCCTCGGCACCGGCACGGGCAATGTGGGGAAACATCGCTGGCACGGAAAGCACCTTAAAGCCTTCCGAAAGTGCTGGCCCAGCAGCCGGCCGCCTCAAAGCTGGCGCCGAGCAAGGCTGACTGCCGAAGGTCAGCAGCGGACGCGCACCGTGCCTGGAGGCTGCCTCCGAAATACCCTCAGCTTTTGTTGCTGGTCGCGTCAACTATGACATTTGGTATCGCATCCATATGGGGGGTATAGACATTGTTACCTACTCTGTGCCAGTATCGTCGTCCTAATCCATTTTAAAACGTTTGCATCCTTTTCTAGGATGAAGATCTTGTTTGCTTTAGAGATATAAAACCTGGTGCCCCCCACCACTACCTGGTGGTGCCCGTGAAGCACATGGGAAACTGCAAAACACTGAAGACAGAGCACATACCTCTAGGTAAGGCTGCAAGTGTGTGCTTAACCTCAAGGAAAATCGTTTTTCACAGCCTGAAATAGGGGGTTGTCAAGTAAATTACAACTTTGGACACCATTTGTAAACGTGGAAATAGCTGATGTGAGTGAGTGTAGATAGGGACTTTCTGGGAACTTCTATGGGCTGGTCTAGAATGGCACTTTTTTTGTGCAGTTCTGGAAAAACATTGCAGTTTGCATGGAGTATAGATGCTTCTGCACTTCGTTGGAAGTACAGCTTTATTTTTAAAGCATTTATGTGCTGCTTCATTGCATTTTCTTAGATATGCATATGCAATTCTAAAAGCTTACAGAAGAATTTTATAATGTGTATTCTGTATTTTAAAAACACAGATTAGGAGGTTGGAGATTTTGGTAGGGTTGGATTTGGGTTATACTTTCAGGTAAGTGCTGCATTATTTGTAATGAAATAATGAAAAAAGGGAATGACAGATGAAAAAGGGAGATGCTGTTTCAATTAACTTTAAAAAAATTTGAAAAAATAAAATACTGAAATGTTGAAGCCATTATTTATTGTTGCTAGGCTTATTTTGGTTTTAGGTTTTTTTCCCTTAAGAGGACATTGTCCTGGAATTTGTTTCACAAGCTATGGCTAGCTAAGTGTGTTGAGTAACAGAAGAAACTGTGGCCATGAAGAAATTCCACTGTAGGGAAATTTACAGGTGATGCAAGAAAAGAGTTATAATTGCATTTTGCAAATCTTGCATTGCTGTATTTCTCGTGTAAACATAGGGTGGTTTTCTCCAGAGAAAAAAAAACTTCTGTATATGTTTGGCTTCAAAGTAATTCCTCTAACTTCTGCCTTGATTTTTTTTATTGGGGTTACTACATTGTTCAGAGATAATGAAACTGTGCTAGTAATAAGAAATACTGACAATTTAAATTAAATTTATGTATTGTCTGAAATGTACTCCAGACTTCACAGGTTCTGGAGATCAAAGTCCTCTAGCTGTGCAGAGATACAACACTGGAATTAGTGTAAAGTCATCATTCTGACCAATCAGTACTTGTTGGGTTTTTTAATAAGGGTGTGGTGATAGCATGGCTTTGGCCAGAGTTCTTATAATAATATCACACTGGAAAGCATTGCAGGTGTGGAAGTTGGTATCAGTGGCAGTTTTCAAGTAAATCATTGCACACACTCACTTGATTGTCTTTTCTTTGACTAGGAGTAGTTACAGTGTTTATATTTGAAAAACCCATGTCTGTGATCTCAATGTAGGTTAGTTTGTTGAAGTTAATATTCTGAGGAATACCTTTCTAAAATGAAATTTATTTGTGTTTTAATAGTGAAGAGAATGATGGAAGTGGGAAAAGCTGTTCTCCAGAAGAATAATTTTAGTGACTTGAATGATGTAAGGTATGTAATAAATACCTTCCATCTATTAAGTGTCTTCTTTACTTTTCAGAATGTTACTTTAGAGATGGTGGCAGAACCTGTACTGTGATTTATGGAAGAAATCGACTCTACATTTCACTTATTGCATAAAATCTCAATTAAAATCTGCTGGCACTGAATATAAACTTTTTTTCTGATAAAGTTCTGGCACAAATTGGGTTCCAGCTCTGAGATTCTTTCTTGAACACATCTTGGAGTAGGGAGGGGACTTCAAACAACTTACCAAAGAGGCTGCTCTTTCCTTATGTGCTGTTCTAAATCCAAGATGCCAGAAGAGAGGTAAACTTTGGCTATTGAAGCAGGACACCACATTGTGTTTCAGGCATACCAGAATTCACTGGATTTCGGTATTGGACCCTTCAGTTTAAGGCCCTTGATAGCTGAAATAAACTGTAACATAATTTGAGCACTGTAGAGAAACAGGGAGCTGGCTCTTCATGATGAAAATTGATAGTTGGCTTTCCAGCTGAAAACTAGGTAGGATACATTTAAGATACTTTTTCTTTTAACTCCTTTTAAAAATGTGTCTTAAATACAGAGATGCGAAGGAGAAGATGAATGAACGTTTGAAGAGCTTTTTGTGGTATAATGAAAGGACATGTTTTTGTTCTTGCTTCTATGTACATCAAAAATGCAATGAGTTGTTAGTTCTGTGGATTATGGTAAATAACCTGCAATGAATTGCAGGTAAATAACTGCAATGAATTTGCTCCTGAATTAACTTCCTCCTGAATTAACATCACCACTATCTTGTACTTCTTTTCCTTTTCTGAAGAATGGGTTTTCACTGGCCACCGTTCTGCTCCATAGCCCACTTGCATCTGCACGTCCTGGCCCCAGCCAGCCAGCTGGGGTTCTTATCCAGGATCTACTACAGAATCAATTCCTACTGGTTTATCACGGTAAGTGTGAGGCAGGTGAGCTTTGCCATAGGTTTTCAGTTGTGAGCCATGTCTTTCTAACCTTGTAACTGTGTCCAGAAATTCTCTGACCAATTATTTTTGTGGTTGCTTTAATTCTCGGTTATGTATATTTTGTATTAACTGAGAAAAAATAATGGTTAAGAACTTACTGTTTATGCTTATAAACATTAAGGAAGAGAGTGTGGGGGGATAGAATGTAAAAAAATAAAGATAGTGCAGAAGGCAATCTCACCCCTGATGAGTTGCAGCTGTGCTAATTATCAAAGATTAGGAACAGGCCTGCCCTTAACAGGCCACAGCTGTGTCCAATGAGGATGAGTGCTATAAAAGAGTGGGTTAGGCAGTTGAGAAGGGAGCTGGAGTTTGTTGGCTGTGCTGTGAAGGAGTCAGTGCTGTGAGGAGATGCCCATGAGACATCACCGAGAAGGTATGGAACTTTTGCAATAAGATGACAACACTGGAGTGCTAATAACTAACAGCAAACAGTACAATGGTTCTGGATCTTGGCTGAGGCTCTGTGATGTGCTTCTGTGGACACTTTGTAAATATTTGGGTTTTAATATAAAGGGCTAATTCAAATGTGATGGATTGTTTTGCACATAATGTGGTTAATCCTGTGTAGGTGAAAACAAATCCACCTAATGACTGCATCTATCACTTCATGTATTTTTTCTCATCTTGTCATTTTTAGACTAAACCTAGTGCCTGCTTTACAAAAACATTGTTGGTACTGATTTATGTCGTTAGAGATTAGCAATGAGACTGAACTGACACTGACTAAAGCACTTACAAAATCTCTCTCTAGAGACCTAAACCTCACTCTCATTGCTTTGATGCAGCAAAGCACCTGTCCTTGCAAGGTAACTGTAGCACCCTAGTATCGTTGCACATCCCCAGATCAAAGTTGCTGAAAAAGGTCTGTCTCATCTAAAGAATATAGACTGCTTCTTAGTTAAAGAGAAGAAACACAGCTTCTTTATGGTGGGACCTTGCTGAAGTTCACTCCTAACTCAAAAGAAGCACATGTGTCTGCTGTGTTATTGAGCATCTCAGAAATATTTGTCCCTGAAGTACATATAGCTGTGTAGTTTTACTGGTTATTATCTTGGATTAGTTCAACAGATCCCTACCAAGTCTGGTTATCCAGTATGGATGCACTTTGGTGTTTTGCCCTGCTGTCAGGTTGGAAAATGTTCTTGGGTTGGTGGTGGTTCTGGTTTGTTGTTTTTTTTTTCACATTGTAGTGTCCTGAATGTAGTACTTGTTTAAGAATGCAAAACAGGATTCAGATAATATAATTTTCAGTTGCTGCATACTTTATGTAGCTGTATTTTTAAATTAACTGCAGTAATTACTGAACTCTGTTGAGTTGCTCCTACCTGAAGTATCTGATTGCATTTTTATCATCTGCATTTAAAAAACTTGAGCTTTTCACCTTAATATAGTTGGAGATTTTAATAAAGCCTCAAGCACTAGATCAAATTAAAAGATGAATTCAGTAGGACTGGCAAAAAAAGCAAAGGCTGACAGTAAACTGATCAGTTTCAGAAGTGCCCCTGTTGGCCTCCACGTGCCCAATGTGGCCTGCTTGTTGGCAGACTCCTCCTGCCCTGAGCCTTCCTGAGGGCTCTGTGAGCTGGTGCTGTTATGTGTACAAAGTACAGCTGCCCCAGCTGTGCCCATGATGCATAAATAGCATGTATGATGACAAAAGTCTGTGTTGGTGCAGTGATGTGACCAAAGGACGAGGTGGTAGCTTGTGACAGGAGCCACACCCTTGAACACCTCTGTCCCTCAGCAGTTTGTGGCTGGTGGTGCAGCTGGGTGGGTGATGAGAGGTCACAACACACAGTTCTGGAGTGGCTCACAGAGAATCCCAGCTCTCACCACTGGGTTGCTCCAAGCACTGCTGTCTTCTGAGGTCTCTGCAGTCACAATGCTTTAACAGATCTGCTGTTCATTTGCTCAAGCCTCCTCTGACCTCCACAGGTTATGTTTCCTCTTCTGATGGCCTCATGAGTGTTTGGTGGAAACTGTGAGTCTGCCGTTGAAAGGAATTGTTGTATTCTGCTTCTCCTGTACATTTAATCTGTAAAAGTGAAAAGCAAATGCTCTGTTAGTGTCACTATTTTTGAAATGGAATTTTCATTAAATTAAGGCCCACAGTGTAGTTATGTGTGCCTTCATTTTTGTAATGCATTGCTTTCTCTCTTTCATAGGCTGAACAACTGATCGAGAGACTGCAGACTGAAAATGCTGCCAGCTGAAAGCTTGTGTTGTCAGCCAGTTTGGTCTTTGAGCTCTGATTTAAGGTTGCACAGTTTGATGTTGCCAATAATATCCCAGGATAAAAAAAGCTTTAGTTCCTTATGAGGAAATACACACAGAATTTGTAGCTGCTAACCTAATTCTTCCATTTGGATATGTCAGTCGGTATACTTCCCTGGCAATAGTGCAATGTATTTTAGTTAAAATTTTAATTTAATTTGTGTAGATCCATACATAATACACACACACATGCATACAGGCAGAGAACTCTTCCTATTAAAAGGCAAAGTGTAGCAGCAGAATGTATTGCAACCAAGGCAGTGAGCTACAACTAACAGCATATGAATGGTATCAAAGGGAGTATTTGCTGCAGAATCAAGCTTTCATTTTCAAGATGCATTGTTCTGGGGTTGCAGGTAACATTTCAAGCATTTGTTCCCACCTGCATTTGTATGATATGCTACTTATGCCTAGTGATGAGAAGGTTCATTGCTGAAAGTACAGTACTGACTTTCTGGTGCAAAACTACTTCAATGTTAACTGACTTGTTTGCATCACAGTGACACAGTAAACATGAATACAATATGTGCCCAATGCTGTATAACATAGAATATAGTTTATGTGTAAAGAGACCTAATGATTTTTTTCCCTCTTATGTGCACAATATTTGAAATTACTGTATGTTTACAAAGAATGTGAAGAGTTCAAAAGAATGGATTTTAATATACTGCTCTTCTACATGGCAGTAGATAGAAAAGTCCAGATTTTCTAGTCTTATTTTCACTGCAAGTCCCTTGCAGATTACTAATGCCTCCCTGGCCAAATTTGGATTCTAAATGAAGTCATAAGAGAAGCCAGTCTGAAATGCAGTGTGTGTGTGGCAGGCTTACATAAGTGCAATGTGATTTGACTTTGGGATAGCAGGGACTCAGCCCAAAATTGGAATATGCCAAGTTGCTTAAGGAACCTGTTGAACACTTGCCTTTGCTGCATGAGTCTGATCAGGAATGCTAGCACTTGTTTTTCAGTACCATAATAAGGCAGACTGTTTGGCAAGTTAAAACTCCAGGACACATGGAATGGATTTTCTCCGTTCACAGAGCTTGTCTTGGTGCCGAGCTAACCAAATGCCCTTGCCTGATGCATTCAGATGCAGCTGAGGTGAGAGCATCTGTTGCACCTGCAAACTTGCCTGAACATAGTAGTCTGTGTTTTCCATGGATCCAGCACCTGTTGCCTTAGTGATACAATGTGTTGTAATATTCTTACAGTACTTCAGGGAGTCCACACCCTTTAGAAGAACTGCATTTTCTACCTGGCAGAGTTTACACATCTCTGTCTGTAAGATCTTCTTCCTAATGTCTTGTTATATGTATTAGTGGGCACTTGCATGTTATTTGCAGCCCTTTAGGGTTTTAATTTATTACATTTGGTAGGAAAAGTGTGACTTAAAGCCACAGAACTTTGACTGTGCAATAGATGAAGAGGTTTCAGCTGGCTCCTGACTTAGTTAAATACCTGTACATTAAAGACTTTCAAGAGTTAATATGTATGTGTTCTGATCTGCAATTAATTTATGTAACTGTACTGAACTGTGACATGTAATATTTAAAATATCAACATGAACTGTTGTCAAAAAGGATTAATAAATGCTAATCTTGGGATGATTTTCCAGTGCAATGGAATAGCTGACTCTGAGGGTTGACCCTAGATAGCTCTTTGCTCACTCTTCATCCCTTAACCCAGTGGGGTGGGAGAACAGAAAGAACAAAATGAAAAAATTCATGGGTTGAGATAGTTTAATATGTGAAGGAAAGAGGAAGAAAAAAAGCAAAGGTAATCACTCATGACCTCCCATAGGCTGGCCAATAGCAACAGCCCCCACACCCCAAAAAATAGGCCTCTCTTCAGCTTTTTTTCCAGACATTATATGTCATGGAATATCTCTGCTGGCCAGTCTGTGTCAGGTGTGCAGGTTGTGCTCTCTTCAAGCTTTTTGCCCACTGGGGGAGGGGTGGGGGGCAGAGCAGGAGAAGGAAGGCCCTGACATTGTCCATGCACTGCTCAGCAATCAACCAGAACCAGTGCTGTGTTACCAGCACTTCCACTCGCACCCAAACCTGGGATGCTCTGAAGGAAGTTACTCCATCCCAGCCAGACTCTCTATGTTGCCAAATGTATATCAAAGCACAAAGGCCAACTTTTATGTCTTTATTTTGGAGAATGACCCCACTAATGACAAGACTGAAAAGGTAAAAATCTGGGTATAATGTCACTTCCAGAGTTTTGCTGATGAGAAAGATGGGGATATCCCGTGTTGCCTGAGAGCAACAGACAGACATCTGAACAGCTGAAACAACAAAGCATTAAACAGAGGCACACTAATTACTGAGAGGAATTCTCAGCCTCTCATTAGTGTTTTTCAGCACAGAGCTGTGTTCTGTTTTCCTTCTGCATTGACAAGCATTCTTGGACTCTGAAGATAATTGTTTTAATTAGGTGAAGAAATACTTTCTGAAAAACCTAACCTAATACTTCCACTCTGCTACTGAATTACTGGCTAGCCCCTGGAAGAGACAGTGGGCAGATCCTATTAACTTTGTCACTGTCTTCTATAGAAGCTTTTAGAAATTTTAAAACTTCCAAATTCATCTGTAAAGCTCTCTAAGGAGTAAAGATCAATAAGGAGCACGAACTCATCAGCTCTTACCCTCCAAAGAGCCTGAAGAAGCAAAGGAAAGTTGTTTAGCCACTGCTGCTGGCTTTGTTCTTTGATCCAGTATTAGCAGTCTTGAGAAAAGCTGCTTTTTTGACCTCATGTTTAGGAATGACAAAGCTTTATTTGTACTGTTTTGCTCAATTGTCTTACATAAACTCCCAACCTAACACGAACCCAGGGAATAATGCTTTTATGCTGAAAGGATGAAGCAGATACACGTAACATGCTGTTAAATAGAAATTGTGCTTAAATTGGTAATAACACCTCAGACTATTCCAAAGTCTTTTTAAGTGTGAGTTGTAAATAAAAGTAGAATGAGAGCAAACCAGTGAAAATTGTATTTGAAATTTGAGAAACTTGTAAACAATTAAATGCTGCATAAAAACTCTTGTCATTTCAAACTAATGTGCAACATTTATTGAAATGGTGACAGTGCCTTCGGTATTTGACAAAAAAAAAACCACAGATAATCTGTATATGATATACAGTCCAAAACAGATGCAGAATTTACAGACTTCAAATGGAAGGAGGGCAAAGACTACTGAGGTAATCTGTCACAAAGTGAAGTTTAGGAGAGATTTAAACAGCTAAAAGATGCTTATTAGGGCAAGAACACCTTTTAAAAAGGTTGGGGTTTACTTGCTACTCCAAATAATCTGTAATACTAAAACCCCTTACATGCTACAATTTTTGCAAAAACAATTTAATAAATTCTTTTCCATTTAATCTAACGGGAGCCTGCTGAAAAAAACCCAAGTTGCATGTTGAAAAGTTTAAATTCCTATTTCATCTGTAGATGTTTATCTAATCACAGATGAAGCATAATTTTGTAAAACTTGTAGCTGAACTGAGTCATGTGCATTAGATATAATGCATTCATGACTATACAGGCTTCAGAAGTAATTTTTCATTCTAGAGTGTACCAGTGGGCAAGCTGACTAGTTCTATTATCTATCTTTTAGTCTTTTTTTGAAATGCTATTGCTGGAAGCACAAGACTGGATTTGTCAACCTGTGTGCTGAGCCAGTTTGGCAGCTCAGTGTTTATAATCATTGCATGGGCACACAGAAAGATTTCAGTCACGTTTTCCAGAATGCTCATCTAAAGCTGGCAGGTTGGCTCAGTAATTGTTTAAAAAAATCCCTCTATAAATAATAGTTTTGTTATGTAGTAATCCTTGGTTCTATTAAAAAATATAATAATAGAGCAAACTTTTTTTAGTTGCTTACAAAGTAGGTAAGACCATGTCATTAAGGGTTTGCTCTGCTTCTGTTTTGATCAGAGGTGTACTTAAAAAGTGCTTGTAGATGTGCTCAAGCATCTACCACTTAAATGGCAGTGACAGCCTAGATTGCTGATATTCAACTATTTGAGCCAGCCTTAATTAAAATGTAGCAAATTTATGTGAGCTGGACTTGCATCTTACGGTGCTCAGGCTACATACTGCCTCACATGTGTGTCTTGCAATGAATTATTTGTACCATGTCCAGCAATGTATTATTTTTCCTTACAGTGGCATCTGATTAGTCAGCTGGTGACACTTGAAGTGCCTGATGCTGCTTCCTGCAAGTTGTGAACTAACACTACAGCAGAACTGAATGGATTTCAGAATTGTTAGAATTAAACAAAACTCATTCCACAGCTGCACTTTAAAAAGTTTAATAATTTGCGTTGAAATCTGAATGCATGTAAAGACTTCCTCTAATAGGAGCTGAAAAATGAGGTTGTGCTCGTGTCATTTGGCAAGAAATGCTTTTTCAAAAAGAACATTTTAAGTATGTTAAGATAACAAACTACATCTACTTCTTTTTCAGCTGCAAGGTGTAGATCTGTTTAGAAAGAAGCAGTAGGTTTGAAAGCTAAGGGAGCACACCAACAGTACCTGGTGCAGCACATACTCCCCCTTTTCCAATGTGGTAAAATTATGTGGTGATTAAAATCCATTCTCTACCTGCATCTGACTGCCCTGTTCCCCAGATATACTTATTTCAGCACATTAATTTATTCCCCTTTTTTCCCTCTCTTTTCATTGTCCTTTCACCAGAAAAAGAAAAAAGGAGGGAGGAAAATAATGAAATCCTCAGCCAAAGACTTAGTTTGGTGCAAATCCCCACTGGATGAAAACATCAAAACAAAACCCAATTCTTTTAGGCTTTTTGCAACAGAAGTTCTTTTATATAAATAGCATAAAATTACACATCACTTTTATCAAGTTCCTAATTTATATTAAATTTTAATATTCTTTTGATGCAAGAACAGTATCTTACTTTAAAGACCCATCGAGTAGTGTAGTTAACACCACACAGAAGTTTCTATTTGCACTGCTAAAAAATATAACTTTAGATTTCTAATCATATAGTTTTATTGGTGGGAACTATTGTAAATACAGCTCCTGATCATTTTTCATAGCACTATTACAACTATGTTACATAACCAATCCTTTATTTTTCTTTCTGAAGAGCTCACAACTGTGCTCTGAAAGCAGGTAAATGAGGTATGGGACTGCTGCTATACTTTCATTTATGCATTTGGCACTACAGTATCTCTCCTCTTGTAAAAAACATTGCTACATTTTGGTGAAAGAAGAGCCTTTTTTTTCCTTATGAATGCACAGATGCCCCAATACAGAGTTTCTGCTCTGATTTTTTTGCATCTTTACATTGTGGCACCCTATCTTCTCTGAAGGGGTAAAGCTGAATTCACCGAAAATGCTGTAGAGCTTTGCGGACTTCTTCTGAAGCATTAGAAGAACAGGAAAAAAAATGGTGTGAGATAGAAAACAAAAAGAACAAGAGACACAGAAGGTTTGGAGAAGATATGACTGTAAGATTAGACTATTAAATACCAGAACCAGTGCAGCTGTCCAAAATCCAAGCAAGATGCAACTAATTTAGGAACCATCAAGTATCCTTGCTGTGATATTTTTGTAAGTTTGGGAATTTCAATCTACTTCATGAAAATAACTTCATTTATTCAGTTTAACAATGTGAGATTGAACCTAAAATTTTGCTATATACCAGACTCTTTCTTTGAAGAATATATGAATTCCCACAAGAGTTTTCAATTCCACGTTTTACAAATCCCATTCTCCCACGCAGTATTTCACAACCTGCAGGAATCAGTGGTGTAGGATAGCCAGTTAGTAATTTATACTTTCAGTAACCTAAAAGCAGTAGGCCAGCACAATTATTAGAAGAACTCTCATATACTTGCTAGTAGATGATAATAAGGACAATCCAATGTCAGCGTGATGGAGTAGCTCATAATCTGCAATTTCTGTCCAAATCTCTACCATTTTTACAAAAATATCCTTCTTGCCCATTTCCTCTCCTGCTTGTGTCCCAGTAGGTAGCTGAGTTGAAATACCAAAACCTGTGAAGGTGGTATCTAGTTATGTTTTTCCAAATGGAACCATGCAGCAAAGTTCATTCCAGGACAAAGCCTTATTGTAGTAAAGTGATGACCACATCATCATCTTTTCCTTGCCAAAGCATTTCACCTTCAAAATGAACCAGACCGTGTTTTCTGGCTCTTAACAAGATTCCCACCACTTTATTGGAAATAGTCACGTATGTTTCAAACAGCTGCCCGAATGTCACTCTCACGTGTCCATCTTCTCCCACCTTTCCAGTTCTTCTGATGATCAAGCACAGCTCTTCTACTTCCCTACCCACGTGTGAGTGAGCATCTCTCCCTCTCTGCTCTGTCCGAGAGCCTTCAGGGGGTCTCCCGTAGGTAGGATCTCCTCTGTGAGTATGCGCAGGTTTGGATGCAAGCCTGTCATTGCTGCTGAACGGATTCTTCCTCTGATACTCAATGTGATCCTCTGCCCAGGTCTGCCAACTTTTCCTCAGGTCACCGACTGCACTGGTAGCTTTAGCACTTTGCCCTTTTTCTCCTTCCATTTCTGAAAATGTTTTACGGTACTCAAGCAGGAAAGGAATCAGTGACTGGCTGTAACTGTGGTTCCCGTGTGTACTGTCAGCTGTGAAGGAAAAACAACAAATCAGCCTGATATTTTTTGGAAGAGTTTTGGCTAAGTGAGAGGCAAGGCTGCTGAAGAAGAGGCTGAATATCGGAAGATTTTAAGTCCACTCATAATTCTACAGCAATGAAGAAGGTGAAAGTGATTCAGGTGAAATTCAGAAGTAATTTAAGAATACAGGGTAATAAATTATGCTTACAAGATTACTCGGTGCTCCCCCGATCCCGCAGTTACCGAACAAACCCCGCAGCCTCCGTGCAGCACACAGTGCAGTACTCACTCCTCTTGCAATGACGCCTTTCCAAGAACTTTATCCTGGTACCCGGCAGCCCCGCTGACTTCCCAAACAATCTGATGCAGTGCTGGCTGAGCTGCGGCGAGAGCGCACCATTCCCGAGCGGCAGCACCAACCCAGGCACAGGGGTGGGAAGCCGCTCTCCGGCCTGAACGCTGATTAAAGGTGGACGAATTCACGCCGTGCCGACAAGGTTCCCTCAGGCTGCGTTAGTTATTATGCGCAGAAAATATTATCTGGAGCCGAAACGGCAACACGCCGTGGGAGCAGGGGGATTTTCCTCATCAGGCACTGCAAGGAGAAGCAACAGTCCAGTTAGCGAGCGCGTCCCTGTCCGCAACACCCTATTTAGTGAGGAAGACAAAGGCAGAATAGATAGTTCTCCCTTAAAAGGCCGTGCTGCACGGCCATGGCCGCGGGCGGGCAGGGGAGCAGCGGGCGCCTCTCCGCTCCCGGTACGCTGCGGGCTGCCCGCCACCTGCGGCATTCCATGCGCCTGGAGCACAGACCGGCTCTGCGGGAAATGGTCATTCGGGCGAACTAGAGACAGACTTTTATAGCCCTACCGAGATATGACATGATATAGCCATGTCTTTGCTGGCTCGTGTCATTCACCTGTCGAAATACCCAAGCCGGAGTTTCCAGGTAGCACATAAGTAGAGCTGATACTTCTACCGACATTTGAAGTTAAAACACAGGATTAGTGCTGCATTTTCTACGGGAATATGGACAGAAATGCAAATACTGAATAGTTTAACAGCTGAATTACAGATTGGGTATTTCTGTATTTCGAAACTATTGTTGTTTTGAAAGTAAGTCTTCGTGGGCATTTGCCCACATGCATATGTTGGTGGTGTTGCACGCGAACCCATGAACAGGGACAGGACTCTTTAAATTTCCCAGCAGAATCCCCAGGTCAATCAAAAAACACTTGTGTTGCCTCTGGGTCTAGAAGAGTGCCTGAGGTGAGCACAGAATGGCAACACAATCACCAGAGAAGGGAATTAGGAATAATACGCAACATGAAATAATGGCTTTTCATTCATGGTCTCTCACTTTTAAATTGAAACTCATGGTTGTTGTATATTACCATTTTTTATTACATATTTTTTGTGAGAGGAAGGTGGTTAATTCTAACTTCCTGGATAAATTTCAAGGTGAGTAATTACACTTTGTTTATATAAAATTCCCCTGAAGGCTAAAAAGTGTAAAGTTTCTTCCTTTCCCTCCCTAGAAGAGTTAAGAGGTATGTAATGTTTTTAAGATGATTCCCCACATCCATGCTAACAAACTGCTTGATTCTCCTCAGTGGCATTACAGGAATGTTCTGTATCCAAACACAGCATCTGAAAAGCATTTTGTTTTTATATGAGAATCAAATACTCTGTAAATCTTAGTAATGTACATTCACTTCCAAACTAAATAGAGCAACATGTATGCACTGCCAGAGATTATGCATGGATCCTCAAGTCAAAAGCAAGAAAAACCCAGGGCTTTTGTTAAAAGTCTTCTGTAGGAAACAGTATCAGTGAAAAACAGGTATTCACCTTGAGAGAACAGGCAGCAATGCCCCGAAGGTAAAGCAGTGCAGATAAAGTAAGCAAAAGCCAGTTTCAAAGAGATTAAGCTTAAAAATAATACCAACAACCCCTTCTAAGGAGTTTCTAAAATGGAAACAATACAGCTAAGAAATTTAAAGTGAGACAGATTGGAAAAATAAAAGCAGACTTTTCCCACTAAAGCTCTCTCAGCAATTCCAAGATTTTTTAAGCAATCTCAGGCTCGAAGGGTTTGTCAGCAGTTCAGCAATTGTTTATTGCTGGGTCTCAGCATTCAGCTACTGAGGTGAACAAGCCAGTCCCACATCTACCTCTTTCCTTTCTCTTCTAGGAAAGCTCACATTTAGGTGCCAGGTGGCTTTAGACTGCTTTTTTGTCAATCATCAGGGCTAAAGCCTCACAGTAACCTCAGTTTTGATTACTGCAGGAAGGGATAGCTGGAGAAGCTGCAGGATGAGATTATGGGGACGCATCAAGAAGGCGTCCCGTGCAGTGCTCACAGGTCACGAGCAAAATCTTAGCTATTAGAAAAAAACCCAAAAAACTGAAAAAAACCCCCAAAACCAACCTCAACAACATCAGCACATAAAACACAGAACATGAGTTCAGTGCTGAGCTGGCCTGGTTCTAATAAACAGCTTACCAAAATCTGGGTAAGATGAACCTTTCAGATCAACACAACAGGGAGACCAGCGAGTATGGGATTACAATTATCAAGACTAGATATTAAAATAAAACATAACCCGCAAGACACACCCCTTTTTGCCCCTCTGCCGGACCGTCACACCTCTCTCTTCCCCTTTCCTGGGAATGTGTTTCTCTACCTGCTGCGACACCCACGCCGCCGGCGCTGACCTCCTTCCCACGGAAAAAGGAATGCGACTCCTTTGGCATCTGTTAATTCTTAATGTTATTTAATGCTCCAGATCCTTAAGTGTGGCCGGGAGAGGCCGCAGCGCGCCCCTGACAGTGAAACACCCCTGAGCGAGCGTGTCCCCAGTGTACACGGAGTTATTTATAAACCACACGCAGGCACTGCTGCACTGACACGTGGCGTGCGTGATAAAGCACACCCAAAATATAACTAGGAGGAGAATGGGAAGGAGATGAAATGAGCACTAATTCCTGAAGACTTCGCGCACGCTGTATCCCGCTCCGGACGCTGCAGGGGCCACGGGGGTCTCTCCGCCACACGCCCCTTCCCGGGCTCCTCCCGCCGCTCCCGCCCTTCGCTGCCGGCGGCGCATGCGGGAGGCGGGGGATGGCCGGACATGGCGGCCCCGGCGCTACGGCGCTATTTGCTGCTGCTGGCGCAGGAGCACCTCGAGTTCCGCCTGCCGGTGAGCGCTGCGCGGGGCCGGGACAGGGACGGCGACCGGGGGCCGAGTGAGGCGTTGCCCTTCCCTCTCCTCTCCTCCGGGGCGCTCCCGGCCAGCGCGGCCCCGGGTGTGCCGGGGGAGCCGGACCCCGGGCAGGGTCCCCTCTCTCCGGGAGAGCCGGGGGCTCGCAGCGCCCGGCGCCTCTTCCGTCGCCGCTTCCCGCGTCTGACCCCCAGGCTCCCTCTTCCCCCTCCCGCCCCAGGCTCATGGAGAGCCTCCGCGTGGTGGCTTTAAGGCAGCACTTTCCTTGCCGCTCGCTTTTCCAGAGCCTCTGGCGCTAGGAGAGGTTGCCAGCAGAGTACCCGGGGCTCCATGAGAGAAGCGGAAGCTGGGGTTGTAAAAATGCTTTCAAGTTTTTGTCTTTGGTGATTAATTTGGAAGTTTGTTTAAGTTATCCGTCAGGTCCCGCCAGTGTGCCCTGGGTGCAGGAGTGGCTGGGGCCGCCCTGGGCACAGGCCAGGGCCTCTCTCCATGGACTGCCCCGGGAGCCGGTGGAGTCACCGTCCCTGCCGGTGTTCAGGGGAAGACTGAGTGCCATGGTCTCTTTCACAGGGTGATTTTCCGTCGTTGATTGGACTGTCACATGTTACAAAATGTTTAACGTGTCTTGAAGTTTTTATTTTCCTTGTTTTCATTAAGGTTCTCTTTCCTATTTGCTTTGTGGGATTGGAACCTGAGTTCCGTTCACGATCATCCTGATTTTTCTTTAGGCAAGGTCGTTGGATGAAGTAAAAAGAAGATGATACATGTGTAGCACAGAAAGTTTTTCTTTTTATCGCCAAGGTTTTGGTGACACTTGGTGATACACCTGCTGAAGGAAGCAGCGCCATTTCTCCTCTATTTTGGTGACTGCTCAGCTTGTTTGGTTTTGTGATGAGCTATGCTAGGAACATGATTTTCAAAAACTTAATGGAACAAGCAGGGACAGATTTTTTTAGCCAGATGATCTGCTGATCCTGGCCCTGAGTCAGTGTTACTACTGACATACCACTTTTATGTGAACTAGTCAGAAAAATATTTCAAGAAGAGAGTGGATAGTATTGTGAGAGTGTAGGATTGAACAGTAAAGATTCTGATGAAGGAGAATATGTGAAATAGTGGGGTTTAATTACTGAAATTTTCCTGACATTTGCTAGTGAATTTTGAGAAAACTGTTTTTATGGCAGGGAAGTCTTAATTTTCAGTTCATGAGCAGTACATACAATCTGAATTTACTTGTGAACGTGTGCCCTGTCTACCATCTGCATTAGAATTTGTGTTATGCTGCTTCTTCTCTTTTCTTTTTTCCCTTTTCTTTATATAAAGCCTGATTCTAAAGATTCTAAAGCCTGACCTTTATGTTTTCACTTTAGGAAATAACATCATTGCTCTCCCTTTGTGGTGGACAGTTCAGTGGCGAGCAGGAAATTCGTGTAAATGTAAGTGAGGACCAACTATTTTACTTCAGTGTGTGTATGGTCTGCAAGTATGTTCTTTACAGTATTTTTGTTAATTGTAGGCATCTGAATAAATATTTAAATTTGTTAGGAAATTTGGGAATCTTCCCAAAACTGAGTTCTCAATTTCAGTAAAGAGTCAGAACTCTTTACTGAAAGATGCACAAAACGAAACTCTTTAGTAAAAAGATGCACAAAATGCACCTCAGGTTGTCTTCACTTACCAGCATGAAAAGAAGCAGTGCCACCTGCTGGGAGGCTCTCCTTGCTTCTTAGGATAGCTAAACCCTGAAAACACTCAGCAGCAGTTTGGAGTTGCTGTTTTGTCTCTAAATCAGTGAGACACTGGAGGAGTGCAGTTAGGAAGCCATATGATTCTGGTCTCAGTGCTTGGCTAGAGAATGTTATTGGGATTTAGTTGCTGCTAAACAGTAGACCTGTTACGAGGTATTTCCAATCTTTAGTGGATGAATAATCAAGAGAAATGCAAATAATATTTTACCAAGTCAGTTATGTTGGGAAAATTAAATACATAACAAAATTTCTCAGACATTCAAGCTGAGTAAACAGTTTTGTCTCAGATTAATTATTTTACCCCCATGTTCTCTGTATGATTGAAGGTAACAGATGTATTTTTTATTAATTTTTTAAAATCTTCAGTATGCATGTTCTGTTTTTATAGAACAGAACTGTGTGGTTGTGTAATTCATGTGACATCCTGGGTATTTGCATGACTTACCTTCTCTTGATTGCAGTCTCCCTTTTGGATTCTCAATATTCCTTCAGAAGAGATGGCAAGGGGACTAATGAAGCGGACAGTATGTGCAAAGTAAGAGATTAACAGTCTTGTAAATAATAACACAAGCATTGGAATTTTGTTCTAATATGGCAAATATAAATTCGGTATGGAATCATAAAATAAAGAGTCTCTGATTCCCTCTAGAATTGCGAAGGTGCTACTGGAGCCTGTAGGACTCCTGTAGGACAGATTATGTAGTATCCCTGTCTGTCCTCTTTACTCAGTGTATGATCAATTCAGGGTCTCAAAATGGTGTTCTTCACTCCAGAGACAGCACTTGTAGCGTCACTCATGTTTTATGTGCCTTGTATAATGTTGAGTTAGTGGCTTTTTGTAAAATAAGTATGGAATTGAAAGATAAAACCAGTGATACATGAAAACTGACAATCATGGAAGGGAAAGGTTGTGTCACCCTCACTCATCTGGGCCTTCAGTCCTGACTGCTGCAGCAGAGTCCCTTCTAGAAAATTCAAGAGCACAAGGATATGCTGGAGAGTAATTGTTCCAGCAGGTCATTTTTAGAGGTATCTGAATAACATGCTTCCCAGTGAGGTGTGTGAGAGAGGCCTTGAAGTATGGTTCAGGATGAGAAGCAGCATAGGTGTGTTACGTCCCTCTGACCATACTAAATTTGGGGTGCCTGTGCTGTGTTCTTCAGAGTTTGTTCTCCTCTGCAGAGCCCCTGTTGAGTGCTTGTTGTCTCAGGTATTCAGTTTTAACTACAATGACTTGGGCTCTCCACTCTTGCCTAAAGAGTGGAGCATTGCACTTCAAAAAGCAGCTGCAGGCAGCTTGGGGAGTGAAATGTGACACAACAGTTTCAGATGTTCTGCACACCATGCACTCTCAGTTAATGTATGCTAATTCTATGTACAAAGCATAATTAGCCCATGGCTTATTTTTCTGTCCTACAGGTGATTGTGGGAACATGTGTTAGTTTTAGAATAAGATCACTGGAGTACCTCCATTGCACTGCTAATCAATATGAAAAGCTCTGATGCTTTTGGTACATGTTACCAAAGAAAAGCATCAGTGAAATATCAGCCTGTAATTAAAAATACTTGTTACAAACAAAAATTAAAACATTTGTATAGAATTAAATGCCACACTTCAATACTCCATGAATTAAAGCCTAAATACATTGGCCAAGTAGGTTAAAAGGAATAAGTATCTGTAAGGCATTTTCCCTACTCTATGTGACTAACTCGCAAAAACTTTGTAATTTCAGGTCTATATTTGAACTGTGGGGCCATGGAAAATCTGCAGGGGAGCTCTATGCATCTTTGAAGAACTATCCAACAGACAAGATGGTATAAATATAGAGAATCTGAATGCTGTGGTTCCTTAAGCCCACTGAATAGCACTGAATCTGTACTAATTAAAGTGTCTTTGCCTTTTATTTTTTTCAGCTTCCATATCTACAGTCAGACTCTACTTACAAAGTACATATTCATACATTTAATAAAACACTGACCCAAGCACAGAAGATAAAAAAGATTGATGTAAGTAGATGGTTAAGAAATCTTTATTTAGTTTAATCTGTTCATGTTGTTCTTATTCCATGCTATCAGTGTATTTAAGTTTCTTCAAGATCTTAAGGAAGTTTATGGCTTATGTCTTATCAGGTCTAAATGAGATTTTTGTCTGAATTAACATTCTCTCAAAATTCACGACTTTTTTTTTTCTCCCCCCCCTATAAACTGACTGTTTAAGGCATATACAATGCCAAACAAATATCACTGCTGATTTCAGCCCCATGTGCTGGGGAAACCGAAGCTTACTGCTGAGAACTATAAGATTCAAATGGCAAGAGTTAGGTGCCAGATTTTTGGAAAATCTGTTACTTGATTCCCTTATTAGTCTTATTGTTGCAGAATGTGGAACAAGTTACTTCAGCTGCAAGCTGTGGATTGTGTGCTGATCTCCTGTTCTTATCTGTACTTGTGCTCTCCTCCTACCTTTATCAATATTTCATTTAGGAATTTTTTCCAAATTACTGTTTATTTCTGCTCTTCCACATTCTATTTTGGCACCTATTTATTCAATTTACTTCATTTACAGAGACTGAAATTATATGTAGTAGCTATTTTTCCCTGTTTGTTCAGTTTTTGTGTACATGAAATAATGCTAAGTATGTGAACTGCTATAGCTGCACATCACTGAAACTTCACATCCCATTATTCATCATCAGTGTTGTTGCTATAACTTGAAAATTGTATAATTAATATGCACAGTTAATTTCCTCTGAAGCTGAGTTCTGTTCAGTTAATGTGTTAGGGTTCCCAATTTCCAAACCATAATCATTTGAGCTATTTTTGTTTAGAATCAAGGCATTTCAAAAAACCAGTGAGAATTGAACTTTTTAATACTAATATACCATTCTCACAAGTGAAATTGTGGTTTGTTTGCTGATTTTTTGTTTGATTTTGGTTTTTTTTCTTGGTGGGGGGAAGATACCTTTTTTAAAAAACTTGACCCTGTTTATTTTTGACTCTGTTTTCTTTATTTTATAGGCCCTTGAATTTCTGCCATTCAAAGGAAAAGTAAATTTAAAGAATCCAGAACACGTATTTTGGATTTTGGAAGATTATGGAATGGACCCAAATGATGTTCCAGAAGAGCCCATTCATCTGTATTTTGGTAGATGGGTGCGTGAGCATGTTTGCTTCAGTTCTTGCAAGCTTGTATTTTCAGGAGAGTGTACTTCAGTTTAAATGTAAAAAGTGTTTTGATTTTTAATAGAAGCAGAAAATATTGTCTGAACTTGTCATTGCATAATACTCTGAAGCAAGTCTTTGGAATCCTTACTGTGACTAGGAAAAAGTGGCTTTAATGAACAATTTAGAGGTGGAAAAAAAATGAAGTTGTACCTGGAAACACACCTTTGTCTTGCCATCCACTGAGAGGACTCAGCACAGCAGGGGTGGTGTGTTACATTTTTTTGGACCTGGCTGTAGCTGAAAGCACCTGTTCCAAACACATAGAAAGATGTACAGAAGAACTGTAGATGGCTTGTGGCCCAGCTGAGTGGCATCAGCCTCACTGGAGTATTCTGTAAGTGCTTCAAGTGATCCTGGCAGGCACCTCCATGGAAAGGTGCAGGCTGATCCCTGAGGCTTTGGACATCAGGGAGTCGAGCCCACAGGCGGGCACCTGCCCGAGGGAGCACCGACAGTGCAGAAGGAGCCAAGTACAAAAACTGTCTGGAGCCTGTCATCTGTGGTCTTCATTAGAAATGTTCTTGCCTGCTGGCCATATGCACTCTACACCTGCTGCATTATTAGGACATCCTGAGGAAATTTGATCTGGTCTTTTATGTTTCTGTGAGGGAAAAGTGGTTCCTCAAAGGATATCTCCCAGAATGACACTAGCCACTGGTGGGAATATGTGCTTGCAGTGTCCTGGGTGGAGGGCAGCTGAAAGGAGGGAGAACCACTGCAGAGGTTGTGTAGGTTGTGTTACACAGCCACTGTTAGAGATTCAAGCTATCTGTTAGGGCCTGTGAATATCCTCCATGCCTGTGATTGATGTGAAAGCACCCTGGGTTGTGGTAATGCTGTGAAACATCGCAGCTGTTGTCCCATCTGTGCTGAATTCCTAAAGTGTTTAAAAATGAGTAAACCAACCTGAAGAAATAGGCAGGTGAATTTTGTTAACCCAGTAAGACTGATGCTGAGAGAGGTGGAGGGATAGTGTTGGATAGTGTTTGAATGTGTTTTGTTTTGGATTGCTTTGGTCTTCTCCAATGTACTTTGGAAGTCTGATGTAAAAATGCCAGTATTTGGTCTTTGTTTGCTTTTCCCTCAAATTCTCACCTGTCAATGCTATTCTAAATTTGGAATTTGAGTGGGACAGAAATGCCAGTGAAGAAAGAAATTCTGTCTGACTTTTAAGCATCCGTGTGTGTGCATGCATGTCTTAACGTGCGGGTCTAATCCTCATATTTTTGAAATCCTTTTAACTATGAATTGCCAGGAATTGTTTTTCTGGTGCTTAGAATAATAGCAAAGTTACTCTAATTATAATTTCTTCTAAACAATTTTCTCTCTAAAATGTTTGTACATTTTTAACCTCTGTCTTGAAGAATTTACCCAGTGTTGAACCATGATATCTGTTGCTTGGAAAAAAGCCTGTCATATTTTCAGACCTCAGAAAGCAGGGTGATGTGTTACGAAGTGAAGTTACCTGGCTTTGGATGGTGTCACTAAAGAGAGTCTGTCAGTGTGTCTGTTTATATCTTGTATCCAGGATCTGACAGGGGTTTTAAATGTTTCAACAGATTGCAGATGGCCAAAGAGAACTCATTGAATCCTACAGTGTGAAGAAGAGACACTTTATTGGAAATACGAGCATGGATGCCTGCCTCTCTTTCATCATGGCAAACCATGGGAGAGTAAAACCCAATGACATTGTATATGATCCATTTGTTGGAACAGGTATATATTTTATTTTTTTTTCATCTGTTGGGAAGAACTGGAATATTGTGTTAGTGCTTGCACTACTCTTTTACCTAGTGTCATGACTTCTGGTGCTCAACAGATATTTGAGATGCTACCAAAGACAAAATGGTGTTTATAAAATTATGGTTTGTTAACCTGAAAGGGATTTTGGAGGAAGGAGACCAAATTCCAAAGATGTAAACAGTTTATTTTGCGCTTTTAGAAGGTCTGTATTCATTGTTGACCACGTGGCCTAAGCACCCATCCATGTGTTTCATGGACTGCTTAAGATCAAAGTGACCAGGAATTGGAATTTGGCTAAGCACTTGCTGCAGTCACTTTTGGGACATTACAAAGCAGCATTTTAGAGCTGGCTCTTTAGGGGAGTGCTGAGGGCATTTCTGGTTATACTACACAACATAGCAATAGTGAGCTCATGGCAGCATTCCATGAGGAACACTTGGTTGTGCAAAGCCTGCGTTCAGGATATTATGGCTCACGCAAGGGACCCTTCCCCAGCTGAGCTTTCCTTATCTTAGCCAGGAGGGGGAGCTTTTACTCCACATACTGCTGTGCATGGCACAGAAGTACTTTTTGCCTCAGGGAAGCTCAGCCGTATGTGAAATAGCTGATCTAGTGTGTCAGCTTGTGCCATATAATTTTAGCGCAGTATATTGTGTTCAGCTACCTATAGTAGTTTCTTCAAAAATGTAGCAAAGGCTGTGTTTCTGTCCTAGAATCAAACTGTAGAGTATCCTGGGTTAAAGAGAACCCATAAGGATCATCAGAGTCCGACTCCTGGCCCTGCACAGAACCATCCCCAAGAGTCACACCATGTGCCTGAGAGTATTGTCGAAATGTTTCTTGAACTCTGTCAGACTGTGGCCACTTCCCTTGGGAGCCTGTTCGGTGCCCAACCAACTCTGGGTATTTTTTAATATCCAACCTAAAACTTCCCAGACACAGCTTCAGGCCATTCCCTTGGGTTCTGTCACTGGTCACCACAGGGAAGAGATCAGTGCCTTCCCCTCCTCTTTCACCAGCGAGGAGACTGTAAATTGTACTATGGTCTCCCCTCAGTCTCCTCCTCTCCAGGCTGAACAGACCAAGTGACCTCAGCTGCTCCCCACAAATCTTCCCCTCAAGGCCCTCATCTTCTTTGTTGCTCTCCTGTGGACACTCTCTAATAATTTAATCTCTTTTTTATATTGTGGCACCCAGAACTGCCCCCAGCACTTGAGGTGAGGCTGCCACAGCTCAGAGCAGAGCAGGACAATCCCCTCCCTTGCCCAGCTGGCCATGCTGTGCCTGATGCCCCCCAGGACATGCTTGGCTATCCTGGCTGCCAAGGCACTGCTGACTCATGCTCAGCTTGCTAAACTTTAGTCAAGGTGACCACATGTGAAATGCATAGATTTAAAAATACTTATGTTAATGGGAAGATGAAGAAAAATCTCTGCAGAGAAGTGAGGGAGAGAGAAGACTACACTAGTAGGATAAATTCTTATTAGCATGTGTCTTCTCTGTGCCATAGAAAAAGAGCATGGATATGATATTTTCAGAAACAGAAGGGTTTCGTGAATTCTGTGGTTTTGTCTTAAATTTTATTCTTACACGACCTGATTTTTTTAATGCATAATATCATCTTATGAAATTTTCTTCTCTTTCTTGTGCTTGTCCTTTGAAAGGTTCAGGAAATCCCTCTACTTACCTCTTAGCAGTTGGTTTCATTTTGGCATCTGTGGCTTTTTGTCTTATAAAACCTGCTAACTTAAATCACAAAATAAAGTCTCTGAGAGCACTCTTTCTCTTGGGAGTGAAAATTGAAGAAAAATAAAAAGGAAGGGCAAAGACAGAAGAAGAAAAATCACATAAAATGATGAAGCTATAGAAATTCAAGATAAATGTTGTGTTTCAGTTCAAAAGGTAACATACACAGAATTCTCCCCAGTAGTAAATTGCCTAGTAGTTTGAATTACAATTTTAATTTTTTTTTGTTAGACATTTGTAATAAAGGGTAGGGATTAAAGGGGATGCTGGAGATACTGGATGGCATGCCATTTGTAAGTAGAGTGGATTTATGACTAAATAACCGTGGCTTTTGCAATTACTTCTTTTGAGTAAACCCCAAGAATTTCAGTTGTCTCTTGAGGACCTTCAAAGGATTTTCAAGCTTGTAAGTACTACAGTGTCCTGTCACTGGAGTTTCTGGGAAGTGGTTTGGACTTGAGAGTGATGCAGTCATTTTGAGCTGATGGGTTTAGAAAAATATATATTCAGGATCTGAGGAGCATTTTGAAGAACTGCAGTTCAGATTTCTTTATTAGTGCACCTTTGTTACCTGGCTGTGTTTCTGCCTGTTTTTTTACACTGATAAAGTGAAGAGTAAACCAGTAATAAACCAATAGAAAACCAAACCAGAATGGCCTTGCAAAATGGTTCTTGCTAGTTGCAAACAAACTGGTTTTTGCTGCATGAGCCAAACCATAGGTCTTTCACATTAGTATAAGAATGGACAATTGGCAGTTTTCCTTGGAATATAAAGTGCTCTTTGACCAGCCTGGCTTTTAGAAGACTCGACTCCCCTTTTTATTGTCAAGTGCAGAATTGGAATGGCCAAGACTGTGTTTTTAACTTCCATCCATGTTTAAATATTCTTTTCCTCAGCATTGGACAGAAGGAAGCCTGGAAGCTTCTAGAAGAATAAATCAAGTCTTTTACCTGAATAGTTTGTGCTTCCTCCTAGACAGTCAGTTCAGGTTATCTCATTAATCTTGTTGATTGTTCTTTTGGAAGATATTTGTGATACTGCATAGTTGTAAATGACAGGATGTTTTTTTTTGACATCCTGGAGGACCAGACCTTGTCTGTGCTGAAGAGGTGGAGAATAGTGTGTGGTAGAAAGGTATGAAGCTCTGTGCCATCATCATTCTGCTACAGGTCACCAGGGACAGAGTGATTCCCTGATTAACCCTTTCATATACTGATCAAAGGGCTGGCCATGTAAGAGTATGTAAGTATCTGTGCACCTTCTGCATGAACACAATTGAACTAGTACAAGCTGCGATTTATTAAAAGCTGTAAATTCATGATTTCCAAGCTTCTTTTTTTGCCTGTAATTAAAAATATTCTTAGATGGGCAAAGGACTCTCTTCTTACTTTTTTTGTAGGACTGGGTGGTATGCCATACTTGGGGTCAGGGCTAGCTAAATTTGTCTTGACCCTCTGGATGTACTGCCCATCTGTTCTGAGGGATTGCAGCCAAGAAGGGAAATGGGTGATTCCTTTGGGGTGAGTAACCTTTTTCCCTGATCCATTTCACAAGAAAAAGCAGAGGAATATTAGAAGTTTTTTTGTTCTTCCTCACCTTTGGTTTTGGTAGAATTCATTACTGTATGGTGCAGAAGTTCTGTGGTGCACACAGGGCACATTAGGGATTTGCTGGTGCTCAGGACAGTGCAGCCACCTGAGATGCCTCTCTCCATGCTCCTGGTGAATGGGAGAACTGGTGTCACCCCCCCAGCCAGCTTGCACATTGTCAGCCCTTCATCCTGCAACAGTCATCCCCTTTGTTTAGCAGAACTGTTGACATCAGTGGGGTTCACAGCCTTGTTCTCAGTTCTGTTCTGTTCTAAACCATTCTGGTAGCCACAGACCTCTTTATTAATAAAAACTTGACCACACAGGTATCTGTCCATCTCCTGCAGTCTGTCCATTGTTTCATTTGGAAGCTGTTAAAGAGTTAATGTCATTTATTCTTTTCTGAGGGCTGTTCAACTGTTGTCAATTTGAAGGGGAAATCACAAATTTTGGTATGGTGTTCTTTTCTTTTTTAATTAGGAAGGCATGTTGCAATAGCAGTAATTAAAAAAAAATGGTTTTATTACAAAATAAGTACTACTGACAAAGTAGGTGGCCTACTCACAGACAAATGATTTGTATGTAGTTTTCACACTTGAAAACTATCGCAGAAATGTTTTTGATATTTATGTTTACACTGGAGATATTTACATTTGTAAGGCTCTTGACCATTGTTTCTTACAATATGGCAATAGCCACCTTATAGAAGTTTGATTTTTGGACACGGTTAAAGAAACTGACTTTGAGAACAGACACAGTAGAACTGCCATTTGTTTGGTGATGATTTTTCCAATTGTTTGACAACAGTTTGAAATTCTGCTCCTTGCAAAGTAGAATCAAAAGTTTTGGTTCATGTAATGATTAAAGGATCTTACTGCTTAAAATACAGAAAGCCATAAACAAAACTCCTGAACAATCTCCAGAGATGAGGAGTGACATAGGGCACAGCAAGATAAGGAAAATCATGTAGAGCAGACAAAGGACTTAGTGTTATTATGTCTGATATAATTACATAGTGATTCTAACTGGTTGGTAGTTCTACTTCTTTTTTTGGTGTTTGTTTTGGGTGCTTTTCTTTTCCTTGGGTCTAGTGTGCTGCTGCTGTAGGCTCCTGAAGTTCCTGAGGAAAAAATCCTAATGCAGGTGACATTTATGACAGGAGTTTATACTTTGCCTTTTTTCTTCCCTGTCTAGGTGGCCTTCTGATCTCCTCAGCACATTTTGGGGCATATGTGTGTGGTACTGATATAGATTACAACACAATCCATGGATTAGGTATGTTACATCTTTTGAAGCCACTGAAATCTTACCCCCTGTAATTTAAGAAGACTGATAGTAGCAGATGATACTTAGTGGATTTTAGAGCAGCATTAATCTTTGCAGGATTTATTTGGTCGTGCTTAGTTTTTATTCACCAATTTCCATGTATCCTAGTTAAGGTATTATCTTATTTTTAAGCTGAAAATATTTTTGAAAAAGAATAATGAAGACCAAAACAAAGTTCCAAATAATCATTACCACAGCTGTGTGCTCTTTTAACCCCTGATGTGGGAAGCTCTTCAAAACCTAAGACAGGAACCCTCATCTCATTGTTCTCTGTAAATATACAAATTATATTTGACTTAGTGGGCAGGGTTGTGACTGGTGGATGGAGAGAGCATCTTGCAAACCAACATTTTTGTAAATGTATTCTTTGACACTCTGTGCAGATGGTGCAGCAGAAATTTTCTCTTGTATTTTCATTTTTCATTACTACTTGTGAAGTTTACTGTGAGTACTTTTGACAGGTTTTTTTTGGTGACATTTGATTATTTTCCTTTAATTTAAATGGTAGAGTATATGAAAGCTCCTCTTATATAATAGTTTCTTGAGTATGCTTTTTTTTTCCCTTTCCATTCCCTTTCCCCTCCCAGGCAAGGCAAGCAGAAAAAACCAGAAATGGAGAGGGCCAGATGAAAATATCAGAGCCAATCTCCGACAGTATGGTTTAGAGAAATACTACCTCGATGCACTGGTTGCTGATTTTTCAAGGCCAATATGGAGAAAAGGGATTTTGTTTGATGCAATCATTACAGACCGTAAGTTTGTTACTGCCTTTCATTGCCTTTCATTGTTTTAGTCATAACAGTGACTAAAACATTACTGCCTATGTACATTGATTAAATGCCTGGACCAGTGCTCAGGTCTGCAGCTTCCATGTTTCCAAAGATGATTGTCGAGAGCAGCATTGTGGAAATTGGATCTGCATTTGATGTCTCTGCATTTATTTTAAGGATAGTTATTAATGTATGTATAACAAAGCTGACAATAACACTTTCTCCCATGGAGAGAATGTTATGTTCACCAGCAAAAATCAATGTGGCTGAAAATCATCCTTTGAAGAAGTCTCTTTCAGTAAAAGCATCACATTATTGATGCATAGATACTTCTTACCAGAGTGGTCTGTGTTGCTGTTGGCAGCACATTGGAGTCTGCCATGCATCTCTGATGGACTTTGGGAGACTTGTGTTAATGCTTAATGTAATGCTTCCAAAGAGAAATTTTAATGTGTTTCCAATACACTTAGCTACTGGAAGCAGGAGCAGTTTGAAAGGATCCTCTGCTCTTTTAGAAACCTATTTACTAAACACTATTTGTCTTGTAAGAGAGGGAAAAGAAACCAAGGGGATAAATGAAGACCTTGATACAGCAATTTCTGATCTCAAGTGCTGGCTTTTACAATGACACACTCATATTAATTAGGAGTAGGAAGTGTGACTTTTCTTTTTAGGTTGCTTGCTAGTTTTTATTTGGCCTGTTCAACAGCAAGACAGTGTAGAATATTAACAAGGACTTAGAACTGAGTGTGAAAACATTTCTAAAACTTCTGCAGTGGTTACATTGGTGCTTCTGTGATGCTGAAACAAGTCTCACAAATTCACAAGTCTCACAAATTAACATACAAGTAAGTATGTTATGCTATTAGAAATGTGCAAAAAACGTTTGAGAAAAAACCTTCTCTGGTTCTTATGCATGAGAATTACCATTTGTGTAATGTTGCTGGCAAGAAATTCTGATATACTTAATTTCTTTTTTGAAAAAGGTTAGTTAAGTGCTATAGGGGACATATTCATGTCTGTCAAACAAAAAAGGATGGGATTGTTTATCACATGTTGGAAATCTAAGAAATATCTTTTAAGAAAAACACAGCATTTGTCCTTTGTCATGTAGCAAACGTGTAGCTCTTACAGCTGAAGGGATTTCCTTGAAACAGTTATAAAAAAACTTTTTGGAGCAAGAAACTTTCAACAGATCTTGAAGAAATTTTCCTTACTGACTTTTACTTCGTAAAAGCTTTCCAGTTTTTAAATCTTGTATAAGCCACAGTTTGTGCACTATTGTGTATGTATGGTGTAATTGTGTGTTATTTGGACAAAGTGTGAGGTTCTCATCTCTGCATTTTGCTTTTGCTTTGTCTAGCACCATATGGTATCAGAGAAGCTCCTCGCAGAATGGGATCACAAAAGGAAACAGTTAAATCAGTTGAAAGAAGGTAGGGAAGCTGTCTTGTCTGAGAGAATATAAATGTCTTAATGGAAACCCAGTTGCAGCTTTAGAATGTTTGTTACTTCTTGGTTGGCTGTCAGAAGTTTAAAAATGGTAGCAATTATAATTCAAGAGGAAAAGCCATTTTTGTTCTGTTTGCAAAACCACTATGTCACTTCCTGAAGCCTTCTTGGTTTTGTTTTCCCTCATCCTTTGCATATGTTCACATTTTGAAACCTATTTCTCACCTCTTTGAGCCACCATTAGCATGTATTTCCAGAAAAGTTTTCTTTGGTCCCTGCAGGCTGCGAATTCATTCTAAAATGGAATACTTTTAATTTTACCTTCAACTTTTTTCTTTTGCATTTTCCACTGCTCCTTGCTTTTCAGAGATGTCCCATAGCTTCTCCAGTGCCTTGTCTTCTGACTTTAATTCCTTTAGAAAGATGCTGTGCAAAACAACTATTGCCAGCATACCTGTGGTTCTTTAGACTCATCTTTAGTACATGTGGAAGTCAAAGAGACAGGGGGGAACTTGAGAAGTTGTATTCCTCATAGTAGAAATTGTACTCCTGGATTGTCTTAGGTAGCTTTGCAAAGCTCAGAAAGCGCTTTTGTGGCTTAGTATATTTTTTTTAATTGCTATTATTAAAAATTGAGATTTTATTTGTGCTCTTGTTTGCTAACACTTTTATGTTTTTTGTTCAGCACAGAAAATCATTTCTTTGTTTCATCCAGTTACCATCTAAGCGACATCTTTTTTGACCTCTTGAAGTTTGGGGCAGAATATCTGGTGATGGGAGGAAGATTGGTTTACTGGCTGCCCATATACAGGCCTGAGTATGTACTGTTGAATTCTGCTGTGTTGTGTGTCAGAATGGATGCTGCATTTTCTCTGTGCTTTCCTCTGGGACATAGTACCAGCACTTAAGAGTAATGCCCAGACTTTGTATTTTAAAACTTCGTATGAGGGAGGCCACATTTTGTAACAGAGCTTTTGAATGGAGATAATTCCTGACTGTTACCAAGCAGAAAATGCCTTTGCATGTCATTGTAAATGCATGTCCAGTGGGTTGAGGCTTAAGCTTAAAAAGTTAGACTTTCAAGGTGGAGAAAGATTTCTAAGACAGTAGAAGCAAGGCTAGTATTAGTGTGTGTTTCTGCTAAAGTAGTTGATAGAGGTGTGCAAAAGTCATCCTTGATTCTTTGGGGTTTGGCACTACTGATTTAGCTTTCTTCTGAGAAATAAAAGTGACCAAGAGATGGCAGTGAGAGGCAGGAACATGGGAGAGCAGCCCTGTTAGGGACTAGAGAGGCCAGCAGAGACTGCAGGGTCTGTCTGCTCAGGAGTGCAGCCTGGGATCAGAGCTGAGTGCGTAAGGAAAACCAGCTGTTTGCATGCCTTATTTCAGCATCTGCTAGATTAGGTTTGAGGGGTTTTTTGTTTTGTTTTTGTAAAGATTTTTTACTGTCAAGTGAGGAGTTGATGTACAGTAGCTGTTTCAAGCTGTCTTCCAGATACAGATGTGCTCTAAAGGTAGTTTCTACAGTGTCTTATATTTCTGGGTACAGCAAACTATACTGTTACATAAAGTTGTGGTTGACCCTGGTTTCACCATGGAAATGTCTTGGGGTAGTCCTATATATCTCATGCTGTTTTGCCAATTTGGAATTCAAAAGGAGCCATTTCTGTTACATGCTTCTGTAACAGGAGAGTGCATTTAGTAGTTTGCATTTTTTAGTAAATGATAAAATTGATATTTTAGGCCTTTTTTCTCATGAGACAATTCACAGACAAAGCAATGAATGCTATTGATAGTATTGTAGCAAATTTTCATGTCAATAAAATCTCTTTGGAATTACTGAATTTATTTTATTCATCAAGATACCAGTGTTTTTCTTTCTGCTCATTGAACTTTTGTAAAAACACGCTTCCTTACTACAGCAGTGTAAGGTGTTTCACTTCAGATAACTTGGGAACTGCATATTTGGGATCAGCTTTAGTTGCTGTTTTGGGGAGGTCTAGTTGAGTTGACTTTTTAAAAGTGAATTTATACATCATACTACGACTTGAAATACTAAAGTTGCTAGAATTAGAATAGTAGGATAGTCACTTTATTTTCAGCTATAATAATGAACATGAGGCATTAAAGCAATTAAGTGGGGAGAAGAGATTTTTTTACTAACATGTTGCATTATCAAATATCCTTTGGCAACACCTGCCTTGAGTTTCATTTCTTGAGATCATTGTATATTACCTTAAATTAAAGCTGAAACTATTGGATTGGATGTCTGTTAAAATCATTGCTTCTGTATTTCTTATTTGACATGTTTCTGAGTTTTACCTGAAAGAATGTAGAAATACATTCATTAATGCTAACAGAAAAGGCTTTTAACAAAGTGATAGTGATCTCTCCCTCTTCAAGATAGCATCTCACTCCAGAGTTTATTCTTTCAGTCAGACATTGAAATCATTGTTGAGTCCAAATTCTTCTAATTCCATTAAAGTCAGCCTCCTGTATGATTATTGAGAGGAACTTTTTAAATATTGTGGCCAGGTGCCTACCTTTGTAAAAGAAAGACAGTTTGGTGGTACTGGATACATCAAAAGTCTCATGTAATAGAAAAAGCAGTTGAGAATTAATTTCATTCTTCTTTGCTAAAGCATGTTCTGACTTTACCTAGCTGAAGCAGGTACTTGTTTCTACATGAGAAGTGACTGAAAAGTAGTTTTATGGTCTGGAAATTTTGGAGGAAAGCAAAGAGGCAGTACTGTTTGGGTTTTTTCTTATTTGCATATCTGTATTTGGGATTGAGTTACTTGTTTAACAGCTTTGTGTTAAGAAATGCCAAGTTTTCCACCAGCACCTAGATAGATCCTATTTTAATCCAGACCAACACCTTTACTTTTGTTCAGAAAATCCACCTCTTTACAGGAAAAATGTAAATCTCCTTCATTGTACCTTTTAAATTTAAGTCATAGATATTAAGTTGTTCAGTTCTGTGTTTCAGTGTCTGACTTCTGTTAACACCCAAACACTGGAGAATCATAGGAGCAGGTGTTTTGTACAAAATCATACCTAACAATACCAAAACCCATTTTCTGTGTTATCTTTTCATAACTATTACATGGAAAGCTTATTACAAAATCTAGGAATAAATGGCTGATCTATGTTTCAGTATATAGGAAGGATATTCATATTTATCATATTATCTAGGTTAATACTTCTTGCTGCTGTAGTCCCCTGCAAAGCTCTTAAATCTTTGAATTTCTCTTTCAGCATTTGGAGAAATAGAAGGATCAAAAGCAATTTAGAGAAAGCACTTTCTATGTAGAAACTAATGTGGTTATGAGGTGGGGCATTTAGAACACTGTAACTCTTGCTTCTATAGATAGTAGCAATGTTGGCTTATAATTAAATGTTGTCTAATGTTAAATGATGGTGTTTGTGGTTTTTTGCCATTAGAAAAAGTAATTACAATGAGATAAATTTGTAATACAAAATTTTGAAGTTCAGGAATGTTACTGTCTAATAAGAGCTGGCTTGATAAGATTTGAAATTGAATCGCTGTGATCTCCTTTTAGGGAGCCAGAGTAAAGTCTCTTATTCCTGCAACTTCATATATGTTGACTGTGGAAAATATCTTTAAAATCACAGCTCTAAGTTGTTGTTCCTGGTTGGCTGAGGTAGTTTGTATAACTTGAAATTATACAGGCAGGACCAGGTGTACATACATTAACATAATTTAAATACATGCAGAAAATGGGGGGAGTGTCTCTTTACTGTGGGGTTTTAATTCTGCATACTGCATGTCAAGGTGATTGGAATATATGATGTCAAAACTCCGAAACAGCAATATCTGAATTTATTTAATCAGGTTAAAGTGCATAACAACTTTCAACTGTGAACCTTTTTGTGAAGTGTCTGTAAGAATTTTGTTTCAGATGCAGGTCTTCCGCTTCATGAGCCTACAGCCCTAAGAATGATTATTTCTTCCAGATACACAGAAGAGATCATTCCCCGCCATCCATGCCTGAAACTTATTAGCAACTGCGAGCAGCTGCTTTCCAGCCACACATCAAGGCGCCTCATAACCATGGAAAAGGTGAAAGAATTCAAGGTAAGCTTGAATTCTTGATCATATCGTGTAAAATAGTAGCTGTTGCGTTCGTGACAAGTTCGTGCTATTCAGCATTTGATCCTTGTTTCTGTCACACTTTGGTTTTTATGATCAGAGTTAGAGCTTTTGTAAAATTGAGCAGTGATTTAAGGCACTGTTCTGGTTTTGGTTTCTTCCTTTTTATTCTCAGTTTTTTGGTAAACTCTTCATCCTGAAAAAGTCCCTTGATAGTGTGAAAAAAATCTTTGAATTTACGGTTACTTGTAAATCCCATCCACAGAGACTTTGCCTTAATGCCTAAGTTTTCATTGATTGCAAAGTGTGTCTCAATGCCCAAGTAAATACTAAATATCTTTGTGGGTCTTGCAGTACAGGTAGACCTCATTTAATTCTGTTACTTCATCTTTAGAGTGGTACATTTTATTTTTTGGAATAATATTGAAATTGTGACAAGTACAGCAAAGCGCACTGGATCAGGGATTGGGACCGGGGAATATGGCATTCAGATCTCCTTTCCATTCTTGCTACTTCTTTCTCTTAACACTGTTAAAAGAAATGCTAAACACATGTGAGGCAAATTCTTAATGAAAATGCACTCAGTGAGCAAGTGTTTTCAGTACATTGCTTGTCAGCTGGAAGAGCTGTTTCAGATGGCAGGAGATGCAGTCAGGCTGCTATGTCTGTGTGGTGCTTGCACTGCTGACCCAGAGGGGTTCAGTGCTGCCTTCATAATGCTCGTGGTGACTGCAGTTCTCAAGCAACACCTGAGCTTCTCTAAACACTCTGTGTGGAGCTCAGCCTCGGAGCTGCCAACTTCCCCAGTAGCAAACCAGGAGGGTAGAAGATGAAAGTTTTTGACATGTGCGTCTCAGGATGTTCAGGGAGGTTTTTGACAGCAGTTTTATTGCTACCAGTGCTGTAGGGTAGCATATTCTAACCTAAAAATATATCAGCCCTTCTGCAAACAGACTTGCGTCATTTGTTACTCTCCTCTTGTGCATCACCTGTTCTTCAGTTCATGGTTTGACAGGTTCCTGTCTGGAAGTGCTTAGCTCTGAGCACCTGAGACTAGTTGGCAGGCTTGCTGCTTAGATGAGACTGTGCAAGTGCTTACATTCAATATTCCAGATGTGTGTTAGATAATTTAAAGATACCAGAACTTGTGTGTTGTTTCTGATGATGCAAAACTTGTCTAGAGAACAAAATTCATGTTGAATCCTTAGCCAGTGCCTGCTTGGTTTAGGACCTTGTTTTGGTGTCTAGGATTTCCCCACCCCAGTGTCCCTTACCTGGAACATGTTTTTTCCTCTATTAATATCCTGAGCAACCTTTGAATTGGATACTTCTGACTTGCCAGATAGGACTATAAAATTCAGTAGTTTTACTTTTGCCTGCTTTTCTTTTTCCTAAGTGAAAGAGTGAATTTTTATGGATATACCTAACATTTATGTTTCCAGACAGTTCCTGTCTGCATTACTAAACTGGTTTGTAACAGGCCCTCAGTTGCCTTTTAATTCAGCTTAGTGCAGCACTTGCAAATGGATGAGAAATGTTACAAATCATGTTACTGTTACTATGCAGTTCTTCGGTTTCCCTGCTGTTTGCCACCAATAAGGAATTGCAGATTTCACAACAAATTTTGATTTCACTATTAACACTTTAAATAAACTCTTAACTGGAGATTAATTCAGTCAATTATTGAAATTGGTGGTGCAGTTTCATTGGAATAGTTTGTAATAAAAAGGAGATCAAAGTGAAGGCAAAAAGTGAGTATGTCTAGGTGAAGTATTGATCTATCGTAAGAAATCATAAGCATGAAGATTATATGTTGTATTAAAAACCTCACAAACCTGGTATATAACTTAACTGTCTTGTAAGCATCCAGTCTGTTCTTTCTAAGTTTACAGTGAAATTGTGCCAATTGGAAAAGGTTTCTTCCTGAATTCAGTGTTGATATGAATATGCTCTTCCAGCATGTGCACAGTATGAGCAGAAGAGTTTTGGGTTTTTTGATTACTGTTTCAGACAACTTTTGCCACTGTTCCTCCCAGCACAGCATTCACCTCAAAATGCACACTCCCCTCCTGCCTCCCCCACAGCACAGCTGCACACTGTTACCCCAAAACCCAGGGTGGGTGGGGCAGGAGCAGCTGCAGCCTCAGCCCTGAGCCCTATGTTTCTCCCTTCCTGTGAGGCATCCCACTTTTTTAATGCCAAGAGAGATGCCTAGAAATTATGTAGTAAGATGTAACAGAAAACTTGACTGAAGGACAAACTCTGAGCTTATGCTTGTCCAGGGAGGGACTGTGAAGCACCAGACACACAAGCCCACCCTCCTGAATGGGTCAAGCATTTCCATGTCATGTGGTCACTCTGGAGTTGTTACTGGTGTAGAATTTTTCCTGCTGAATTTAGCAGTGTCTAAATTCAGTGTCTAAGTTCCTGGGTGTATGACCCTGCTGTCTCTGGTTTGGTAACTGCTCCTTTTTGTTTATAGCTGTATAACATTAGTACAAGTGGTTTCTATAGCTACTGTCCAGCACCAGATGTGGAGTGGTAGGAAACAGTGATAAGACTAGGAAAACTTTTTTTAAAAATGAAAACTAAGTGTGGGTAATTACCTTGAAGCTGGACTGGGGCATGCCAGATGAATAAGAATCTTTGGAAAGTCACTTAATATTTTTCCAGATTTAAAGAAAAACATTTTCTTGTTATCATTCAGCATCCCCTTCTCTTCCACCTCTTCATTATTTATTAGAGAGCTCTGAAACCTATTTTAATGTTGTCTTTAAAACAAATAAGTTGTTAAGGGTTTTTTTTTACAAGTTATTTTCTCTGTAGAGTTAAATGAAACCTATCCCTGGTGTTCAGATTGTACCCATTCAGCTCCTTGATACACAGTAGTGTAAGTTAAAATTTGTTTGAAAGTCCTTAGACTCTGAAATCCAGGAATTTCAGTTACTTTGATCAGTCCTCATGCTGCCTTTAGAATTCCTTTGACTAGTAAATCTCAATAGTGACTGGTATCCCCAGGAAATTCAGGATTTCTTATTTTCTTTTCCCTTTTTAAAGCAGCAAGTTAATTTAAGCTGGTGTCACATTCCTGATACCTGCTTTTGTAGCAGGTGAGACCTTCTTTGAAGTAATATCTCGTTGTGTCCAGAAGAGGGCCCTTCTACATGCACGCAAGCGTCTTTGTTGAAAAACCTATTCTTTCACTCCCTCAGAATGCTCGTTAAGATCTCCGGAGCTAGGAGAGGTGCTGATCTCAGTAGGTGAAAACCTGGAAAAGGCTACAAAAGAGCTGAAGGGAGAGATTGTCCACTCGGATTCTGTGCATCCTTGCATTGTAGTACTCTTGTAATATGAAAATATCGACTAAAATCTACTTCCATGTTTCTACTAATGCTAAAACATTCTGCAGTAACTTTATTTTTGAATGTGAACAAATAACTAAACATCTTAAGGTAGTGAACCAATGTCTATGTTACTGCATTGGTTAAAAACCTGAGAAGTAACACATGGCAGAATAGAGGCTTGGTTCTGTTGTGTGCTTGTTTTTATTTTCTCCTTGTGCTGTTCAGTTGTTCTGTGTGAGGCTCCTTCTCACTGTTCCTTCCTGCTTTTGAGCATAATGAGAAACTGACATCACCCAGAAGCATTAAACTGTTTTTAGAAGTTGCCATCAGTTTTCTTTAACACTCAGATTAAAGTTTGATGTAATGTTTATCTTACAGCGTTGCTAATGTTAGCTGACAAGTATCTTAATTGTATAAAGCCATAGTACATGATGAACTAAACCTTTGTATATACATTGGGCCAATTTTCTAAACTCTGTTTTTGGCTGGTGTCAAATAGGTATTATGTGTGGGGATTTACTGTGTCAACTTTAACTTTCAGAAATACATGAATGTTGCACAGAAAAAAAAATCTCTGAATGTGCTTCAGTAACTGTAGGAACTCATTTTACCATTTGTGTTCCTCTTCTGTTTGTGCCTGCCTTCTACAGACCTCTGACTGACTGAATTCTCCTGAAAATATTTTTTCTGGAAAGTGACCTGTGTGGTGCATGGTACCTATGCTCATTTGGTTGGGTAAGGGTGGGATTCTGGTGGTGTCAGCTGAGATATTTTCAGCGACTTAAGTGTGTGCTGTTGAACTGTAAAACAAAAACCTAACTGCTTTATCCTTGCACCTCATGGTTTGAAAAAGTCTGTTTTTCAGACTCTTTTTTTTCAATACATGCTGAACACACTACCCTCAAGTCTAATGTTTGTCTTCTGGTGCCATGCAGGATCAAGATGAGAACTCTTACTTGTTGGATGGCCAGTATATGCCGTACAGGGGACACAATTCTTTCCGTGAGAAGTATTTCAGTGGTGTGACAAAGAGGATTGCCAAGGAGGAAAAGGACAATCAGAAGTAAAATATTATATAAACAGGTTAAAAAATGAGAAAAGAATGAAGACCGTGTTTCTTCGTAAGGACATCTGGATATGAACATTCATTTGGATGCTTCAGAAAAATAAGTAACTGCTTTTAATTTTAAAACGAGATGAAACCCACAACCCAGGTTGGGAGCAGTTCTTTTTAATTAGCTTTGTTTATAGCAGATTTTATTGTACAAGTTTTTTGAGTCTTATTTAATTTATATTTGTACTTTCAAGTACTAATGATGATTGACTAAAACCATTATTATTGTTCTTTCACCATTAACGTTTACAAGAAAGTAGTAGTATTATTTGGCTTCTTAAACTGTGAACATCTGGCTGTTCTAAAAACACGTGGTGGTGATCAGGGATTGCTGATTAAGAAGATCATTTTCATTTGTTTTGTTTTTTTTTTTGTAAATGGTGTACAGTAAACCAAGGTTGGCGTGAGGTTTTTTTAATTCTTGCATGCAGTAATTGCTCATATCAATTCCACTTGCTCTGGCTGAGGTCACAAGTGTTTAAAACAAACAACAAACACAAAGAAACAACTGGACTCATGCACACCCCACCAAAAGAAAAGCCTCTGTGACCTGACAAACTTTGGAGAGCCTATTAAACCCTGTGAAGCCTGTCCACATCTGAAGCTCATCTGTACCTTGGATTTGCTTTTGCATTCCTAAACCTTGACTCTTGGTAACGCCAACTGTCTTCAATTTTTGGTTCAGAAATCGATAGTTAAACCAGTAACAACAACAGCATAAAATCAGTAATGGTTCCCTAATGGTATTAAGCCTAATCAAATCTTTGAAACCAAAGCTGTATTTGTTAAAGGGCAGACTTTGCTGAATCCACACCACGTCCATCATGGAAATACCTCATTTGAAAACCACTAAGCCCATTAATTCAGGATGTTAATGGCTCTGCTCATTTTGGTGGTCAGATATGGTCACATATTCTTCTTGGTCTGCGTTCACCAAGCAGGGCCCTGGTGCACGCATCTGCAGTGCAGCCAGAGGAGCCCTGCTTCTCGGTTTGCTGCAGGTCGCTGACTGTGGTCATGTTAATGTCTTTGTAGATCATAATTTTTAAGTGCTGCTCCAAGGAAGGCACAGGTCATTGTGTGTATCTGATTGAGTTCATTAACTGAATTTGCTCTTCTGTGTATTGTGGTCCTCAGCTGCAGCAGGAAAGCTTACAAACTCAGTGACAACTTAGTCTGGCCTTCTGGCTCTAATCTGTGGTGTGTTAAAAAGTTCTCAAATAGTGATTTATTTTCTGTGTTTCCATTATAAATCACTTTGTCCTGACACTTTTAATGTCAGCCATATATAATAGTCATTCTGGACTCAACTTGGAGCAAGATCAAAGCTCAGAAAATTTTTCAAAAGCAGAATTTGAATTGATCATTTTCAAATATTACATCAAAAATGTACTGCTTCTGAAAACCTGTCTGCATTTCAGCATTACAATTTAGCATTCATCTTTTATTACTTAACAAATTAAATTAGTTTCCCTTCTTCATAGGCAAGGAGCTTTTCTGGATGTATTTATTATGCACTTAAAACTCCATTTTCATGAAAGCTACCTTACACATGATCTAAGTGGTTGTACAAGAGGTAAGGTAGTG